>NW_026946903.1:365000-726669 GCF_910591565.1 Cydia splendana
AAAGTCGCAATGAAAGGATCCAAAAAAATTAAAAAATATTTAAAACTTAGTAGATTCATAAAGAAATCTAAACTTTTGTTAAAACGCCATAATTCAATATTCAAAACAATACAATCCAAATGTAACAGTGTCGCCTTAAGCGATGAACTTCTAAACTGCCAATACCAACTAGACCAGGCAGTAGAAGAATTGAATAATAGCTACGATGAATTACAAAAATTAGAATTAAAGTTGAAAAACTTAAACAATAGAGACGAACTGTCAAGTAAAGCGTTACAGGAATACATAGCCTTTATGAATAATGTTCTAGAACCGGGGAGCGGCTACACTCTGCGTATGGACTCGCCGCGGCCACCGACCCGCCCCGCCGCGCCGGCGCCGGACTCGCCCGCGCTGCGCGCCGCCCTGGCCGCGCCGGGCTCGCGGGATAACAGATACCTAGTTCGCTTGGAAGCGAACGCAAATTTCAAAATTCATACAATGAGCTAGGTATCTGTTATATCTATGTACTTTTATAGACTAATACTTAATTAGAAATGCTCTTATTATGTATCTTAGGTTGAAATGACAGTGTTTGATTTTTTTACGAGTAAATACTTAAGTACCTAGTTTTATATAGGTAACTGCACAGTAAGCAGTAGATATATCTACGCGTTCCAAGTATTCATAAAGACATACGCATTTAAAACGTCAGAAATACATTAGCAACTAACCTAATTTTTTTTTTGCCATGGAAAAACTAACCTAATATAGTGTGTAGCTTTCAAATAGAGCTCGATGGCTAATCCTATTGTCTATTGTTAAGTAAAACCGCACGTGCTACTTACCTGCAAAAAAGGGTCTTAATTATAATAATTATTACATTTGGCACCTGAGCGCGGGCTAGTCCAACGCTTAAAAAACCAGTGTAGGTGCGCTCTCCTATAACGCGCCTTTGTTAATATAAGCATCTCGATGACACATTTTAGAATGGTTCTGTAGCGTTCGCCTCGCCGGCACTTAGTAACCGAAGTACGTATTTATTATACAGGTGGTTGTGGCACGTGGCACGAGCGGTTTTACTTAACAATAGACAATAGTATTAGCCGTCGAGCTCTATTTGAAATCTACATACTATATACTCGTACCTATGTAGACACTAAACATATTACATAACATATACCTATCTTAAACCGGCCTGCACTCGTTGGGCGCGCGCCGGCTGGCCTGCACTGGCCGAGCAACCGCCGGTCGGGCGGCACTGCTCGAGCGCGCGCCAGCCAGGCTGAACCGGTCTCGCGAGCGCCGGCTGGCCTGCACTGGCCGGGCAACCGCCGGCCGGGCGGCACTGCTCCGGCGCGCGCCAAACACGCTGAACTCGTCTCGCGAGCGCCGGCTGGCCTGCACTGGCCGGGCAACCGCCGGCCGGGCGGCACTGCTCCAGCGCGCGCCAGTCAGGCTGAACCGGTCTCGCGAGCGCCGGCTGGCCTGCACTGGCCGGGCAACCGCCGGCCGGGCGGCACTGCTCCGGCGCGCGCCAGCCAGGCTGAACTGGTCTCGCGAGCGCCGGCTGGCCTGCACAGGTCGGGCAACCGCCGGCCGGGCGGCACAGCACGGGCACGCGCCGGCCAGGCTGCGCTGGTCGGGCGCGCGCCAGTCGGCCTGCACTGGTGAGGCAACCGCCGGCCGGGATGCACAGCACGGGCACGCGCCGCCCAAGCTGCGTTGGTTGGGCGCGCGCCAGTCGGCCTGCACTGGTGAGGCAACCGCCGGCCGGGCGGCACAGCTCGGGCACGCGCCGGCCAGGCTGCGCTGGTCGGGCGCGCGCCAGTTGGCCGGCACTGGTGAGGCAACCGCCGGCCGGGCGGCACAGCACGGGCACGCGCCGCCCATGCTGCGCTGGTCGGGCGCGCGCCAGTCGGCCTGCACTGGTGAGGCAACCGCCGGCCGGGCGGCACAGCTCGGGCACGCGCCGGCCAGGCTGCGCTGGTCGAGCGCGCGCCAGTTGGCCGGCACTGGTGAGGCAACCGCCGGCCGGGCGGCACAGCACGGGCACGCGCCGCCCAAGCTGCGCTGGTCGGGCGCGCGCCAGTCGGCCTGCACTGGTGAGGCAACCGCCGGCCGGGCGGCACAGCTCGGGCACGCGCCGGCCAGGCTGCGCTGGTCGGGCGCGCGCCAGTTGGCCGGCACTGGTGAGGCAACCGCCGGCCGGGCGGCGCAGCTCGGGCACGCGCCGGCCAGGCTGCGCTGGTCGGGCGCGCGCCAGTTGGCCGGCACTGGTGAGGCAACCGCCCGCCGGGAGGCACAGCTCGGGCACGCGCCGGCCAGGCTGCGCTGGTCGGGCGCGCGCCAGTTGGCCGGCACTGGTGAGGCAACCGCCGGCCGGGCGGCGCAGCTCGGGCAAGCGCCGGCCAGGCTGCGCTGGTCGGGCGCGCGCCAGTTGGCCGGCACTGGTGAGGCAACCGCCCGCCGGGAGGCACAGCTGGGGCACGCGCCGGCCAGGCAGCATGGCAAGAGGCTCGCCTTCCTCATTCCTGCCAACAAAAGAATTCATTAGGACAACATCTCTCGTGGCTGTATAAGCCGATGTGGGATCGGCATTTGTGGCAGCTGAAGTAGGCGGGAGCCATGTCGGCAGTAACATCAAGTCGATTGTGCCTCTTTGCTCGTTTTCGGGCAAGATCTTGAAACCATGCGTTGTCGTGAATTTCGCCACCTTTTGCGATGGTACCCCTCCATCCATCGCGGTCTGACGCGAGCTCCTCCGACAGACTTCTCAAAATAGGTAGTTTTAAATGCCATATAAATTATTGGCTGGTATTTAACTTTCACGATTTTTAAACATTATTAAATTTCACAACGGGACTACTCCTAGACCACGAGGACAACGCCGTCCTTGAAACGTCAGAGGTAAATCTTAAAACTTAAATACGCGATTAAGTCCCCGTTGCAGTTTAATAATAGGTTTTTTTTTAAGAGGGGAAACTACTACTACTACTACTAACTATTGTAGAACAAATCACATAAATGGGGGAGTTTGCATTTATTTGTCAAAACACATAAAAAGTAAGAAGTTAACATTTGTATCTCAAATGTCAAATGAAATGGACATTGAACTCTGCGGAGTTAACTTGTATGACTGCAGGACAATTGTAATATGTTTGTATACGTCGGATTTCAATAGGTTTAAGAAGTGTGTACGTGGTCTTGAGTTAATATTACATGCATTATTCCAAGAATATCCTGATTACTCAATAAAGATAAAGATAAAAGATAGTTTATTCAAGTAGGCATATTACAATGCGCTTATGAAGGTCAAATAAACCTTTACCGGCTCCAACCGTACACCTCTGCCCCGAGAAGATTTAAATCCCCCCTCAATTGGAGGAGGGTATCCCAATATGGGACCGGCAACAAACTCGGCGGGACACATCTTTTCAAAACATTATTACATCTTATAATTAACATGCATTACGAGTAATTAAGAAAAATACAATCTAGACACGCGGTAGCGTGTCCAGCCAAGTTCAAAGAAAAAGGAACTGGCGACGCAGCAACCGTGTGTAATATTACACGAACCATTTCGAGCTACTTTTGACCCCTTCACAACTTGAAACCTACTTAACCTACACTAATGAAATCTGGCACATGTATTCAAGCCCCTTAGCTTGTCCAAAATACAAAATTTCATAAACGTAGCTCAAACAGTTACTGATAAATTAACGTTTAAAAACCGGCATTTTTGTGACTGACTGACATATAGATCATAAACCTAACCCACTTCCAGATGACCTAGAAACTTGAAATTTGGCATCAAGGTAGACTGTTAGGTGTATATAGAGAGAAAAATCTGAAAAGTGGAAATTATTGATATTTCGATGGAAAAAAAATAATTAATACTTATAGACCAAAAACCTAACCCACTTCTAGATCACTTAGAAACTTGATATTTGGCACCAAGGTAGACTATTAGGTGTATATAGAGGAAAAAATCTGAAAAATGGAAATTATTGATATTTCGATGGAAAAAAAAGAATTAATACTTATAGACCAAAAACCTAACCCACTTCTAGATGACTTAGAAACTTGATATTTGGCATCAAGGTAGACTATTAGGTGCATATAGAGGGAAAAATCTGAAAACTGGAAATTACTGAGATTTAGATGGAAAAAATAATAATTAATACTTATAGACCAAAAATCTAACCCACTTCTAGATCACTTAGAAACTGGATATTTGGCATCAAGGTAGACTATTATGTGTATATAGAGGGAAAAATCTGAAAAATGGAAATTATTGATATTTCGATGGAAAAAAAAGAATTAATACTTATAGACCAAAAACCTAACCCACTTCTAGATGACTTAGAAACTTGATATTTGGCATCAAGGTAGACTATTAGGTGTATATAGAGGAAAAAATCTGAAAACTGGAAATTATTGATATTTCGATGGAAAAAAAATTAATACTTATAGACCAAAAACCTAACCCCTCTTCAAGATCACTTAGAAACTTGATATTTGGCATCAAAGTAGACTATTAGGTGTATATATAGGGAAAAATCTGAAAACTGGAAATTATTGATAATTCGATGGAAAAAACATAATTAATACTTATAGACCAAAAACCTAACCCACTTCTAGATGACTTAGAAACTTGATATTTGGCATCAAGGTAGACTATTAGGTTTATATAGAGGGAAAAATCTGAAAACTGGAAATTATTGATATTTACATGTAAAAAAATTAATTAGGTAATACTTATAAACCAAAAACCTAACCCACTTCTAGATCACTTAGAAACTTGATATTTGGCATGAAGCTAGACTATTAGGCGTATAAAAAAGAAAAAAATCTGAAAACTGAAACTTTTTAACAATTGACCGCGCGTTAGCTAGGGTCTCCTTTTCAGCTTAGGCAAACTGCTTTTCTGATGAATACCTACTATAGTAATTTCTGTACAAAAAGTAATGATATCCCAACAAAAACATAAATGTGAAATGAGAGCCAAGTTCAATATTAAGAATATGTGTCGTTGTTGACTCGCCGACAAAAGAATTGAGATCTATATGGGTGCCAAGTTCTGTGTTGTGTAGAAAATCCTGAAATTATAAAGGATTTGACTTGGCTAGTTTTTACCAACAAACCAAATTTTAGAAAAGTAGCCTATACGTAAAAACTAGCCAAGACAACTCCTTTATAATTTCAGGATTTTCTACACAACACAGAACAGATTACTACAGAAACGGGCGGTCAGACAACTATCTATGGCGGCCCCAGGTTCACCAGCAAAACAACTCTTTATACAAAATAACATACTCACACTACCATCACAATACATATTTAACATCGCCAAACACGTACACACACACAAACACACTTTCAATACTAGCAAGCTCACCCGTACCCGTCTAGGAAGCAAAGAACGCCTGCTTCCCGCCAGCCACCGACTGACTAAGTCCTCCAAAACCATGCACGTACTGGGCCCCAAAGTGTATCTAGACACGCGGTAGCGTGTCCAGCCAAGTTCAAAGAAAAAGGAACTGGCGACGCAGCAACCGTGTGTAATATTACACGAACCATTTCGAGCTACTTTTGACCCCTTCACAACTTGAAACCTACTTAACCTACACTAATGAAATCTGGCACATGTATTCAAGCCCCTTAGCTTGTCCAAAATACAAAATTTCATAAACGTAGCTCAAACAGTTACTGATAAATTAACGTTTAAAAACCGGCATTTTTGTGACTGACTGACATATAGATCATAAACCTAACCCACTTCCAGATGACCTAGAAACTTGAAATTTGGCATCAAGGTAGACTGTTAGGTGTATATAGAGAGAAAAATCTGAAAAGTGGAAATTATTGATATTTCGATGGAAAAAAAATAATTAATACTTATAGACCAAAAACCTAACCCACTTCTAGATCACTTAGAAACTTGATATTTGGCACCAAGGTAGACTATTAGGTGTATATAGAGGAAAAAATCTGAAAAATGGAAATTATTGATATTTCGATGGAAAAAAAAGAATTAATACTAATAGACCAAAAACCTAACCCACTTCTAGATGACTTAGAAACTTGATATTTGGCATCAAGGTAGACTATTAGGTGCATATAGAGGGAAAAATCTGAAAACTGGAAATTACTGAGATTTAGATGGAAAAAATAATAATTAATACTTATAGACCAAAAACCTAACCCACTTCTAGATGACTTAGAAACTTGATATTTGGTATCAAGGTAGACTATTAGGTGTATATAAAGGGAAAAATCTGAAAACTCGAAATTATTGATATTTCGATAGAAAAAAAAATTAATACTTATAGACCAAAAACCTAACCCCCACTTCTAGATGACTTAGAAACTTGATATTTGGCATCAAGGTAGATTATTAGGCGCATACAAAAGAAAAAATCTGAAAACTGAAACTTTTTGACAACTGACCGCGCGTTAGCGAGGGTCTCCTTTTCAGCTTAGGCAAACTGCTTTCATGATGAATAGAATACTTACTATAGTAATTTCTGTACAAAAAGTAATGATATCCCAACAAAAACATAAATGTGAAATGAGAGCCAAGTTCAATATTAAGAATATGTGTTGTTGTTGACTCACTGACAAAAGAATTGAGATCTATATGGGAATTAAGAATATGTGTTGTTGTTGACTCACTGACAAAAGAATTGAGATCTATATGGGTGCCAAGTTCTGTGCTGTGTAGAAAATCCTGAAATTATAAAGGATTTGTCTTGGCTAGTTTTTACCAACAAACCAAATTTTAAAAAAGTAACGTACCTAGTCAAATATAATAAATAACCTATACGTAAAAACTAGCCAAGACAAATCCTTTATAATTTCAGGATTTTCTACACAGCACAGAACTTGGCACCCATATAGATCTCAATTCTTTTGTCAGTGAGTCAACAACAACACATATTCTTAATATTGAACTTGGCTCTCATTTCACATTTATGTTTTTGTTGGGATATATATTAACATCATACAAGACTAGTAAAACAGAGTCAATCAGTTATTGCCAATAAGTAACTAATGTCCAAGACGCTTGGCAAGCTTACAATGTTATTGTACCTAAATCATGAAATAGGTATTAATTAGGCAAATATTATATTGTATGCTAATGAAAATACCTGGAAATGTGTAAGCATCAAAAGGAAAAGTAAATCTTTGAGTTATAAGCAATTGAATAAAAAACTCAAAACTGCAAATAGGAGAAGGAGAGGGAAGAAATTGTAAAAGTAAAATAATAGTTTTACAGATTTAAAGGCTTGCTAGTGTTGGAAAATATTTATTATTTAACTGTTGTAAAATGAATACATCCACACCTCGCCGAGTTTCTTACGCCGGTTCTTCTCGGGTCTGAGGTTAACCTTTCCGAACCGGTGGTAGTATACCTAGATTGGAAAAATAAATTAACCTAGCGAGTATAAGATAATACGATAAACTGAACTATTGTTGCATGATAAATATATAAAGTAAAATAAATAAATCATTATAAAAAGGGAGAGATGTGACGATTACACAATAAACAGTACGACGCAACTACCCGCTAGCTTCACTCCGTGGAGAAGTGTCATGGCGAGTGGGTAGCTGGCGGAGTGCACGAGTGATAACAGTTGTTTTATTTGATCACCCAGTACACAACGGAGCCTGGACGTCACAGTAGCCTCGTCCAAAAAGTCAAGCGCTTTCCCCACATCTGTTTGCCTACACTCTGATTTATTCAAGTTTATATAATAATCATTAATTTTATCAGCCAGTTGTTTTTGACCGCGCTTAGATCCAGTGTTGGCCATCAACAAAACTTCCATTGGATCCGGTTTGATGTGATTTTTACATGTTTCAGTATTTATAATGCGCCATAACATTTTGCTAACGTTACCAGCCATTTTTTTATTAATGTACTAACAACGTTTCTCTTGTTTTAATTTATCGATAATAGTCTTATAATTATCAACAAAATCCAATAAATCCTGGTTAGTTGGGAACCGTTCCAGTAGTCCACTAATGTCGTCATAAAATTGCATTTTAATCATCAACCAACTTAATTTTTGTACTTTTATTATGTGGGTATTTTCTTAAAGGAAAGTGAATGTCAAAGGTATTCTTAATAATTAAGATTAGACGGTTCATTTTTTCAAATGGTGGCATGCCAGAGTGAAATAAATTAGGAAACGAACGGTTAGACATATCCTCTATAAAATGATGTGTTTTAAGCGTTGAGATATTTCTCCTAATCACTGGCGGCTTAGTACTCTCATCACATAATGTTTTCATAGCAAATACTTGAGCGTTGTGATCGCTAAGGTGACTTCTTATGAGCTGTATGTCCCCCCAGGTACCTTTACTACAGTTCGAGTAAACATGATCAATACATGTACCAGTCATTTCAGTAATCCTAGTTGGCAACGTGTGCATAGGGCACAGGTTATATTGTCCCATTAAGTCTAGCAATTGGCGCTTTTGCCAAGTATTTCTAAGAAGATCCACATTGAAATCACCCATTATTACTATTGGGTTTTAAGTCATATTTGACCAATCGCTCCCAATATGTTGAAATAGAGCACAGAGACTTTGATAGAGCAATTATACAGCACATCAGATCTGAGAGAGTCCCAGTGAAGGGCTCTATCCCTCAAGGTAGCGTCTTAGGCTGTATTCTATCTAGACACGCGGTAGCGTGTCCAGCCAAGTTCAATCAAAGAAAAAGGAACTGGCGACGCAGCAACCGTGTGTAATATTACACGAACCATTTCGAGCTACTTTTGACCCCTTCACAACTTGAAACCTACTTAACCTACACAAATGAAATTTGGCACATGTATTCAAGCCCCTTAGCTTGTCCAAAATACAAAATTTCATAAAAATAGCTCATACAGTTATTGATAAATCAACGTGTAAAAACCGGCATTTTTGTGACTGACTGACATATAGATCACAAACCTAACCCACTTCCAGATGACCTATAAACTTGAAATTTGGCATCAAGGTAGACTATTAGGTGTATATAGAGGGAAAAATCTGAAAACTGGAAATTATTGATATTTCGATGGAAAAAAAATTATTAATATTTATAGACCAAAATCCTAACCCACTTCTAGATTACTTAGAAACTTGATATTTGGCATGAAGGTAGACTATTAGGTGTATATAAAGGAAAAAATCTGAAAACAGGAAATTATTGATATTTCGATGGAAAAAAAATAATTAATACTTATAGACCAAAAACCTAACCCACTTCTAGATGACTTAGTAACTTGATATTTGGCATCAAGGTAGACTGTTAGGTGTATGTAAAGGGAAAAATCTGAAAACTGGAAATTATTGATATTTCGATGGAAAAAATAATAATTAATACTTATAGACCAAAAACCTAACCCACTTTTAGATGACTTAGAAACTTGATATTTGGCATCAAGGTAGACTGTTAGGTGTATATAAAGGGAAAAATCTGAAAACTGGAAATTATTGATATTTCGATGGAAAAAATAATAATTAATACTTATAGACCAAAAACCTAAACCACTTCTAGATGACTTAGAAACTTGATATTTGGCATCAAGATAGACTATTAGGTGTATATAAAGGAAAAAATCTGAAAATTGGAAATTATTGATATTTCGATGGAAAAAAAAATTAATACTTATAGACCAAAAACCTAACCCACTTCTAGATGACTTAGAAACTTGATATTTGGTATCAAGGTAGACTATTAGGTGTATATAAAGGGAAAAATCTGAAAACTCGAAATTATTGATATTTAGATAGAAAAAAAAATTAATACTTATAGACCAAAAACCTAACCCACTTCTAGATGACTTAGAAACTTGATATTTGGCATCAAGGTACATTATTAGGCGCATACAAAAGAAAAAATCTGAAAACTGAAACTTTTTGACAACTGACCGCGCGTTAGCGAGGGTCTCCTTTTCAGCTTAGGCAAACTGCTTTCATGATGAATAGAATACTTACTATAGTAATTTCTGTACAAAAAGTAATGATATCCCAACAAAAACATAAATGTGAAATGAGAGCCAAGTTCAATATTAAGAATATGTGTTGTTGTTGACTCGCTGACAAAAGAATTGAGATCTATATTGGTGCCAAGTTCTGTGCTGTGTAGAAAATCCTGAAATTATAAAGGATTTGTCTTGGCTAGTTTTACCAACAAACCAAATTTTAGAAAAGTAACGTACCTAGTCAAATATAATAAATAACCTATACGTAAAAACTAGCCAAGACAAATCCTTTATAATTTCAGGATCTAGACACGCGGTAGCATGTCCAGCCAAGTTCAAAGAAAAAGGAACTGGCGACGCAGCAACCGTGTGTAATATTACACGAACCATTTCGAGCTACTTTTGACCCCTTCACAACTTGAAACCTACTTAACCTACACAAATGAAATTTGGCACATGTATTCAAGCCCCTTAGCTTGTCCAAAATACAAAATTTCATAAAAATAGCTCATACAGTTATTGATAAATCAACGTGTAAAAACCGGCATTTTTGTGACTGACTGACATATAGATCACAAACCTAACCCACTTCCAGATGACCTAGAAACTTGAAATTTGGCATCAAGGTAGACTATTAGGTGTATATAGAGGGAAAAATCTGAAAACTGGAAATTATTGATATTTCGATGGAAAAAAAATTATTAATATTTATAGACCAAAATCCTAACCCACTTCTAGATTACTTAGAAACTTGATATTTGGCATGAAGGTAGACTATTAGGTGTATATAAAGGAAAAAATCTGAAAACAGGAAATTATTGATATTTCGATGGAAAAAAAATAATTAATACTTATAGACCAAAAACCTAACCCACTTCTAGATGACTTAGTAACTTGATATTTGGCATCAAGGTAGACTGTTAGGTGTATGTAAAGGGAAAAATCTGAAAACTGGAAATTATTGATATTTCGATGGAAAAAATAATAATTAATACTTATAGACCAAAAACCTAACCCACTTTTAGATGACTTAGAAACTTGATATTTGGCATCAAGGTAGACTGTTAGGTGTATATAAAGGGAAAAATCTGAAAACTGGAAATTATTGATATTTCGATGGAAAAAATAATAATTAATACTTATAGACCAAAAACCTAACCCACTTCTAGATGACTTAGAAACTTGATATTTGGCATCAAGATAGACTATTAGGTGTATATAAAGGAAAAAATCTGAAAATTGGAAATTATTGATATTTCGATGGAAAAAAAAATTAATACTTATAGACCAAAAACCTAACCCACTTCTAGATGACTTAGAAACTTGATATTTGGTATCAAGGTAGACTATTAGGTGTATATAAAGGGAAAAATCTGAAAACTCGAAATTATTGATATTTAGATAGAAAAAAAAATTAATACTTATAGACCAAAAACCTAACCCACTTCTAGATGACTTAGAAACTTGATATTTGGCATCAAGGTACATTATTAGGCGCATACAAAAGAAAAAATCTGAAAACTGAAACTTTTTGACAACTGACCGCGCGTTAGCGAGGGTCTCCTTTTCAGCTTAGGCAAACTGCTTTCATGATGAATAGAATACTTACTATAGTAATTTCTGTACAAAAAGTAATGATATCCCAACAAAAACATAAATGTGAAATGAGAGCCAAGTTCAATATTAAGAATATGTGTTGTTGTTGACTCGCTGACAAAAGAATTGAGATCTATATTGGTGCCAAGTTCTGTGCTGTGTAGAAAATCCTGAAATTATAAAGGATTTGTCTTGGCTAGTTTTACCAACAAACCAAATTTTAGAAAAGTAACGTACCTAGTCAAATATAATAAATAACCTATACGTAAAAACTAGCCAAGACAAATCCTTTATAATTTCAGGATCTAGACACGCGGTAGCGTGTCCAGCCAAGTTCAAAGAAAAAGGAACTGGCGACGCAGCAACCGTGTGTAATATTACACGAACCATTTCGAGCTACTTTTGACCCCTTCACAACTTGAAACCTACTTAACCTACACAAATGAAATTTGGCACATGTATTCAAGCCCCTTAGCTTGTCCAAAATACAAAATTTCATAAAAATAGCTCATACAGTTATTGATAAATCAACGTGTAAAAACCGGCATTTTTGTGACTGACTGACATATAGATCACAAACCTAACCCACTTCCAGATGACCTAGAAACTTGAAATTTGGCATCAAGGTAGACTATTAGGTGTATATAGAGGGAAAAATCTGAAAACTGGAAATTATTGATATTTCGATGGAAAAAAAATTATTAATACTTATAGACCAAAATCCTAACCCACTTCTAGATTACTTAGAAACTTGATATTTGGCATGAAGGTAGACTATTAGGTGTATATAAAGGAAAAAATCTGAAAACAGGAAATTATTGATATTTCGATGGAAAAAAAATAATTAATACTTATAGACCAAAAACCTAACCCACTTCTAGATGACTTAGTAACTTGATATTTGGCATCAAGGTAGACTGTTAGGTGTATGTAAAGGGAAAAATCTGAAAACTGGAAATTATTGATATTTCGATGGAAAAAATAATAATTAATACTTATAGACCAAAAACCTAACCCACTTTTAGATGACTTAGAAACTTGATACTTGGCATCAAGGTAGACTGTTAGGTGTATATAAAGGGAAAAATCTGAAAACTGGAAATTATTGATATTTCGATGGAAAAAATAATAATTAATACTTATAGACCAAAAACCTAACCCACTTCTAGATGACTTAGAAACTTGATATTTGGCATCAAGATAGACTATTAGGTGTATATAAAGGAAAAAATCTGAAAATTGGAAATTATTGATATTTCGATGGAAAAAAAAATTAATACTTATAGACCAAAAACCTAACCCACTTCTAGATGACTTAGAAACTTGATATTTGGTATCAAGGTAGACTATTAGGTGTATATAAAGGGAAAAATCTGAAAACTCGAAATTATTGATATTTAGATAGAAAAAAAAATTAATACTTATAGACCAAAAACCTAACCCACTTCTAGATGACTTAGAAACTTGATATTTGGCATCAAGGTACATTATTAGGCGCATACAAAAGAAAAAATCTGAAAACTGAAACTTTTTGACAACTGACCGCGCGTTAGCGAGGGTCTCCTTTTCAGCTTAGGCAAACTGCTTTCATGATGAATAGAATACTTACTATAGTAATTTCTGTACAAAAAGTAATGATATCCCAACAAAAACATAAATGTGAAATGAGAGCCAAGTTCAATATTAAGAATATGTGTTGTTGTTGACTCGCTGACAAAAGAATTGAGATCTATATTGGTGCCAAGTTCTGTGCTGTGTAGAAAATCCTGAAATTATAAAGGATTTGTCTTGGCTAGTTTTACCAACAAACCAAATTTTAGAAAAGTAACGTACCTAGTCAAATATAATAAATAACCTATACGTAAAAACTAGCCAAGACAAATCCTTTATAATTTCAGGATTTTCTACACAGCACAGAACTTGGCACCAATATAGATCTCAATTCTTTTGTCAGCGAGTCAACAACAACACATATTCTTAATATTGAACTTGGCTCTCATTTCACATTTATGTTTTTGTTGGGATTTATCATTTACATAAATGATCTTCCTAAAATATTAGACGAACATAGCACGCTTTTCGCAGATGACATATCTATAATGTTCCCATGCGATACTACTGTAGAAGTTCAGAATAAATTACAGTCAACGCTAAATAAAATTACAAATTGTTTGTAATCCCATAACCTAAAGCTCAACATTAACAAAACAAAAAATATCAAATTTAAAATCCAATATAAACACATCAAAAATCATCATTGGAAATAGACTTTAAATATTCAAAATTAGATAACGTGAGTTTTGCCACCCTATTAGGAATAGAATTAGACTCAAATATGAGCTGGAAAGACCATATTCTAAAATTGTCAAAAAAATTATCATCTTTTATATATGCCCTTGAGCATCTAAAGCGAGCTACAGACCTACAGACATCCCTTGCGGCATATTACGCATATGCTTATTTGCGAGTATCATATGGCCTGGTCCTTTGGGGAAATAGCTGCGATATTGATAAAATATTTATTCTGCAAAAAAAATGCATCAGAATTCTAGTACAACATAGATCAAATGGAGTCGTGTAAACCCTATTTTATCAAACATGAAATACTGACCGTTGCATCTATGTACATATTTGAATCATGTAAATTTGTTAGGAAACACTTTAGGGCTCTCACGTTCAAGAAGCACTGCGAGGATACCAAGCAGAAGGTAGCAGCCAGAAACAACATCCTACGACGAATGACTGGTAGCACATGGGGTGCTAACCCGCACACTACGTACAACTGGCCTTGCGCTCTGTTACTCGGCGGCAGAATATACATGCCCTGCCTGGAAGAATTCTGCTCACGCCCACCAGGTAGATACTGCCCTAAATGAAACCTGTCGTCTAGTGACTGGGTGTTTAAAACCTACCCCAATCAAGAAACTTTACTGTCTCGCAGGAATAGCTCCACCGGCAGTGAGGAGAGAAGTGGCAACTGCAATAGAACGGGAAAAAAAAGAACAGCTTCACGATGCACGGCATCTGCTGCACACCCACAGTCCAGTTCGGAGACTTCTAAAATCTAGGAAAAGCTTTGTTACCAACCCACCACTCGACAATCAAACTCCAAAAGAAGCCAGAATCACCGCCTGGAACCAGTGGCACGGTTGCTCGCCACCTTTTATGACTCCAAATGAACGCTTACCCCCTGGAGGAACTGAAACGTGGAAAACTTGGCGGGCTTTGAACCGTTTACGGGTGGGAGTCGGTCGATCAAAGGAAAATCTCATAAAATGGGGAATCTTACCCGAGAATTCAAATGCCGAATGTTTTTGCGGATCATATCAGACGATGCAGCACATCACAACGTGCCCTCTATGCCCTGTCATCTGCACTACCGATGATCTCCTTAAAGCAACTCCCCGAGGAATACAAGTGGCAAAACATTGGACGAATATAATTTAGGAAATTGGATCACCTTTACACGATAAGAAGAAGAAGGAAACACTTAAACTTATATTCACTCAAAGATACAACTCAAATTAAAAGAAATAATCGTAATGTTAATCAACTAAAAGTGCCTTTTTCGAAATTAAAGCTTGTCACATGTAGCCCCCATTATATGACTATAAAAATCTATAATCACCTTCCAAACTCTATCAAAGATCTGGAAAATGAAAGTCAATTTAAACAAAACCGGCCAAGTGCGAGTCGGACTCGCGTTCCAAGGGTTCCGTATATTACACAATTTTTAACAATCAGTGCCGGATTAAGATATGTTGATGCCCTAAGGATTTCTAGGTGCCCCCTCTCCCTCGGGTCATCAAGATTACATTGATTTTTTGGTAAATTGGGAGAAGTTCATTGCCGCGTTACAGCTGAGAATGGAAATCAGTCACATCATTTTATCACGAAAATTGACAGTGCCGCAGCAGTAATGTTGCAACAGAGTACCTAATGCTGTTGCAGTCGCCACCCGAATGTCACCTTTATCATAGCTTAGAAAGTAATAGAAACGCGAGCGAAGCGAGCGAGGAAATTTTTCGATATAAAAACGCAATATGATAGACAGTTGTAAATTTTTACTTTTAGTATGGAAATCAGTCACATCATTTTATCACGGAAGTTGACAGTACTGCAGCAGTAACGTTGCAACAGAGTAATGTTGCTGCAGTCGCCACCCGAATTATAAAGTATATATATAAGAGAATTATAAAGTATATAAGTATCATAAAGTTATTGAAAACGCGAGCGAAGCGAGCGCGAAAATTTTTCGATATACAAACGCAATTTTACTTTTAGTCCCAACCAGGCGCGAATCCAGGATTTCATACAGAGAAGGGATGGGACAGTTTTCTATCAGCCTAGCTTCGCATAGGGCTCGATATTTCTTAGGCTTCGATATTCGAGGTTGTTTTCATGCATAAAATATGCAAGAAAGCAGAGCTTGGAATTGAATTGGCGAAGTGTGAGAAAGGCAGTAGGCCTAGCTGCGAAAGAGGAAAGCTTGGATTTGGATCCACGCCCAAGTGTAATTAAGGCAGAAGGCCTCGCATAAGACCTAACGCCGAACCGCAAAAGAGTGGGTTGAAATCGAATCTATGCATGTAATCACGACTCTTCTACTGCTACCGATTGTTTCCCAAAGAATTACGCGCCATTATTTTTGCAAATTAGCTTTTGGACAGCTAAAAAAATCGTGTGGTAAAAACGATGTGTCTGTCCCTAATTTTAAAATTTGTTCACCTTTTTCAACCTGGCATTTTGGTGCTCCTCCTGAACGTGGTGCCCTAAGCACGTGCTTGTTTTGCTTATTGGTTACAAAGTCTTTATTAATTCAACCATTAAAGTCGACGAGTACAAAAAACTTTAAGCTAGCTCTCAATTTAACATTTTTTTAAACATTATTTTTAATTTGACCTTACAATTACTCGTAAGTAGGTAAGACCGTTAAATATTTAAAATGATTATCTTATCAGAAAATTATCACCAATTACTCTAAGAAAACTACTACTCTAAGTAATCCGGCACTGTTAACAATGTATTTTTTATGTGAAACGTGAGTGAAATCTCTTTAAAAAATCCGTAGG
Organism: Cydia splendana; assembly: GCF_910591565.1. Taxonomy (NCBI): domain Eukaryota; kingdom Metazoa; phylum Arthropoda; class Insecta; order Lepidoptera; family Tortricidae; genus Cydia; species Cydia splendana. The sequence goes on from NW_026946903.1 coordinate 381,631, forward strand.
GGTCGGATTAAAAACTGCAATTAAGTCCGACTCACGCTTGACTGTACATTTCTAATAGGTTTTCCTGTCATCTATAGGTATAGACCTATTTTATGTATTTTTTTCAAAATTTTAGACCTAGTAGTTTCGGAGATAAGGGGGGGGAATGGTCATTTTTTGCCTATTTTCTTGAATAACTTCTAAACTGTTGATTCGAAAATTATAAAAAAAAATTATTTGAAATCCTTACAATAAGCTCTTTCATTTGATATGTAACATGATATAGTTTGAAAAAAAAATTTTTTTTTTTTCATTTACCCCCCAAAAGTGGCCCCCATGTTTAAAATTCATTTGTTTACGTTACATGTCCGTATTCGGGTCACAAACTTACATATGTGTACCAAATGTCAACTTGATTGGTCCAGTAGTTCCAGAGAAAAACGGCTGTGACAGACGGACAGACAGACAGAGAGACAGACGCACGAGTGATCCTATAAGGGTTCCGTTTTTTCCTTTTGAGGTACGGAACCCTAAAAACAGCTGAAACTGTTTTTAATTATTGGATGTTTTTATAATATTAAAGAATTTTTTGACCAAGTCAATAAATAAAAATATTACCGTGCTTTGTAGTAAGGAAATAATGTAATATTGCTATCAACTGATCATGTGTGAATGTATGTATAATATTAATTTAATGAAATGTGTATAATAATTGTAATCAAATCACCTACTTGTAGCCCTCTTACCAGTATATTGCCGTGCCCTTGCAGGGTGTCACATGTATACCTTTATTTATGTTCCATTCCATCCATGTCTGTAATTTGAAATGCAATAAAGTATTCTATTCTAATTCCAAAACTTTGAAGAATTCTATATTCTAAATTAAATTATTCGGAATTCTTATATCGGTCACCGCAAAACGGCCAATGTGAGGAGACTACGCTAAATTCAGCTTAGAGCCCGCCCAGCAACAACCAGCCAATGGAAAATATTGAAAAGGCATCCCCTGTAAAACCCATTAATTATTTATCCTTCTTTAAATATTAAACCACCACCTCCAGTAAAACTACCTGTTATGCAAATATTCATGTACCCATTACGAACGAAATGATTGATAATGAATATCCAAACCATCAAAACTGTAATTTTTTGATGATCAAACGAACTTACCAAGTGAAGTTCGATCACAATTATGTGAGCAACTTCATTCGACGCGATTTATGGTTTACATATTGTAGTTACGCCCCCACGCATCAGCCTTGCACGATTTTTTAAAGTTTTTTTTTTTTTTTTTTTTTTAATATATACTGGCAACACTAAAAACTTGTTCCCACTCCCATCCCCGCTACGGCGTCATGGTAGGTCCGTTAACCGCCATTTTCAATCATTTTGTTTACAGCATAAATATTGAGAATTTATTTCATCATTTTTACTTATTTAAGTCGGGTAGGGTGACGTCAGTCAACAATATCTTTAAATATTGAGGGTGGGTTGTGATAAATCGCGTCGAATGAAGTTGGTCACATAATTGTGATCGAACTTCACTTGGTAAGTTCGTTTGATCATCAGTTATATTTCGCAACTTCATTCTTTGCGATTTATGGTTTACATATTGTAGGATGTTCAGAGCACAAAATGTGAAATAATTCTCAAACACAGAGGATATAAAATAAATAAAGTTACGAGATATAAAAATATCTCTTTAAAGGTAAGTATAGGTTATATAATCAAAACAAGATAATATTTATAATTTGTTATTTATTTATTTTTAATCATGTTCTTACATACATAATATATTTTTTTTTCTTTACAGGTTCTTCGAGAGAATTACCCGAGCAAACTGATTGCAATCATCTACAATTTCTTTATTATAAAACTTGGCAAAAACGCAAGAAGAATCACTCCAACCTGCAGTTTTGCGTATAACGTCTAGGCTAACACCCAATCTGTTGGCTGTAGAAGTGGCCGAATGCCTAGTACTATGGGCAGTGAATATTTTTGTGTCTACACCGCTTTTGTGAAGTGTGTCTTTAATCCAGTGACTCAATGTTTGTGATGATACTTTTGAGTGTGGTTTTTTATAGCTAATAAATAAAGTGTTGTTTTCTGAACTGCGAAGTGAAGTAGTTTTATTTATGTACGTCTGTAAACATCTAGCTGGACAAATTTCTGGTTTTTCATTAAAAAATGGAAGTCTTAACACCGGTTGTAAAGTATTTGGTCGAGACGTCTTTATTATATCAGGTATTTTAATAATTATTTCAGAAGCATAACTCATATCAATATTTTGCATTTGAATCAACGAAAAAGTTTGTACACGGTGTGCGGTAGCTAAAGCCAACAGAGTGAGTATCTTTTTAGAGAGTGTTTCTAGATTTAGACCTTCATTAGGCCATTTTTGAGCTAGAAAGTTTAACACCATGCTTGGATCCCATGTCAAATTATATTTTGGTGCCGTAGGTCTCAATCTAAAAACACCCTTCATAAAACGCTTGATTTTTTCGTCATCAAGGGTTTTTCCTAGTAACAATGACAAAGCAGATCTATAATTATTAAGAGTGCCATACTTGGCACCTGAATCGAATATCTCAGCAAGAAAATTAATTACAACATCTACCGACGTATTTTCATAATCATATCCATTGTATTAGAGGTCATCTGCTTCCAGAAATATATACAGCCTTTGATTTGTAAATCAATGTATTCTGCTTTTCCAATTAATTAAACTTATATTATTTTAACAAAGAACCAGCCGTTACACCTCGATCATCCTTCCTCTCTAGAATACCCGCCTGTTATATTTTTATTAAAAATCAATTCTTACCCACATTTTATTTGTTTTATTTTTAAAGATCGCCAGTGTTGCTAACAGACGGCCATTCTGTTGTAGGAATGTCCCCATTCCGGTTAATGCTCGGCCATTCTACACAAGGCGTATGGCCTCATACAATTATTTTATATCTCTTAATAATCAAGAATTTATTTACAATAAACACATTAACAAAACTAGTATTCCAAAATGTAACTTTAATCTTATACAATACATCATTAATCAATCAAATCAAAAAAATCAAAGCATTTATTTTCAGGCTGCTAAGGCCCACAGATACATACCTTACAAACTAACATATATGTATATACAATTATAAAAAAGTTAAATACTAAAAAATCATTTTCGTGACGCAGTTTTCTGTTGCGGCGTCACTTGCTCTGGTGTAGGATTAGGCAGATTCCCACGGAACCGCCGAAATATCACACCCTTCGGCCAGAAGTCCGTGTTCGCGATGGCTTCCAGCAGCGGCCGCGGCACGCGCACCACAAACGAGCGGAAGTGCACGTAATGACGCGATCGCAGCTGGAACACTTTCAACTCGTAACGGGTGTTCTTGCGCAGATATTCCACCACATCGTCAGCCGTGGCGGAAACATGCAGGCGCGATACGTATAGCGCCGTATTCGGCGTGGCAGCCCTCAGTCCAGATGCAATATCTGGCTCCGCTGTGCCACACTGGCTCTTGCGAGGCGCCTTGCGCGGCCGCCTCTCCTTCGACGCCTGCGTGAATCCTTTTTCGGCAGGCTTTAATAAGCATATAAAAAACTAAAATGAAATAAAACTTTCTATGGCAATGTATCACTTTGATATAACATAACGTTCATTATGCAAGCAATTATTTCAGAAATTGCACTCATCATCGTCGATTTAATCACACAATTCTTCAGCGTAGACGTCGCTTCTTTGCAAGTGTGCACGTCACCGTCGACGAGATCAAGCACTCCTTCTTATGTGTACACGTCACCGTAGATGAGATCACACACTCCTTATGTGTACACGTCACCGTAGACGAGATCACACACTCCTTCTTATGTGTACACGTCACCGTAGACGAGATCACACACTCCTTATCTCATGTGTATCCGTCACCGTAGACAAGATCACACATACCTTCTTTGTTTTTAATGTGTATCCGTCACCGTAGACAAGATTACACATACCTTCTTTTTTTTTTTAATGTGTGTCCGTCACCGTAGACAAGATCACACATACCTTCTTTGTTTTTAATGTGTATCCGTCACCGTAGACAAGATTACACATACCTTCTTTTTTTAAATGTGTGTCTGTCACCGTAGACAAGATCACACATACCTTCTTTTTTTTTAATGTGTATCCGTCACCGTAGACAAGATCACACATTCCTTCTTACTCACGTCACCGTAGACGAGATCACACATTCCGTCTTATGTGTACACGTCGCCGTAGACGTGAGGACACACTCCAAACACTGAAAATAAACTCATGTCAGTTACAACTGGTAATACAATTAGTAGCAGACTACTAACAATTTCCTTTTCGTCACTTCTCCACTCAACAGTAAATAATCATTTCATACCGAACAATAAAATGAGGATAAGGTTATGATTCCACATTTAGCGTCAAACCTCCACTTTAATCTGCCTCACCAAACCTTTTTCATTTTCATTTTTAAATGTTGCGGCATTGAAACAACTAGCATTTACTGCATAACAATTACAATTTATAGAATACCATAAAAACTCAGTCCCATTACTGTGTTTTTCCTCACAAGCCTGATAACAATTTACCTCAATTTTTAACACTCAAATAGAGAAATATTGTTGTTCATGGTGATCGGAATATAGACACTCCAAAAGACAATTCATCTACAAAGGAGCTATCAAGTATAATGAGAAGTTTTAACATGGCAATGCACACAAAAGCACCAACCAGGATCCATGCATTAATGTGTGCGTAATGCTAACTGACACCCACCAACTTGAATTATCAGATTATGACCTGTCACCTCAAACATCAATGAAATCAAGACTGGCACGACCCGGATTGAACCGAAAAGGATTTATTGTTGATTCAACATTCGAAAGCTTCATGATAGCATAAAGGCTCCGAGGGTCTCTTCTTTTGTGAAGCTATTAGCTCGAACAACGCTCAGGAAGCGTTTAATTATCCTGTGTCTTATTCAGACTTTTTCCGATCTGTGTTTTCCCATCATTATCATCATCATCATCATCGACAAAAGGGAACCAAGAGGTTATCTGCCAAACAATAAACTCTTCAAAAATATGACAAGATATTAAAAAAATGTATACACAAATTGCAATAGCAAATATATATGTATCTTCTAACAATAATACACAAATGTAAAGCAACCTGGAATGTCATATACCCACGCAGGTACCAAATTTAGATCAGACAACAGATATAATTACTTTAAAAATGAATTATAAGATCTACCAATAATAATTAGTAAGATACAGGTAATGTACTATCCTACATTAATAATTTTATCGATTAAGTAATTTCAATGAGTTGACAAACAAACTAAATGTTGAGAATAGTCCACAATACGATTCTCTTAATGCCAACAGTAGTTGAGTAATAGTAAAACCTTTGGTACTGACGATATTTCAACCGAACCAGTGAAGTCAGGCAGGTTATTTTTAAGCAGACCTCTTGCTCATGTACATTTATCCTTCAGTCAAGGCCCCCTCCCAGAACAGCTTAAAGCTTCGTTTGACGATCTTAAAGTAACGATCCCAACAATTACAGATCGCAGTTTTACAGTGTAATTACAGCACAACAGTGATTGTCCCAATAATATCAAAATTAATAGAAAAAGCTTTTTATTAACAAAAGACAATAATAACCTCCTTACTAAACATGACATTTCACACCCTGACCAATTTGGGTTCCGTAAAGGACCAAATCCAGAATTGGCTTGTTTTGAATGTGTCAAATTTGTGACTCAAAACTTCAATAAGTCACCGATTATGGAAATTTTCCTCGACATGACAAAAGTATCTGACTCAACTGATCATGCCGAGCATCTCAATAAATTATATGCTAATGAAACTTAGAGGCCAGGCAAATGATTGACTTAAATCTTACCTAGCCAACAGAATGCAGTGCACGGAAATCAGCAAACTTGTTAGAACTAACAACCAAATTAATCACTGATCACCTCTTTGATAGTTTCTAAAGTAGGTGCTACACTTATTTATTACTTAAGGGGGGAAGGGGATTTTTTTCATTAATGATATTCAGATGGCGATACAACTATAATTTCAGCCAGTGGTCAAGATCAAAGTATGTATAAAACAGATATTTATAATGCCCCATCTGATACTAAATATTGGATAGGAAATTAATAAGCTTCTCATTAAGCTCAGAAAACACAACCCATGCAATTCACCCATATGGAACAATACCTCGACAGCCCAACACTCGTATAAATGACTATGCATTTCATAAAACAGGTAACATAAATTAAGTTCTTTGGTTTAAATTTCAATTCATTTTTAAATTGGAAGGACCATAACCACTCTGTCACAATGTTCAAGACTTGACCATTTCGTCTTGGCCTGCAAAACTACGACTATCTGCTTCCTACGAAGCAGTCCCCATGGCCCATCACGGCCACGTCTCATCATACTTTAGCAAATGCTCCTATGGGGATCAGTTGTAAACCACTATTTAAATATTACTGTAAATCTGGCTTGTATGTATGTATATACTCAAAATCTGTAATTTTCAAAAATCATATCCAAAATATTTTCAAGACCTTAAAATGATATGTGCTCCGTCAACCCAAGAGCACAATATCTCACACCATCCACGCTGCATGACAGAGATGCAGAAAAAATGCTTATAAAAGATATACAATAACCATACCCGTTCACACAATCACCCGGGGCCATAAGTTTAACAAACTTCTATTGGACTGGCCTCCAGATCACTGCTTTTATAATACTCGCAACATTACCTACTGATTATGTTGCTCATAAGGAGCGAACCAACTTTTTTTTTTTTACTATTTGTAGGTACTCGCTGTGTGATAACTAAATGTTACTTTGTTTTAATTCCTGCTGTCTATGATACACCTTGGTGGTATAGTTATTAAGTATACCTATTCTTTAATGCTCATTTATGTTTGCCATTTTGGCTCATGTACCTCGTAGTTTTATAAATGTAACTATGTTAATTTCTTATTAACGGTGTACTGCATGCCGCCTATAAACAGCTGAAGAAGGTGAAACGATTACACACTTAACCCAAGACACTTATTGTACCCTTTTTCTGCTAATAAATCATTTCTATTTGTACTCTTATTTTTTCCATCGAAATATCAATAATTTCCAGTTTTCAGATTATTCCCTTTATATACACCTAACAGTCTACCTTGATGCCAAATATCAAGTTTCTAAGTCATCTAAAAGTGGGTTAGGTTTTTGGTCTATAAGTATTAATTATTATTTTTTCCATCGAAATATCAATAATTTCCAGTTTTCAGATTTTTCCCTTTACATACACCTAACAGTCTACCTTGATGCCAAATATCAAGTTTCTAAGTCATCTAGAAGTGGGTTAGGTTTTTGGTCTATAAGTATTAATTTTTTTTTTCCATCGAAATATCAATAATTTCCTGTTTTCAGATTTTTCCCTTTATACACAACTAATAGTCTACCTTCATGCCAAATATCAAGTTTCTAAGTAATCTAGAAGTGGGTTAGGATTTTGGTCTATAAGTATTAATAATTTTTTTTCCATCGAAATATCAATAATTTCCAGTTTTCAGATTTTTCCCTCTATATACACCTAATAGTCTACCTTGATGCCAAATTTCAAGTTTCTAGGTCATCTGGAAGTGGGTTAGGTTTGTGATCTATATGTCAGTCAGTCACAAAAATGCCGGTTTTTACACGTTGATTTATCAATAACTGTATGAGCTATTTTTATGAAATTTTGTATTTTGGACAAGCTAAGGGGCTTGAATACATGTGCCAAATTTCATTTGTGTAGGTTAAGTAGGTTTCAAGTTGTGAAGGGGTCAAAAGTAGCTCGAAATGGTTCGTGTAATATTACACACGGTTGCTGCGTCGCCAGTTCCTTTTTCTTTGAACTTGGCTGGACACGCTACCGCGTGTCTAGACACGGTTGCTGCGTCGCCAGTTCCTTTTTCTTTGAACTTGGCTGGACACGCTACCGCGTGTCTAGATCCTGAAATTATAAAGGATTTGTCTTGGCTAGTTTTTACGTATAGGTTATTTATTATATTTGACTAGGTACGTTACTTTTCTAAAATTTGGTTTGTTGGTAAAACTAGCCAAGACAAATCCTTTATAATTTCAGAATTTTCTACACAGCACAGAACTTGGCACCAATATAGATCTCAATTCTTTTGTCAGCGAGTCAACAACAACACATATTCTTAATATTGAACTTGGCTCTCATTTCACATTTATGTTTTTGTTGGGATATACACCTAATAGTCTACCTTCATGCCAAATATCAAGTTTCTAAGTAATCTAGAAGTGGGTTAGGATTTTGGTCTATAAGTATTAATAATTTTTTTTCCATCGAAATATCAATAATTTCCAGTTTTCAGATTTTTCCCTCTATATACACCTAATAGTCTACCTTGATGCCAAATTTCAAGTTTCTAGGTCATCTGGAAGTGGGTTAGGTTTGTGATCTATATGTCAGTCAGTCACAAAAATGCCGGTTTTTACACGTTGATTTATCAATAACTGTATGAGCTATTTTTATGAAATTTTGTATTTTGGACAAGCTAAGGGGCTTGAATACATGTGCCAAATTTCATTTGTGTAGGTTAAGTAGGTTTCAAGTTGTGAAGGGGTCAAAAGTAGCTCGAAATGGTTCGTGTAATATTACACACGGTTGCTGCGTCGCCAGTTCCTTTTTCTTTGAACTTGGCTGGACACGCTACCGCGTGTCTAGATCCTGAAATTATAAAGGATTTGTCTTGGCTAGTTTTTACGTATAGGTTATTTATTATATTTGACTAGGTACGTTACTTTTCTAAAATTTGGTTTGTTGGTAAAACTAGCCAAGACAAATCCTTTATAATTTCAGGATTTTCTACACAGCACAGAACTTGGCACCAATATAGATCTCAATTCTTTTGTCAGCGAGTCAACAACAACACATATTCTTAATATTGAACTTGGCTCTCATTTCACATTTATGTTTTTGTTGGGATATCATTACTTTTTGTACAGAAATTACTATAGTCAGTATTCTATTCATCATGAAAGCAGTTTGCCTAAGCTGAAAAGGAGACCCTCGCTAACGCGCGGTCAGTTGTCAAAAAGTTTCAGTTTTCAGATTTTTTCTTTTGTATGCGCCTAATAATGTACCTTGATGCCAAATATCAAGTTTCTAAGTCATCTAGAAGTGGGTTAGGTTTTTGGTCTATAAGTATTAATTTTTTTTTCTATCTAAATATCAATAATTTCGAGTTTTCAGATTTTTCCCTTTATATACACCTAATAGTCTACCTTGATACCAAATATCAAGTTTCTAAGTCATCTTGAAGTGGGTTAGGTTTTTGGTCTATAAGTATTAATTTTTTTTTCCATCGAAATATCAATAATTTCCAATTTTCAGATTTTTTCCTTTATATACACCTAATAGTCTATCTTGATGCCAAATATCAAGTTTCTAAGTCATCTAGAAGTGGGTTAGGTTTTTGGTCTATAAGTATTAATTATTATTTTTTCCATCGAAATATCAATAATTTCCAGTTTTCAGATTTTTCCCTTTATATACACCTAACAGTCTACCTTGATGCCAAATATCAAGTTTCTAAGTCATCTAAAAGTGGGTTAGGTTTTTGATCTATAAGTATTAATTATTATTTTTTCCATCGAAATATCAATAATTTCCAGTTTTCAGATTTTTCCCTTTACATACACCTAACAGTCTACCTTGATGCCAAATATCAAGTTACTAAGTCATCTAGAAGTGGGTTAGGTTTTTGGTCTATAAGTATTAATTTTTTTTTTCCATCGAAATATCAATAATTTCCTGTTTTCAGATTTTTCCCTTTATACACAACTAATAGTCTACCTTCATGCCAAATATCAAGTTTCTAAGTAATCTAGAAGTGGGTTAGGATTTTGGTCTATAAGTATTAATAATTTTTTTTCCATCGAAATATCAATAATTTCCAATTTTCAGATTTTTTCCTTTATATACACCTAATAGTCTATCTTGATGCCAAATATCAAGTTTCTAAGTCATCTAGAAGTGGGTTAGGTTTTTGGTCTATAAGTATTAATTATTTCCATCGAAATATCAATAATTTTCCAGTTTTTCAGATTATTCCCTTTATATACACCTAACAGTCCTACCTTGATGCCAAATATCAAGTTTCTAAGTCATCTAAAAGTGGGTTAGGTTTTGGTCTATAAGTATTAATTATTATTTTTTCCATCGAAATATCAATAATTTCCAGTTTTCAGATTTTTCCCTTTACATACACCTAACAGTCTACCTTGATGCCAAATATCAAGTTTCTAAGTCATCTAGAAGTGGGTTAGGTTTTTGGTCTATAAGTATTAATTTTTTTTTTCCATCGAAATATCAATAATTTCCTGTTTTCAGATTTTTCCCTTTATACACAACTAATAGTCTACCTTCATGCCAAATATCAAGTTTCTAAGTAATCTAGAAGTGGGTTAGGATTTTGGTCTATAAGTATTAATAATTTTTTTTTCCATCGAAATATCAATAATTTCCAGTTTTCAGATTTTTCCCTCTATATACACCTAATAGTCTACCTTGATGCCCAAATTTCAAGTTTCTAGGTCATCTGGAAGTGGGTTAGGTTTGTGATCTATATGTCAGTCAGTCACAAAAATGCCGGTTTTTACACGTTGATTTATCAATAACTGTATGAGCTATTTTTATGAAATTTTGTATTTTGGACAAGCTAAGGGGCCTTGAATACATGTGCCAAATTTCATTTGTGTAGGTTAAGTAGGTTTCAAGTTGTGAAGGGGTCCAAAAGTAGCTCGAAATGGTTCGTGTAATATTACACACGGTTGCTGCGTCGCCAGTTCCTTTTTCTTTGAACTTGGCTGGACACGCTACCGCGTGTCTAGATCCTGAAATTATAAAGGATTTGTCTTGGCTAGTTTTTACGTATAGGTTATTTATTATATTTGACTAGGTACGTTACTTTTCTAAAAATTTGGTTTGTTGGTAAAACTAGCCAAGACAAATCCTTTATAATTTCAGGATTTTCTACACAGCACAGAACTTGGCACCAATATAGATCTCAATTCTTTTGTCAGCGAGTCAACAACAACACATATTCTTAATATTGAACTTGGCTCTCATTTCACATTTATGTTTTTGTTGGGATATCATTACTTTTTGTACAGAAATTACTATAGTAAGTATTCTATTCATCATGAAAGCAGTTTGCCTAAGCTGAAAAGGAGACCCTCGCTAACGCGCGGTCAGTTGTCAAAAAGTTTCAGTTTTCAGATTTTTTCTTTTGTATGCGCCTAATAATGTACCTTGATGCCAAATATCAAGTTTCTAAGTCATCTAGAAGTGGGTTTAGGTTTTTGGTCTATAAGTATTAATTTTTTTTTCTATCTAAATATCAATAATTTCGAGTTTTTCAGATTTTTCCCTTTATATACACCTAATAGTCTACCTTGATACCAAATATCAAGTTTCTAAGTCATCTAGAAGTGGGTTAGGTTTTTGGTCTATAAGTATTAATTTTTTTTTCCATCGAAATATCAATAATTCCAATTTTCAGATTTTTTCCTTTATATACACCTAATAGTCTATCTTGATGCCAAATATCAAGTTTCTAAGTCATCTAGAAGTGGGTTAGGTTTTGGTCTATAAGTATTAATTATTATTTTTTCCATCGAAATATCAATAATTTCCAGTTTTCAGATTATTCCCTTTATATACACCTAACAGTCTACCTTGATGCCAAATATCAAGTTTCTAAGTCATCTAAAAGTGGGTTAGGTTTTTGGTCTATAAGTATTAATTATTATTTTTTCCATCGAAATATCAATAATTTCCAGTTTTCAGATTTTTCCCTTTACATACACCTAACAGTCTACCTTGATGCCAAATATCAAGTTTCTAAGTCATCTAGAAGTGGGTTAGGTTTTTGGTCTATAAGTATTAATTTTTTTTTTCCATCGAAATATCAATAATTTCCTGTTTTCAGATTTTTCCCTTTATACACAACTAATAGTCTACCTTCATGCCAAATATCAAGTTTCTAAGTAATCTAGAAGTGGGTTAGGATTTTGGTCTATAAGTATTAATAATTTTTTTCCATCGTAATATCAATAATTTCCAGTTTTCAGATTTTTCCCTCTATATACACCTAATAGTCTACCTTGATGCCAAATTTCAAGTTTCTAGGTCATCTGGAAGTGGGTTAGGTTTTGTGATCTATATGTCAGTCAGTCACAAAAATGCCGGTTTTTACACGTTGATTTATCAATAACTGTATGAGCTATTTTTATGAAATTTTGTATTTTGGCCAAGCTAAGGGGCTTGAATACATGTGCCAAATTTCATTTGTGTAGGTTAAGTAGGTTTCAAGTTGTGAAGGGGTCAAAAGTAGCTCGAAATGGTTCGTGTAATATTACACACGGTTGCTGCGTCGCCAGTTCCTTTTTCTTTGAACTTGGCTGGACACGCTACCGCGTGTCTAGATCCTGAAATTATAAAGGATTTGTCTTGGCTAGTTTTTACGTATAGGTTATTTATTATATTTGACTAGGTACGTTACTTTTCTAAAATTTGGTTTGTTGGTAAAACTAGCCAAGACAAATCCTTTATAATTTCAGGATTTTCTACACAGCACAGAACTTGGCACCAATATAGATCTCAATTCTTTTGTCAGCGAGTCAACAACAACACATATTCTTAATATTGAACTTGGCTCTCATTTCACATTTATGTTTTTGTTGGGATATCATTACTTTTTGTACAGAAATTACTATAGTAAGTATTCTATTCATCATGAAAGCAGTTTGCCTAAGCTGAAAAGGAGACCCTCGCTAACGCGCGGTCAGTTGTCAAAAAGTTTCAGTTTTCAGATTTTTTCTTTTGTATGCGCCTAATAATGTACCTTGATGCCAAATATCAAGTTTCTAAGTCATCTAGAAGTGGGTTAGGTTTTTGGTCTATAAGTATTAATTTTTTTTTCTATCTAAATATCAATAATTTCGAGTTTTCAGATTTTTCCCTTTATATACACCTAATAGTCTACCTTGATACCAAATATCAAGTTTCTAAGTCATCTAGAAGTGGGTTAGGTTTTTGGTCTATAAGTATTAATTTTTTTTTCCATCGAAATATCAATAATTTCCAATTTTCAGATTTTTTCCTTTATATACACCTAATAGTCTATCTTGATGCCAAATATCAAGTTTCTAAGTCATCTAGAAGTGGGTTAGGTTTTTGGTCTATAAGTATTAATTATTATTTTTTCCATCGAAATATCAATAATTTCCAGTTTTCAGATTATTCCCTTTATATACACCTAACAGTCTACCTTGATGCCAAATATCAAGTTTCTAAGTCATCTAAAAGTGGGTTAGGTTTTTGGTCTATAAGTATTAATTATTATTTTTTCCATCGAAATATCAATAATTTCCAGTTTTCAGATTTTTCCCTTTACATACACCTAACAGTCTACCTTGATGCCAAATATCAAGTTTCTAAGTCATCTAGAAGTGGGTTAGGTTTTTGGTCTATAAGTATTAATTTTTTTTTTCCATCGAAATATCAATAATTTCCTGTTTTCAGATTTTTCCCTTTATACACAACTAATAGTCTACCTTCATGCCAAATATCAAGTTTCTAAGTAATCTAGAAGTGGGTTAGGATTTTGGTCTATAAGTATTAATAATTTTTTTTCCATCGAAATATCAATAATTTCCAGTTTTCAGATTTTTCCCTCTATATACACCTAATAGTCTACCTTGATGCCAAATTTCAAGTTTCTAGGTCATCTGGAAGTGGGTTAGGTTTGTGATCTATATGTCAGTCAGTCACAAAAATGCCGGTTTTTACACGTTGATTTATCAATAACTGTATGAGCTATTTTTATGAAATTTTGTATTTTGGACAAGCTAAGGGGCCTTGAATACATGTGCCAAATTTCATTTTGTGTAGGTTAAGTAGGTTTCAAGTTGTGAAGGGGTCAAAAGTAGCTCGAAATGGTTCGTGTAATATTACACACGGTTGCTGCGTCGCCAGTTCCTTTTTCTTTGAACTTGGCTGGACACGCTACCGCGTGTCTAGATCCTGAAATTATAAAGGATTTGTCTTGGCTAGTTTTTACGTATAGGTTATTTATTATATTTGACTAGGTACGTTACTTTTCTAAAATTTGGTTTGTTGGTAAAACTAGCCAAGACAAATCCTTTATAATTTCAGGATTTTCTACACAGCACAGAACTTGGCACCAATATAGATCTCAATTCTTTTGTCAGCGAGTCAACAACAACACATATTCTTAATATTGAACTTGGCTCTCATTTCACATTTATGTTTTTTGTTGGGATATCATTACTTTTTGTACAGAAATTACTATAGTAAGTATTCTATTCATCATGAAAGCAGTTTGCCTAAGCTGAAAAGGAGACCCTCGCTAACGCGCGGTCAGTTGTCAAAAAGTTTCAGTTTTCAGATTTTTTCTTTTGTATGCGCCTAATAATGTACCTTGATGCCAAATATCAAGTTTCTAAGTCATCTAGAAGTGGGTTAGGTTTTTGGTCTATAAGTATTAATTTTTTTTTTCTATCTAAATATCAATAATTTCGAGTTTTCAGATTTTTCCCTTTATATACACCTAATAGTCTACCTTGATACCAAATATCAAGTTTCTAAGTCATCTAGAAGTGGGTTAGGTTTTTGGTCTATAAGTATTAATTTTTTTTTCCATCGAAATATCAATAATTTCCAATTTTCAGATTTTTTCCTTTATATACACCTAATAGTCTATCTTGATGCCAAATATCAAGTTTCTAAGTCATCTAGAAGTGGGTTAGGTTTTTGGTCTATAAGTATTAATTATTATTTTTTCCATCGAAATATCAATAATTTCCAGTTTTCAGATTATTCCCTTTATATACACCTAACAGTCTACCTTGATGCCAAATATCAAGTTTCTAAGTCATCTAAAAGTGGGTTAGGTTTTTGGTCTATAAGTATTAATTATTATTTTTTCCATCGAAATATCAATAATTTCCAGTTTTCAGATTTTTCCCTTTACATACACCTAACAGTCTACCTTGATGCCAAATATCAAGTTTCTAAGTCATCTAGAAGTGGGTTAGGTTTTTGGTCTATAAGTATTAATTTTTTTTTTCCATCGAAAATATCAATAATTTCCTGTTTTCAGATTTTTCCCTTTATACACAACTAATAGTCTACCTTCATGCCAAATATCAAGTTTCTAAGTAATCTAGAAGTGGGTTAGGATTTTGGTCTATAAGTATTAATAATTTTTTTTCCATCGAAATATCAATAATTTCCAGTTTTCAGATTTTTCCCTCTATATACACCTAATAGTCTACCTTGATGCCAAATTTCAAGTTTCTAGGTCATCTGGAAGTGGGTTAGGTTTGTGATCTATATGTCAGTCAGTCACAAAAATGCCGGTTTTTACACGTTGATTTATCAATAACTGTATGGAGCTATTTTTATGAAATTTTGTATTTTGGACAAGCTAAGGGGCTTGAATACATGTGCCAAATTTCATTTGTGTAGGTTAAGTAGGTTTCAAGTTGTGAAGGGGTCAAAAGTAGCTCGAAATGGTTCGTGTAATATTACACACGGTTGCTGCGTCGCCAGTTCCTTTTTCTTTGAACTTGGCTGGACACGCTACCGCGTGTCTAGATCCTGAAATTATAAAGGATTTGTCTTGGCTAGTTTTTACGTATAGGTTATTTATTATATTTGACTAGGTACGTTACTTTTCTAAAATTTGGTTTGTTGGTAAAACTAGCCAAGACAAATCCTTTATAATTTCAGGATTTTCTACACAGCACAGAACTTGGCACCAATATAGATCTCAATTCTTTTGTCAGCGAGTCAACAACAACACATATTCTTAATATTGAACTTGGCTCTCATTTCACATTTATGTTTTTGTTGGGATATCATTACTTTTTGTACAGAAATTACTATAGTAAGTATTCTATTCATCATGAAAGCAGTTTGCCTAAGCTGAAAAGGAGACCCTCGCTAACGCGCGGTCAGTTGTCAAAAAGTTTCAGTTTTCAGATTTTTTCTTTTGTATGCGCCTAATAATGTACCTTGATGCCAAATATCAAGTTTCTAAGTCATCTAGAAGTGGGTTAGGTTTTTGGTCTATAAGTATTAATTTTTTTTTTCTATCTAAATATCAATAATTTCGAGTTTTCAGATTTTTCCCTTTATATACACCTAATAGTCTACCTTGATACCAAATATCAAGTTTCTAAGTCATCTAGAAGTGGGTTAGGTTTTTGGGTCTATAAGTATTAATTTTTTTTTCCATCGAAATATCAATAATTTCCAATTTTCAGATTTTTTCCTTTATATACACCTAATAGTCTATCTTGATGCCAAATATCAAGTTTCTAAGTCATCTAGAAGTGGGTTAGGTTTTTGGTCTATAAGTATTAATTATTATTTTTTCCATCGAAATATCAATAATTTCCAGTTTTCAGATTATTCCCTTTATATACACCTAACAGTCTACCTTGATGCCAAATATCAAGTTTCTAAGTCATCTAAAAGTAGGTTAGGTTTTTGGTCTATAAGTATTAATTATTATTTTTTCCATCGAAATATCAATAATTTCCAGTTTTCAGATTTTTCCCTTTACATACACCTAACAGTCTACCTTGATGCCAAATATCAAGTTTCTAAGTCATCTAGAAGTGGGTTAGGTTTTTGGTCTATAAGTATTAATTTTTTTTTTCCATCGAAATATCAATAATTTCCTGTTTTCAGATTTTTCCCTTTATACACAACTAATAGTCTACCTTCATGCCAAATATCAAGTTTCTAAGTAATCTAGAAGTGGGTTAGGATTTTGGTCTATAAGTATTAATAATTTTTTTTCCATCGAAATATCAATAATTTCCAGTTTTCAGATTTTTCCCTCTATATACACCTAATAGTCTACCTTGATGCCAAATTTCAAGTTTCTAGGTCATCTGGAAGTGGGTTAGGTTTGTGATCTATATGTCAGTCAGTCACAAAAATGCCGGTTTTTACACGTTGATTTATCAATAACTGTATGAGCTATTTTTATGAAATTTTGTATTTTGGACAAGCTAAGGGGCTTGAATACATGTGCCAAATTTCATTTGTGTAGGTTAAGTAGGTTTCAAGTTGTGAAGGGGTCAAAAGTAGCTCGAAATGGTTCGTGTAATATTACACACGGTTGCTGCGTCGCCAGTTCCTTTTTCTTTGAACTTGGCTGGACACGCTACCGCGTGTCTAGATCCTGAAATTATAAAGGATTTGTCTTGGCTAGTTTTTACGTATAGGTTATTTATTATATTTGACTAGGTACGTTACTTTTCTAAAATTTGGTTTGTTGGTAAAACTAGCCAAGACAAATCCTTTATAATTTCAGGATTTTCTACACAGCACAGAACTTGGCACCAATATAGATCTCAATTCTTTTGTCAGCGAGTCAACAACAACACATATTCTTAATATTGAACTTGGCTCTCATTTCACATTTATGTTTTTGTTGGGATATCATTACTTTTTGTACAGAAATTACTATAGTAAGTATTCTATTCATCATGAAAGCAGTTTGCCTAAGCTGAAAAGGAGACCCTCGCTAACGCGCGGTCAGTTGTCAAAAAGTTTCAGTTTTCAGATTTTTTCTTTTGTATGCGCCTAATAATGTACCTTGATGCCAAATATCAAGTTTCTAAGTCATCTAGAAGTGGGTTAGGTTTTTGGTCTATAAGTATTAATTTTTTTTTCTATCTAAATATCAATAATTTCGAGTTTTCAGATTTTTCCCTTTATATACACCTAATAGTCTACCTTGATACCAAATATCAAGTTTCTAAGTCATCTAGAAGTGGGTTAGGTTTTTGGTCTATAAGTATTAATTTTTTTTTCCATCGAAATATCAATAATTTCCAATTTTCAGATTTTTTCCTTTATATACACCTAATAGTCTATCTTGATGCCAAATATCAAGTTTCTAAGTCATCTAGAAGTGGGTTAGGTTTTTGGTCTATAAGTATTAATTATTATTTTTTCCATCGAAATATCAATAATTTCCAGTTTTCAGATTATTCCCTTTATATACACCTAACAGTCTACCTTGATGCCAAATATCAAGTTTCTAAGTCATCTAAAAGTGGGTTAGGTTTTTGGTCTATAAGTATTAATTATTATTTTTTCCATCGAAATATCAATAATTTCCAGTTTTCAGATTTTTCCCTTTACATACACCTAACAGTCTACCTTGATGCCAAATATCAAGTTTCTAAGTCATCTAGAAGTGGGTTAGGTTTTTGGTCTATAAGTATTAATTTTTTTTTTTCCATCGAAATATCAATAATTTCCTGTTTTCAGATTTTTTCCCTTTATACACAACTAATAGTCTACCTTCATGCCAAATATCAAGTTTCTAAGTAATCTAGAAGTGGGTTAGGATTTTGGTCTATAAGTATTAATAATTTTTTTTCCATCGAAATATCAATAATTTCCAGTTTTCAGATTTTTCCCTCTATATACACCTAATAGTCTACCTTGATGCCAAATTTCAAGTTTCTAGGTCATCTGGAAGTGGGTTAGGTTTGTGATCTATATGTCAGTCAGTCACAAAAATGCCGGTTTTTACACGTTGATTTATCAATAACTGTATGAGCTATTTTTATGAAATTTTGTATTTTGGACAAGCTAAGGGGCTTGAATACATGTGCCAAATTTCATTTGTGTAGGTTAAGTAGGTTTCAAGTTGTGAAGGGGTCAAAAGTAGCTCGAAATGGTTCGTGTAATATTACACACGGTTGCTGCGTCGCCAGTTCCTTTTTCTTTGAACTTGGCTGGACACGCTACCGCGTGTCTAGATCCTGAAATTATAAAGGATTTGTCTTGGCTAGTTTTTACGTATAGGTTATTTATTATATTTGACTAGGTACGTTACTTTTCTAAAATTTGGTTTGTTGGTAAAACTAGCCAAGACAAATCCTTTATAATTTCAGGATTTTCTACACAGCACAGAACTTGGCACCAATATAGATCTCAATTCTTTTGTCAGCGAGTCAACAACAACACATATTCTTAATATTGAACTTGGCTCTCATTTCACATTTATGTTTTTGTTGGGATATCATTACTTTTTGTACAGAAATTACTATAGTAAGTATTCTATTCATCATGAAAGCAGTTTGCCTAAGCTGAAAAGGAGACCCTCGCTAACGCGCGGTCAGTTGTCAAAAAGTTTCAGTTTTCAGATTTTTTCTTTTGTATGCGCCTAATAATGTACCTTGATGCCAAATATCAAGTTTCTAAGTCATCTAGAAGTGGGTTAGGTTTTTGGTCTATAAGTATTAATTTTTTTTTCTATCTAAATATCAATAATTTCGAGTTTTCAGATTTTTCCCTTTATATACACCTAATAGTCTACCTTGATACCAAATATCAAGTTTCTAAGTCATCTAGAAGTGGGTTAGGTTTTTGGTCTATAAGTATTAATTATTTTTTTTCCATCGAAATATCAATAATTTCCAGTTTTCAGATTTTTTCCTTTATATACACCTAATAGTCTATCTTGATGCCAAATATCAAGTTTCTAAGTCATCTAGAAGTGGGTTAGGTTTTTGGTCTATAAGTATTAATTATTATTTTTTCCATCGAAATATCAATAATTTCCAGTTTTCAGATTATTCCCTTTATATACACCTAACAGTCTACCTTGATGCCAAATATCAAGTTTCTAAGTCATCTAAAAGTGGGTTAGGTTTTTGGTCTATAAGTATTAATTATTATTTTTTCCATCGAAATATCAATAATTTCCAGTTTTCAGATTTTTCCCTTTACATACACCTAACAGTCTACCTTGATGCCAAATATCAAGTTTCTAAGTCATCTAGAAGTGGGTTAGGTTTTTGGTCTATAAGTATTAATTTTTTTTTTCCATCGAAATATCAATAATTTCCTGTTTTCAGATTTTTCCCTTTATACACAACTAATAGTCTACCTTCATGCCAAATATCAAGTTTCTAAGTAATCTAGAAGTGGGTTAGGATTTTGGTCTATAAGTATTAATATTTTTTTTTCCATCGAAATATCAATAATTTCCAGTTTTCAGATTTTTCCCTCTATATACACCTAATAGTCTACCTTGATGCCAAATTTCAAGTTTCTAGGTCATCTGGAAGTGGGTTAGGTTTGTGATCTATATGTCAGTCAGTCACAAAAATGCCGGTTTTTACACGTTGATTTATCAATAACTGTATGAGCTATTTTTATGAAATTTTGTATTTTGGACAAGCTAAGGGGCTTGAATACATGTGCCAAATTTCATTTGTGTAGGTTAAGTAGGTTTCAAGTTGTGAAGGGGTCAAAAGTAGCTCGAAATGGTTCGTGTAATATTACACACGGTTGCTGCGTCGCCAGTTCCTTTTTCTTTGAACTTGGCTGGACACGCTACCGCGTGTCTAGATCCTGAAATTATAAAGGATTTGTCTTGGCTAGTTTTTACGTATAGGTTATTTATTATATTTGACTAGGTACGTTACTTTTCTAAAATTTGGTTTGTTGGTAAAACTAGCCAAGACAAATCCTTTATAATTTCAGGATTTTCTACACAGCACAGAACTTGGCACCAATATAGATCTCAATTCTTTTGTCAGCGAGTCAACAACAACACATATTCTTAATATTGAACTTGGCTCTCATTTCACATTTATGTTTTTGTTGGGATATCATTACTTTTTGTACAGAAATTACTATAGTAAGTATTCTATTCATCATGAAAGCAGTTTGCCTAAGCTGAAAAGGAGACCCTCGCTAACGCGCGGTCAGTTGTCAAAAAGTTTCAGTTTTCAGATTTTTTCTTTTGTATGCGCCTAATAATGTACCTTGATGCCAAATATCAAGTTTCTAAGTCATCTAGAAGTGGGTTAGGTTTTTGGTCTATAAGTATTAATTTTTTTTTCTATCTAAATATCAATAATTTCGAGTTTTCAGATTTTTCCCTTTATATACACCTAATAGTCTACCTTGATACCAAATATCAAGTTTCTAAGTCATCTAGAAGTGGGTTAGGTTTTTGGTCTATAAGTATTAATTTTTTTTTTCCATCGAAATATCAATAATTTCCAATTTTCAGATTTTTTCCTTTATATACACCTAATAGTCTATCTTGATGCCAAATATCAAGTTTCTAAGTCATCTAGAAGTGGGTTAGGTTTTTGGTCTATAAGTATTAATTATTATTTTTTCCATCGAAATATCAATAATTTCCAGTTTTCAGATTATTCCCTTTATATACACCTAACAGTCTACCTTGATGCCAAATATCAAGTTTCTAAGTCATCTAAAAGTGGGTTAGGTTTTTGGTCTATAAGTATTAATTATTATTTTTTCCATCGAAATATCAATAATTTCCAGTTTTCAGATTTTTCCCTTTACATACACCTAACAGTCTACCTTGATGCCAAATATCAAGTTTCTAAGTCATCTAGAAGTGGGTTAGGTTTTTGGTCTATAAGTATTAATTTTTTTTTTTCCATCGAAATATCAATAATTTCCTGTTTTCAGATTTTTCCCTTTATACACAACTAATAGTCTACCTTCATGCCAAATATCAAGTTTCTAAGTAATCTAGAAGTGGGTTAGGATTTTGGTCTATAAGTATTAATAATTTTTTTTCCATCGAAATATCAATAATTTCCAGTTTTCAGATTTTTCCCTCTATATACACCTAATAGTCTACCTTGATGCCAAATTTCAAGTTTCTAGGTCATCTGGAAGTGGGTTAGGTTTGTGATCTATATGTCAGTCAGTCACAAAAATGCCGGTTTTTTACACGTTGATTTATCAATAACTGTATGAGCTATTTTTATGAAATTTTGTATTTTGGACAAGCTAAGGGGCTTGAATACATGTGCCAAATTTCATTTGTGTAGGTTAAGTAGGTTTCAAGTTGTGAAGGGGTCAAAAGTAGCTCGAAATGGTTCGTGTAATATTACACACGGTTGCTGCGTCGCCAGTTCCTTTTTCTTTGAACTTGGCTGGACACGCTACCGCGTGTCTAGATCCTGAAATTATAAAGGATTTGTCTTGGCTAGTTTTTACGTATAGGTTATTTATTATATTTGACTAGGTACGTTACTTTTCTAAAATTTGGTTTGTTGGTAAAACTAGCCAAGACAAATCCTTTATAATTTCAGGATTTTCTACACAGCACAGAACTTGGCACCAATATATCTCAATTCTTTTGTCAGCGAGTCAACAACAACACATATTCTTAATATTGAACTTGGCTCTCATTTCACATTTATGTTTTTGTTGGGATATCATTACTTTTTGTACAGAAATTACTATAGTAAGTATTCTATTCATCATGAAAGCAGTTTGCCTAAGCTGAAAAGGAGACCCTCGCTAACGCGCGGTCAGTTGTCAAAAAGTTTCAGTTTTCAGATTTTTTCTTTTGTATGCGCCTAATAATGTACCTTGATGCCAAATATCAAGTTTCTAAGTCATCTAGAAGTGGGTTAGGTTTTTGGTCTATAAGTATTAATTTTTTTTTCTATCTAAATATCAATAATTTCGAGTTTTCAGATTTTTCCCTTTATATACACCTAATAGTCTACCTTGATACCAAATATCAAGTTTCTAAGTCATCTAGAAGTGGGTTAGGTTTTTGGTCTATAAGTATTAATTTTTTTTTCCATCGAAATATCAATAATTTCCAATTTTCAGATTTTTTCCTTTATATACACCTAATAGTCTATCTTGATGCCAAATATCAAGTTTCTAAGTCATCTAGAAGTGGGTTAGGTTTTTGGTCTATAAGTATTAATTATTATTTTTTCCATCGAAATATCAATAATTTCCAGTTTTCAGATTATTCCCTTTATATACACCTAACAGTCTACCTTGATGCCAAATATCAAGTTTCTAAGTCATCTAAAAGTGGGTTAGGTTTTTGGTCTATAAGAATTAATTATTATTTTTTCCATCGAAATATCAATAATTTCCAGTTTTCAGATTTTTCCCTTTACATACACCTAACAGTCTACCTTGATGCCAAATATCAAGTTACTAAGTCATCTAGAAGTGGGTTAGGTTTTTGGTCTATAAGTATTAATTATTTTTTTTCCATCGAAATATCAATAATTTCCTGTTTTCAGATTTTTCCCTTTATATACACCTAATAGTCTACCTTCATGCCAAATATCAAGTTTCTAAGTAATCTAGAAGTGGGTTAGGATTTTGGTCTATAAGTATTAATAATTTTTTTTCCATCGAAATATCAATAATTTCCAGTTTTCAGATTTTTCCCTCTATATACACCTAATAGTCTACCTTGATGCCAAATTTCAAGTTTCTAGGTCATCTGGAAGTGGGTTAGGTTTGTGATCTATATGTCAGTCAGTCACAAAAATGCCGGTTTTTACACGTTGATTTATCAATAACTGTATGAGCTATTTTTATGAAATTTTGTATTTTGGACAAGCTAAGGGGCTTGAATACATGTGCCAAATTTCATTTGTGTAGGTTAAGTAGGTTTCAAGTTGTGAAGGGGTCAAAAGTAGCTCGAAATGGTTCGTGTAATATTACACACGGTTGCTGCGTCGCCAGTTCCTTTTTCTTTGAACTTGGCTGGACACGCTACCGCGTGTCTAGATCCTGAAATTATAAAGGATTTGTCTTGGCTAGTTTTTACGTATAGGTTATTTATTATATTTGACTAGGTACGTTACTTTTCTAAAATTTGGTTTGTTGGTAAAAACTAGCCAAGACAAATCCTTTATAATTTCAGGATTTTCTACACAGCACAGAACTTGGCACCCATATAGATCTCAATTCTTTTGTCAGCGAGTCAACAACAACACATATTCTTAATATTGAACTTGGCTCTCATTTCACATTTATGTTTTTGTTGGGATATCATTACTTTTTGTACAGAAATTACTATAGTAAGTATTCTATTCATCATGAAAGCAGTTTGCCTAAGCTGAAAAGGAGACCCTCGCTAACGCGCGGTCAGTTGTCAAAAAGTTTCAGTTTTCAGATTTTTTCTTTTGTATGCGCCTAATAATCTACCTTGATGCCAAATATCAAGTTTCTAAGTCATCTAGAAGTGGGGGTTAGGTTTTTGGTCTATAAGTATTAATTTTTTTTTCTATCGAAATATCAATAATTTCGAGTTTTCAGATTTTTCCCTTTATATACACCTAATAGTCTACCTTGATACCAAATATCAAGTTTCTAAGTCATCTAGAAGTGGGTTAGGTTTTTGGTCTATAAGTATTAATTATTTTTTTTCCATCGAAATATCAATAATTTCCAGTTTTCAGATTTTTTCCTTTATATACACCTAATAGTCTATCTTGATGCCAAATATCAAGTTTCTAAGTCATCTAGAAGTGGGTTAGGTTTTTGGTCTATAAGTATTAATTATTATTTTTTCCATCGAAATATCAATAATTTCCAGTTTTCAGATTATTCCCTTTATATACACCTAACAGTCTACCTTGATGCCAAATATCAAGTTTCTAAGTCATCTAAAAGTGGGTTAGGTTTTTGGTCTATAAGTATTAATTATTATTTTTTCCATCGAAATATCAATAATTTCCAGTTTTCAGATTTTTCCCTTTACATACACCTAACAGTCTACCTTGATGCCAAATATCAAGTTTCTAAGTCATCTAGAAGTGGGTTAGGTTTTTGGTCTATAAGTATTAATTTTTTTTTTCCATCGAAATATCAATAATTTCCTGTTTTCAGATTTTTCCCTTTATACACAACTAATAGTCTACCTTCATGCCAAATATCAAGTTTCTAAGTAATCTAGAAGTGGGTTAGGATTTTGGTCTATAAGTATTAATAATTTTTTTTCCATCGAAATATCAATAATTTCCAGTTTTCAGATTTTTCCCTCTATATACACCTAATAGTCTACCTTGATGCCAAATTTCAAGTTTCTAGGTCATCTGGAAGTGGGTTAGGTTTGTGATCTATATGTCAGTCAGTCACAAAAATGCCGGTTTTTACACGTTGATTTATCAATAACTGTATGAGCTATTTTTATGAAATTTTGTATTTTGGACAAGCTAAGGGGCTTGAATACATGTGCCAAATTTCATTTGTGTAGGTTAAGTAGGTTTCAAGTTGTGAAGGGGTCAAAAGTAGCTCGAAATGGTTCGTGTAATATTACACACGGTTGCTGCGTCGCCAGTTCCTTTTTCTTTGAACTTGGCTGGACACGCTACCGCGTGTCTAGATCCTGAAATTATAAAGGATTTGTCTTGGCTAGTTTTTACGTATAGGTTATTTATTATATTTGACTAGGTACGTTACTTTTCTAAAATTTGGTTTGTTGGTAAAACTAGCCAAGACAAATCCTTTATAATTTCAGGATTTTCTACACAGCACAGAACTTGGCACCAATATAGATCTCAATTCTTTTGTCAGCGAGTCAACAACAACACATATTCTTAATATTGAACTTGGCTCTCATTTCACATTTGTGTTTTTGTTGGGATATCATTACTTTTTGTACAGAAATTACTATAGTAAGTATTCTATTCATCATGAAAGCAGTTTGCCTAAGCTGAAAAGGAGACCCTCGCTAACGCGCGGTCAGTTGTCAAAAAGTTTCAGTTTTCAGATTTTTTCTTTTGTATGCGCCTAATAATGTACCTTGATGCCAAATATCAAGTTTCTAAGTCATCTAGAAGTGGGTTAGGTTTTTGGTCTATAAGTATTAATTTTTTTTTCTATCTAAATATCAATAATTTCGAGTTTTCAGATTTTTCCCTTTATATACACCTAATAGTCTACCTTGATACCAAATATCAAGTTTCTAAGTCATCTAGAAGTGGGTTAGGTTTTTGGTCTATAAGTATTAATTTTTTTTCCATCGAAATATCAATAATTTCCAATTTTCAGATTTTTTCCTTTATATACACCTAATAGTCTATCTTGATGCCAAATATCAAGTTTCTAAGTCATCTAGAAGTGGGTTAGGTTTTTGGTCTATAAGTATTAATTTTTTTTTCTATCTAAATATCAATAATTTCGAGTTTTCAGATTTTTCCCTTTATATACACCTAATAGTCTACCTTGATACCAAATATCAAGTTTCTAAGTCATCTAGAAGTGGGTTAGGTTTTTGGTCTATAAGTATTAATTTTTTTTTCCATCGAAATATCAATAATTTCCAATTTTCAGATTTTTTCCTTTATATACACCTAATAGTCTATCTTGATGCCAAATATCAAGTTTCTAAGTCATCTAGAAGTGGGTTAGGTTTTTGGTCTATAAGTATTAATTATTATTTTTTCCATCGAAATATCAATAATTTCCAGTTTTCAGATTTTTCCCTTTATATACACCTAACAGTCTACCTTGATGCCAAATATCAAGTTTCTAAGTCATCTAAAAGTGGGTTAGGTTTTTGGTCTATAAGTATTAATTATTTTTTTTCCATCGAAATATCAATAATTTCCTGTTTTCAGATTTTTTCCTTTATATACACCTAATAGTCTATCTTGATGCCAAATATCAAGTTTCTAAGTCATCTAGAAGTGGGTTAGGTTTTTGGTCTATAAGTATTAATTTTTTTTTCTATCTAAATATCAATAATTTCGAGTTTTCAGATTTTTCCCTTTATATACACCTAATAGTCTACCTTGATACCAAATATCAAGTTTCTAAGTCATCTAGAAGTGGGTTAGGTTTTTGGTCTATAAGTATTAATTTTTTTTTCCATCGAAATATCAATAGTTTCCAATTTTCAGATTTTTTCCTTTATATACACCTAATAGTCTATCTTGATGCCAAATATCAAGTTTCTAAGTCATCTAGAAGTGGGTTAGGTTTTTGGTCTATAAGTATTAATTATTATTTTTTCCATCGAAATATCAATAATTTCCAGTTTTCAGATTTTTCCCTTTATATACACCTAACAGTCTACCTTGATGCCAAATATCAAGTTTCTAAGTCATCTAAAAGTGGGTTAGGTTTTTGGTCTATAAGAATTAATTATTATTTTTTCCATCGAAATATCAATAATTTCCAGTTTTCAGATTTTTCCCTTTACATACACCTAACAGTCTACCTTGATGCCAAATATCAAGTTACTAAGTCATCTAGAAGTGGGTTAGGTTTTTGGTCTATAAGTATTAATTATTTTTTTTCCATCGAAATATCAATAATTTCCTGTTTTCAGATTTTTCCCTTTATATACACCTAATAGTCTACCTTCATGCCAAATATCAAGTTTCTAAGTAATCTAGAAGTGGGTTAGGATTTTGGTCTATAAGTATTAATAATTTTTTTTCCATCGAAATATCAATAATTTCCAGTTTTCAGATTTTTCCCTCTATATACACCTAATAGTCTACCTTGATGCCAAATTTCAAGTTTCTAGGTCATCTGGAAGTGGGTTAGGTTTGTGATCTATATGTCAGTCAGTCACAAAAATGCCGGTTTTTACACGTTGATTTATCAATAACTGTATGAGCTATTTTTATGAAATTTTGTATTTTGGACAAGCTAAGGGGCTTGAATACATGTGCCAAATTTCATTTGTGTAGGTTAAGTAGGTTTCAAGTTGTGAAGGGGTCAAAAGTAGCTCGAAATGGTTCGTGTAATATTACACACGGTTGCTGCGTCGCCAGTTCCTTTTTCTTTGAACTTGGCTGGACACGCTACCGCGTGTCTAGATCCTGAAATTATAAAGGATTTGTCTTGGCTAGTTTTTACGTATAGGTTATTTATTATATTTGACTAGGTACGTTACTTTTCTAAAATTTGGTTTGTTGGTAAAAACTAGCCAAGACAAATCCTTTATAATTTCAGGATTTTCTACACAGCACAGAACTTGGCACCCATATAGATCTCAATTCTTTTGTCAGCGAGTCAACAACAACACATATTCTTAATATTGAACTTGGCTCTCATTTCACATTTATGTTTTTGTTGGGATATCATTACTTTTTGTACAGAAATTACTATAGTAAGTATTCTATTCATCATGAAAGCAGTTTGCCTAAGCTGAAAAGGAGACCCTCGCTAACGCGCGGTCAGTTGTCAAAAAGTTTCAGTTTTCAGATTTTTTCTTTTGTATGCGCCTAATAATCTACCTTGATGCCAAATATCAAGTTTCTAAGTTATCTAGAAGTGGGGGTTAGGTTTTTGGTCTATAAGTATTAATTTTTTTTTCTATCGAAATATCAATAATTTCGAGTTTTCAGATTTTTCCCTTTATATACACCTAATAGTCTACCTTGATACCAAATATCAAGTTTCTAAGTCATCTAGAAGTGGGTTAGGTTTTTGGTCTATAAGTATTAATTATTTTTTTTCCATCGAAATATCAATAATTTCCAGTTTTCAGATTTTTTCCTTTATATACACCTAATAGTCTATCTTGATGCCAAATATCAAGTTTCTAAGTCATCTAGAAGTGGGTTAGGTTTTTGGTCTATAAGTATTAATTATTATTTTTTCCATCGAAATATCAATAATTTCCAGTTTTCAGATTATTCCCTTTATATACACCTAACAGTCTACCTTGATGCCAAATATCAAGTTTCTAAGTCATCTAAAAGTGGGTTAGGTTTTTGGTCTATAAGTATTAATTATTATTTTTTCCATCGAAATATCAATAATTTCCAGTTTTCAGATTTTTCCCTTTACATACACCTAACAGTCTACCTTGATGCCAAATATCAAGTTTCTAAGTCATCTAGAAGTGGGTTAGGTTTTTGGTCTATAAGTATTAATTTTTTTTTTCCATCGAAATATCAATAATTTCCTGTTTTCAGATTTTTCCCTTTATACACAACTAATAGTCTACCTTCATGCCAAATATCAAGTTTCTAAGTAATCTAGAAGTGGGTTAGGATTTTGGTCTATAAGTATTAATAATTTTTTTTCCATCGAAATATCAATAATTTCCAGTTTTCAGATTTTTCCCTCTATATACACCTAATAGTCTACCTTGATGCCAAATTTCAAGTTTCTAGGTCATCTGGAAGTGGGTTAGGTTTGTGATCTATATGTCAGTCAGTCACAAAAATGCCGGTTTTTACACGTTGATTTATCAATAACTGTATGAGCTATTTTTATGAAATTTTGTATTTTGGACAAGCTAAGGGGCTTGAATACATGTGCCAAATTTCATTTGTGTAGGTTAAGTAGGTTTCAAGTTGTGAAGGGGTCAAAAGTAGCTCGAAATGGTTCGTGTAATATTACACACGGTTGCTGCGTCGCCAGTTCCTTTTTCTTTGAACTTGGCTGGACACGCTACCGCGTGTCTAGATCCTGAAATTATAAAGGATTTGTCTTGGCTAGTTTTTACGTATAGGTTATTTATTATATTTGACTAGGTACGTTACTTTTCTAAAATTTGGTTTGTTGGTAAAACTAGCCAAGACAAATCCTTTATAATTTCAGGATTTTCTACACAGCACAGAACTTGGCACCAATATAGATCTCAATTCTTTTGTCAGCGAGTCAACAACAACACATATTCTTAATATTGAACTTGGCTCTCATTTCACATTTATGTTTTTGTTGGGATATCATTACTTTTTGTACAGAAATTACTATAGTAAGTATTCTATTCATCATGAAAGCAGTTTGCCTAAGCTGAAAAGGAGACCCTCGCTAACGCGCGGTCAGTTGTCAAAAAGTTTCAGTTTTCAGATTTTTTCTTTTGTATGCGCCTAATAATGTACCTTGATGCCAAATATCAAGTTTCTAAGTCATCTAGAAGTGGGTTAGGTTTTTGGTCTATAAGTATTAATTTTTTTTTCTATCTAAATATCAATAATTTCGAGTTTTCAGATTTTTCCCTTTATATACACCTAATAGTCTACCTTGATACCAAATATCAAGTTTCTAAGTCATCTAGAAGTGGGTTAGGTTTTTGGTCTATAAGTATTAATTTTTTTTTCCATCGAAATATCAATAATTTCCAATTTTCAGATTTTTTCCTTTATATACACCTAATAGTCTATCTTGATGCCAAATATCAAGTTTCTAAGTCATCTAGAAGTGGGTTAGGTTTTTGGTCTATAAGTATTAATTATTATTTTTTCCATCGAAATATCAATAATTTCCAGTTTTCAGATTTTTCCCTTTATATACACCTAACAGTCTACCTTGATGCCAAATATCAAGTTTCTAAGTCATCTAAAAGTGGGTTAGGTTTTTGGTCTATAAGTATTAATTATTATTTTTTCCATCGAAATATCAATAATTTCCAGTTTTCAGATTTTTCCCTTTACATACACCTAACAGTCTACCTTGATGCCAAATATCAAGTTACTAAGTCATCTAGAAGTGGGTTAGGTTTTTGGTCTATAAGTATTAATTATTTTTTTTCCATCGAAATATCAATAATTTCCTGTTTTCAGATTTTTTCCTTTATATACACCTAATAGTCTACCTTCATGCCAAATATCAAGTTTCTAAGTAATCTAGAAGTGGGTTAGGATTTTGGTCTATAAGTATTAATAATTTTTTTTCCATCGAAATATCAATAATTTCCAGTTTTCAGATTTTTCCCTCTATATACACCTAATAGTCTACCTTGATGCCAAATTTCAAGTTTCTAGGTCATCTGGAAGTGGGTTAGGTTTGTGATCTATATGTCAGTCAGTCACAAAAATGCCGGTTTTTACACGTTGATTTATCAATAACTGTATGAGCTATTTTTATGAAATTTTGTATTTTGGACAAGCTAAGGGGCTTGAATACATGTGCCAAATTTCATTTGTGTAGGTTAAGTAGGTTTCAAGTTGTGAAGGGGTCAAAAGTAGCTCGAAATGGTTCGTGTAATATTACACACGGTTGCTGCGTCGCCAGTTCCTTTTTCTTTGAACTTGGCTGGACACGCTACCGCGTGTCTAGATCCTGAAATTATAAAGGATTTGTCTTGGCTAGTTTTTACGTATAGGTTATTTATTATATTTGACTAGGTACGTTACTTTTCTAAAATTTGGTTTGTTGGTAAAAACTAGCCAAGACAAATCCTTTATAATTTCAGGATTTTCTACACAGCACAGAACTTGGCACCCATATAGATCTCAATTCTTTTGTCAGCGAGTCAACAACAACACATATTCTTAATATTGAACTTGGCTCTCATTTCACATTTATGTTTTTGTTGGGATATCATTACTTTTTGTACAGAAATTACTATAGTAAGTATTCTATTCATCATGAAAGCAGTTTGCCAAAGCTGAAAAGGAGACCCTCGCTAACGCGCGGTCAGTTGTCAAAAAGTTTCAGTTTTCAGATTTTTTCTTTTGTATGCGCCTAATAATCTACCTTGATGCCAAATATCAAGTTTCTAAGTCATCTAGAAGTGGGGGTTAGGTTTTTGGTCTATAAGTATTAATTTTTTTTTCTATCGAAATATCAATAATTTCGAGTTTTCAGATTTTTCCCTTTATATACACCTAATAGTCTACCTTGATACCAAATATCAAGTTTCTAAGTCATCTAGAAGTGGGTTAGGTTTTTGGTCTATAAGTATTAATTATTTTTTTTCCATCGAAATATCAATAATTTCCAGTTTTCAGATTTTTTCCTTTATATACACCTAATAGTCTATCTTGATGCCAAATATCAAGTTTCTAAGTCATCTAGAAGTGGGTTAGGTTTTTGGTCTATAAGTATTAATTATTATTTTTTCCATCGAAATATCAATAATTTCCAGTTTTCAGATTATTCCCTTTATATACACCTAACAGTCTACCTTGATGCCAAATATCAAGTTTCTAAGTCATCTAAAAGTGGGTTAGGTTTTTGGTCTATAAGTATTAATTATTATTTTTTCCATCGAAATATCAATAATTTCCAGTTTTCAGATTTTTCCCTTTACATACACCTAACAGTCTACCTTGATGCCAAATATCAAGTTTCTAAGTCATCTAGAAGTGGGTTAGGTTTTTGGTCTATAAGTATTAATTTTTTTTTTCCATCGAAATATCAATAATTTCCTGTTTTCAGATTTTTCCCTTTATACACAACTAATAGTCTACCTTCATGCCAAATATCAAGTTTCTAAGTAATCTAGAAGTGGGTTAGGATTTTGGTCTATAAGTATTAATAATTTTTTTTCCATCGAAATATCAATAATTTCCAGTTTTCAGATTTTTCCCTCTATATACACCTAATAGTCTACCTTGATGCCAAATTTCAAGTTTCTAGGTCATCTGGAAGTGGGTTAGGTTTGTGATCTATATGTCAGTCAGTCACAAAAATGCCGGTTTTTACACGTTGATTAATCAATAACTGTATGAGCTATTTTTATGAAATTTTGTATTTTGGACAAGCTAAGGGGCTTGAATACATGTGCCAAATTTCATTTGTGTAGGTTAAGTAGGTTTCAAGTTGTGAAGGGGTCAAAAGTAGCTCGAAATGGTTCGTGTAATATTACACACGGTTGCTGCGTCGCCAGTTCCTTTTTCTTTGAACTTGGCTGGACACGCTACCGCGTGTCTAGATAATTTTTTTTCCATCGAAATATCAATAATTTCCAGTTTTCAGATTTTTCCCTCTATATACACCTAATAGTCTACCTTGATGCCAAATTTCAAGTTTCTAGGTCATCTGGAAGTGGGTTAGGTTTGTGATCTATATGTCAGTCAGTCACAAAAATGCCGGTTTTTACACGTTGATTTATCAATAACTGTATGAGCTATTTTTATGAAATTTTGCATTTTGGACAAGCTAAGGGGCTTGAATACATGTGCCAAATTTCATTTGTGTAGGTTAAGTAGGTTTCAAGTTGTGAAGGGGTCAAAAGTAGCTCGAAATGGTTCGTGTAATATTACACACGGTTGCTGCGTCGCCAGTTCCTTTTTCTTTGAACTTGGCTGGACACGCTACCGCGTGTCTAGATAAGTATTAATTTTTTTTTCCATCGAAATATCAATAATTTCCAATTTTCAGATTTTTTCCTTTATATACACCTAATAGTCTATCTTGATGCCAAATATCAAGTTTCTAAGTCATCTAGAAGTGGGTTAGGTTTTTGGTCTATAAGTATTAATTATTATTTTTTCCATCGAAATATCAATAATTTCCAGTTTTCAGATTTTTCCCTTTATATACACCTAACAGTCTACCTTGATGCCAAATATCAAGTTTCTAAGTCATCTAAAAGTGGGTTAGGTTTTTGGTCTATAAGTATTAATTATTATTTTTTCCATCGAAATATCAATAATTTCCAGTTTTCAGATTTTTCCCTTTACATACACCTAACAGTCTACCTTGATGCCAAATATCAAGTTACTAAGTCATCTAGAAGTGGGTTAGGTTTTTGGTCTATAAGTATTAATTATTTTTTTTCCATCGAAATATCAATAATTTCCTGTTTTCAGATTTTTTCCTTTATATACACCTAATAGTCTACCTTCATGCCAAATATCAAGTTTCTAAGTAATCTAGAAGTGGGTTAGGATTTTGGTCTATAAGTATTAATAATTTTTTTTCCATCGAAATATCAATAATTTCCACTTTTCAGATTTTTCTCTCTATATACACCTAACAGTCTACCTTGGTGCCAAATTTCAAGTTTCTAGGTCATCTGGAAGTGGGTTAGGTTTATGATCTATATGTCAGTCAGTCACAAAAATGCCGGTTTTTAAACGTTAATTTATCAGTAACTGTTTGAGCTACGTTTATGAAATTTTGTATTTTGGACAAGCTAAGGGGCTTGAATACATGTGCCAGATTTCATTAGTGTAGGTTAAGTAGGTTTCAAGTTGTGAAGGGGTCAAAAGTAGCTCGAAATGGTTCGTGTAATATTACACACGGTTGCTGCGTCGCCAGTTCCTTTTTCTTTGAACTTGGCTGGACATGCTACCGCGTGTCTAGATTCATCATGAAAGCAGTTTGCCTAAGCTGAAAAGGAGACCCTCGCTAACGCGCGGTCAGTTGTCAAAAAGTTTCAGTTTTCAGATTTTTTCTTTTGTATGCGCCTAATAATATACCTTGATGCCAAATATCAAGTTTCTAAGTCATCTAGAAGTGGGGGTTAGGTTTTTGGTCTATAAGTATTAATTTTTTTTTCTATCGAAATATCAATAATTTCGAGTTTTCAGATTTTTCCCTTTATATACACCTAATAGTCTACCTTGATACCAAATATCAAGTTTCTAAGTCATCTAGAAGTGGGTTAGGTTTTTGGTCTATAAGTATTAATTATTTTTTTTCCATCGAAATATCAATAATTTCCAGTTTTCAGATTTTTTCCTTTATATACACCTAATAGTCTACCTTGATGCCAAATATCAAGTTTCTAAGTCATCTAGAAGTGGGTTAGGTTTTTGGTCTATAAGTATTAATTATTATTTTTTCCATCGAAATATCAATAATTTCCAGTTTTCAGATTTTTCCCTTTATATACACCTAACAGTCTACCTTGATGCCAAATATCAAGTTTCTAAGTCATCTAAAAGTGGGTTAGGTTTTTGGTCTATAAGTATTAATTATTATTTTTTCCATCGAAATATCAATAATTTCCAGTTTTCAGATTTTTCCCTTTACATACACCTAACAGTCTACCTTGATGCCAAATATCAAGTTACTAAGTCATCTAGAAGTGGGTTAGGTTTTTGGTCTATAAGTATTAATTTTTTTTTTTCCATCGAAATATCAATAATTTCCTGTTTTCAGATTTTTCCCTTTATATACACCTAATAGTCTACCTTCATGCCAAATATCAAGTTTCTAAGTAATCTAGAAGTGGGTTAGGATTTTGGTCTATAAGTATTAATAATTTTTTTTCCATCGAAATATCAATAATTTCCAGTTTTCAGATTTTTCCCTCTATATACACCTAATAGTCTACCTTGATGCCAAATTTCAAGTTTCTAGGTCATCTGGAAGTGGGTTAGGTTTGTGATCTATATGTCAGTCAGTCACAAAAATGCCGATTTTTACACGTTGATTTATCAATAACTGTATGAGCTATTTTTATGAAATTTTGTATTTTGGACAAGCTAAGGGGCTTGAATACATGTGCCAAATTTCATTTGTGTAGGTTAAGTAGGTTTCAAGTTGTGAAGGGGTCAAAAGTAGCTCGAAATGGTTCGTGTAATATTACACACGGTTGCTGCGTCGCCAGTTCCTTTTTCTTTGAACTTGGCTGGACACGCTACCGCGTGTCTAGATATCTGTACACAGAACTCGCAATAAGCACTGTAGGTGCAACATTGTAAATAACCTTTATTACCATTTATGAAAGTATCACGACTACCACATACTGTTTTAATATCGATAAGCTTACGAGGGGCTTGTAAATGAAAACCAAAAAGCGTGTTGACTTTATCCTTTACAGTTTTAAAACGACCCGACAATTTAATATTATTTACTGTTTTATACTTATTGAAATAGTTTCTTGTTAAGATCCTGATCGGTGAGATAGAATCAATCTTTAAGATATGTGCCTTTGATATCAGATTATTGAACCTAAGTAACTGGTGTTAAATAATATTTTCACTTCTCATGCTCAAAAAGAGCACCTTTATGTCGTGCGTAGACGACATAAAATCGCATTTTATGCTCTAGAGCATAAAGTAAAATCATCTATTACGACCCTTATTGACTTAGCAATAAAGTCCAAATTCTGCCATACAAACTGCCAGCCCTGCCGGCGCGCCCCCGACCGGCGCTCTCACGATCGGCGTGCCCCGCGCCTCCGACCGGCCCAAGAACAATTTTCTTTAGTCTTGAATAAATACGTTAAAATAACCTAAAATATTTGATTTTTTGTATATGTCGGACCCTGACACCAGAAAGACGTATTGCAGCGTTATAGTTCATTATTTTAGACGCCTGTATAAAATCGATTAGCAATGTTGAGCTACGTATTATTTGGTTGTAACAAAATAAATAAAGTTGTGTAGAGAGTAACTCCGTCTATTGGCGCATTGTTGAAATAAAGTTGCGTAGAGAGTAACGCCATCTATTGGCGTGTGGTGGAACTGAGACGACAGGTAGAAGGCTTTGGAACGTCGAGAGGTTTCTCTCGAGTGAGCGTAGGCACGAGTTGGCATTTTTGTCGGTATGTTGGTAGACTGGTCGGGCAGGTTTGCCAACTTGACTTTGAGGCGGGAGCAGAGAGGCTCCGCCGCTAGTAGTTCTTCTTGATCGGACCGCGCTAGAGATCGGACGTACTCGTTAGCCAACCTCGTGCCTAACTCGCTACGTTCCTGAAGGTTTATACCTGAAGGATTATTCTGATAGCTTATAGAATCCCGCGTTCTTTAACCATTTAGCTAAGTGTTTTATTTCAAGTGTTATTTAGATTTCTCATGTTTCATTAGAAGCTTACTTTTGTGAAATAAAGAAATGATGTGTTATGTGTTGTTTTAACTTGTTTCGAAAATATTTGTCCCTCTGAGTTTGTTGCCGGTCCCATATAGGGCTAAATCTTCTCAGGTCAGATATGTAGGTTTGAAGCCGGCCTAGTTTGACTTGAATAAAGATTTAAACGGTTTCTTTTTACTTTCATATCGCTCCCTTGAGTTAAAATAGCAATTAGTTCTTTTAAACATTTAGTACTGAAGTATAGTAGGCACTAGTATGGTTAACGAGTCCTAATGTTTATTTCATGCACTGGTAGCAATGGTAGCTGGTACTGGTTTAGCTGTGAAGTAATACATTATCGTACTACCCCCACGCGCCCACCGCCTTTTAGGACCATCGGTATTCGACATCAGCAAGTGGGATTGTCAAGGTATCATGTATTGCTTACACAGCCACCTGGGAGCGTGGTGTATTTCTGGTGACCTACATTCCATAATCTGGACACGTGGTAATGGTAAGCTCACGTGTCTAACCTTCATTGAAAGGTGAGTGTAATTCATTGTTATTTGGTGAGAATTATTGTGAAATTGTGAATAAAATTGTGATTGAGGCAGTCGAGCATAGCGGTCGTTACGTGACGTCATCTCTGGGATCGTTACGTTTCTTTGTAATTAATTTTTGTAATCCATTTAAATCGAAGCGATCTTGAATTATTTTGATTTGAAATCCATACTGTTAATTAAAACCGAGTATTAGCTATTACAACGTGATATTATTTCATCGGTTACTTGTGAATTTACCCTCAATAATTGATTTTTCATGAAAATACAATTCATTTTTATAATCCATTTAAATCTAAGTGATCTTGAATTATTTTGATGTGAAATCCACCTTGTTAACTACAATCAAATATCGGCTATCACGACGTGATATTATTTTATCGCTCACTTGTGAATCTACCCTCAATAATTGTTTTTTTATGAAGATACAATTAATTTTTATAATCCATTTAAATCTAAGTGATCTTGATTTATTTTGAAGTGAAATCCATGTTGTTAATTACAACCAAATATCGGCTATCACGACGTGATATTATTTCATCGCTCACTTGTGCTTCTACCCTCGAAAAAAATTTTTTTTAATACAATACACCGTTAGAAATTGATCCTGCTGATTTGCCAATGCATAGGACTATGTTATCTTTATCCTGTAACGTTTAGTAATTAGTAAAATTGCTACAAATTATTGCCCGTAATGCCGTGATAGATCACAAATCGTGCATACTATTAAAGCATGAGCTACGCATATGAAAATTAATGTTACAGTGTGCTGCAACCTGAGCAGGGACAACTTACAGACGCCATCACACCTGTAACACAGAAGCAGCTGTGCAGTATCGTCTGTTCTGGAGATTTGGAAATAAAAGGACAGGTTTCGTTCCAATTGTTTATTAGTGAATTTTATTTTCAGTGTAATGGCGAAGCATAACAGTCTAACGTAACTAATTAGCTGTCACTTTTCGTATTGGCCCATTTTACCGTGTTACTTATTTTTGGAACACATGTTTGTTTGTTCATAGAATGAAATAAAACGCACTCATTGAAGTTTAAATTTTATTCTGAGATTTTTGAAGTCCCGTATACATTGGAAACATGTTTTTTTTGTCTGCTACATTGCATTTAATAAACCTTTGAGGTTATCCTGCGTACATGATAAACCTGATGCCGTGCTAATGATGATTTCAGTAACAGCCAGCTATGTTAAACTACATCGTGCATCTCGCCATCTGCCGCAGCAACGGCAACTGCAAGGCGGAAAGCATCAGCCTTCGTGCTTGGGTTGGACTTCACCACCACCTTTGACTGGGACGCGTGCATCATGCTTTATTAATCTGGTGAGCAGTTCCCATTTTGTTGGGATTATTTTGAGAGGATTTACTTCTGCATAGAAGTTTTGAGCGAGTTTCTGTTGTTAAAGCTAAAGTAGAAAGCTGAGTTTCTGTTGTTAAAGCTATCTTTAGTGATTTTGATCAGTGATGTTCAGTTTCAGTTGATCAGTTGACGCTGATAGTACCAATGGTTCTGAGTAACATGATTTGCAGAACCGTTTTTATTTTCTTTTTGGAATTCACTCTTAACATTGTTTTTGCTTTCGATGGACTGAAAGCTTGTACTTTCGAAGGACTGAAAGTACGCCCGATGGACTGGGCAATACTGTCATGCTTTCGATGGACTGAAGGCAATCCCGATGGAGGCACTACTGTTTTGCTTTCGATGGACTGAAGGCAAGCCCGATGGACTGGGCACTACTGTTTTGCTTTCGATGGACTGAAGGCACGCCCGATGGACTGGACACTACTGTTTTGCTTTCGATGGACTGAAGGCACGCCCGATGGACTGGGCACTAATGTTTTGCTTTAGAGAAATGAGGATTGTTTAATGACTTTGAACTATTTTCTGGTTTGATTGATAACAAAGTTTGATTTAATAGTAATTTGAGCGAGACCTAAATTGTGGGTCAGGAATGACCGAGCGATGAGATACTGTGCTGAGTATTTTGTTACAGAATCAAATGCATACACCCACACACGAGGACGTGTGTAGCGCAGGACGGCCGTGTCGGAACCTGACACCAGAAAGACGAATTGCAGCGTTATAGTTCATTATTTTAGACGCCTGTATAAAATCGATTAGCAATGTTGAGCTACGTATTATTTGGTTGTAACAAAATAAATAAAGTTGTGTAGAGAGTAACTCCGTCTATTGGCGCATTGTTGAAATAAAGTTGCGTGGAGAGTAACGCCATCTATTGGCGTGTTGTTGAACTGAGATGACAGGTAGAAGGCTTTGGAACGTCGAGAGGTTTCTCTCGAGTGAGCGTAGGCACGAGTTGGCATTTTTGTCGGTATGTTGGTAGACTGGTCGAGCAGGTTTGCCAATTTGACTTTGAGGCGGGAGCAGAGAGGCTCCGCCGCTGGTAGTTCTTCTTAATCGGACCACGCTAGAGATCGGACGTACTCGTTAGCCAACCTCGTGCCTAACTCGCTACGTTCCTGAAGGTTTATACCTGAAGGATTATTCTGATAGCTTATAGAATCCCGCGTTCTTTAACCATTTAACTAAGTGTTTTATTTCAAGTGTTATTTTGATTTCTTATGTTTCATTAGAAGCTTACTTTTGTGAAATAAAGAAAGGATGTGTTATGTGTTGTTTTGAAAAGATTTGTCCCTCTGAGTTTGTTGCCGGTCCCATATAGGGCTAAATCTTCTCATGTCAGAGGCGTAGGGTTGGAGCCGGCCTAGTTTGACTTGAATAAAGATTTAAACGGTTTCTTTTTACTTTCATATCGCTCCCTTGAGTTAAAAATAGCAATTAGTTCTTTTAAACATTTAGTACTGAAGTATAGTAGGCACTAGTATGGTTAACGAGTCCTAATGTTTATTTCATGCACTGGTAGCAATGGTAGCATACTGGATTAGCTGTGAAGTAATACATTATCGTACTACCCCCACGCGCTCACCGCCTTTTAGGACCATCGGTACTCGACATATATTTTCCTCGCAATCGAAGTGAAAAGCATAGTGTACAACAAGGGCATAAATGTCCATTTTTACCCTCGTCTACTATTTTGGTCTTCGCTTCGCTCAGACCAAAAAATTGCCTCGGGTAAAAATGGGTCACTTTATGCCCTTGTTGTACAATCTAATAATATTCGTATCAATCGTAACAAAAATAAGAAATAATGTGACTAATAAAATACAAAGGACGTATAAGGGTATTTATTTCCACTTAACTGCATACCGTTAACGGCCGGTTAGGAAAAGTCACAAAGCTGACGATAAATATCATAACCGTGACAATTAATTAAGTATCAAATTTGTAACTAAAACAGCTGAACGTGACTTGATACACGTACCTAACTTAAGACACGCGGTATGGGGATGTCCATAAATTACGTCATCGATTTTTGATGATTTTTGACCCCCCCCCCTATAATCATCCAAAATTCATGCTTCAAATGACCCCATTTCCTCCTACTTCATGCTACCGTCATCCGATGTCCAGACCCCCCCCCCTAATTTGAAATGACGTAATTTATGAATAGCCCCTATGTTACAATTGAAATGACCATCGTTATTAACCGCCTAAAATTCAAACGTAGTCTTTAATAATGCAGACCTCAAAATCTTATAATCAAATTCGAGTTGTAGCGAACTGATCACGATCAAAATATTTATCCAGGCTATAAATAACGTTATTGCAACGTTTAGAAACTTATCCAAACCAAACTGCTTTTTAAAGTGTTCACATATAACCCCTTTTTTTTTTAATTATTCGATTCAGTCATTAACTAAATCGTCATTTAGAATAGTATAGATTAGAATATATTTATTTACGTCTCATTATGGGTTACATAGGACAGGTTATAAAAAGGACAGACGTTTACGTTTATCTAACTCAGTAACTATTCGATGTGATTCGATATTTAAACATACCTCTGCCCTCGTAGTGAAGAATGCAGTAATCGACAAAATTACGATTTTGACTTTTTATGAAAAAAAGCATCGGTGAGTAAATATCTATCTATGTATATTTTTTTTCATTTTTTTTAACGGTTGTAACATAGAAATTTAGTTAATAAAAATGCAGTATTTGGTCAAAAAACATTTCAGATACAAAAATAAAATGCAGCTTTTACATCATACTTAAGTAAAATGCAGTATATATTGGTTTACTGCATGTTGAAGCAACGTAATTAAATTTATCTACCGCGCTAAACTAAGGTGAAACGCAGCAAGTGCATTCGCTGCATTTTACCTTAGTATAGCCACAGGCTCGGCTTGTCGCTTGGGTCGAAACTGCAAGTAACACTAGTAAATTAGTCTGTGATTATCACTTATCGGGGAGGTCGTTATTTGTTGTGATGCTTCATTTTATGGATTGGAATTAATTAACTGTTACCTGGGTAAGTGAAG
Organism: Cydia splendana; assembly: GCF_910591565.1. Taxonomy (NCBI): domain Eukaryota; kingdom Metazoa; phylum Arthropoda; class Insecta; order Lepidoptera; family Tortricidae; genus Cydia; species Cydia splendana. The sequence continues at coordinate 422,952 of NW_026946903.1, forward strand.
TATATATTTTTAACTATGCAGGAGTAGGTAGGTATATGAAATTATAGTCCGTGTCTTATAAATGAATTTTGCAAATAAGTGAGTGCTAATAAGCTAAGCTAAGAATTAAGAAGTAACGATATTTGCATTGAAAAAATTAAACATCAAGTAATGTGTGTTATTATCATACATATACCTACCAACTAAATCGCAATTTCCTGAATGAGTGTTGAGCTGTTTTGTGACATCAACCTTTGTTTTTTTCTTCATACATGTTTTTTCTTCTTATCAAATCTAATAAAATTAGATATAAGTCAGAACAGTAGAATTAAAATATGGCTTATTTAGTTATTTAGTACCTACTTACACAAATGCAACTGACCAAATTGATTCATACTATCTACATTAAACAGCAAAAAATAAATATTAAAATAATGTAGGTATGTATTATTTTCTAATATAAAGTATGAGAGTTTTTTTTATTATTAAATATATACGTCTTTATTTATTGAAACATTAAACAAATAAATATAAATATTGTATAAAGATTTATAAACCAAAAGTATCTAACTATTCTAAATTAATAAAAATAAAACATCCTGTAAATTAGCAGGTGAAATGGGACGGCGAGAAGTCAAATACTTTGTGATCGGTGATTTATTTTATTTATAATTAATTATGATTAATCGGACAGAGTTTCCACTTAGTAGTTTATCAATCAGAATGAACACCCAAAATGAGGGTGCGCTGGCTTTTATAGGCTGGCTTGTCATCTCCCACTCCGAGGCTCGGCTAGGCAGCATGGCGGGGCTGGTGGTAGTGGGGCGATGACGTGGCTTGGCTGGCTGGGCGGTTGAATGGCAACAGGAATGCGTTACACTCGGCCGTCCTGAAACAATTGCTCCCGCAATGGGGAGAGAATACACCATTAATAATCGAATAAATAGACACATGCATCATTAAAATTCTAACTTTCCAAGAGATCAATAAGGTCCTCAGTTTCTAATTGCTCATCAGTACTACTCTCACTATCTGACATACATGCTACACTTTTGTATGGTCTTATGGCATCTGCAGAGACAAGTCCCATGAACTTTTTGTACCCTCTTACCCCTTTTATACTCCTAACTTTGTACCTGTCATTACCTAACACTTTAACCACTATATAAGGACCGGAGTATAAATCATCTAATTTGGAATTTACCTTGCTAGCACTACTTACAGGGGCCTGGTTCCAGAGAACTAGGTCTCCCTTTTTATATAGAACACTGTTTTTACGCTTTTTGTCATATTGTCGTTTCATCCTAGCACTAGCAACCTTGTTTCGAGCTACTGCCTTTTCACGCCTAGTTTGTATGGGTTCCTGAACCTGACCCGGAACCGCAAGATCACACACAGACCTACTGACCCTAGCAAACATTAAATCAAATGGTTTGTATCCAGTGGAGGCATTCAGAGTGTTATTAATACCCCAAATTATGTTAGGTAAACTATTAGCCCAATTGTTGCTAGCACTACTAGGGTCAGTAGCCCTTAACGCGTCAAGAATCTTACGGTTTGACCTTTCCACTTGGCCGTTCGCCCTTGGGCAAGCAATGGTACACAGCGTATGACGAAACTGTTTTTCAAGTGAAATTTTTTTTAAATACCTACTGGTAAAAGCTTTCCCATGATCGGATACGATCCGTTCAGGAACGTCGAACAAGCTGAATATCTTCCTAAGCACGCGTATAGTTTCGACAGAGTTAACAGTGCGCGTAGGTTCCGCAATAACAAACTTGGAGAAGGAATCTGTCACTACTAACATATACTGGTACCCTTTTTTTGTTTTGCAAAAGGGTCCCAGGTGGTCTATATGTATCATTTTCATGGGCTCCGAGGGTTTAGGTATAGGATGTAATTTACCTGCTTTCTTTCCGTAATCACCCTTGCCATATGCACAGTGAAGACAGCTCGAGACGTATTTCCTAATAAACCGCGACATTTTAGGAAACCAGTACACCGATTTGATTAACTCTGTACATCTTTTCAGACCTACATGGCCGATGTCATCGTGATGCATCTGTAGGATTTTCCAACGCGCGAAACTGGGAACTATAAGCCGATTACCGTTGAGCGTTTTACGATAAAGTCTATCATTAATTAAGGCATAGTTATTTACTATATCCAAGTCCGTACACCCACTATTTATCAAGTCGATCACAGTTTTAAGTTTTTCGTCTTGTTGTTGAACCGTAAGAAACCAATCTGTCACTTCGAGGCGATTGACATTGACACTATCTATGGCCGGCGAGGGACGTTCCGATACACACTCCGATTTACTTTTCGTTATCAAAGAATTTAAATCCACGGGATTTCGGCTAAGTGCGTCTACATGCTTCATTCGCTCGCCCGGTCTATAATCAATGTCAATGTCAAAGTCCTGTATCAACAGCCACCATCTCGCGATTCGGGGAATGAGGTCGCGTTTTGTTAACGTGGCGGTGACAGCCGTGCAATCTGTGACTATCTTCACTCTTTTTCCGAATACATACACACGAAATCTGCGCAACGATTCAACTACCGCCAATGTTTCTAATTCATAGCTATGATAAAAACTTTCTTCTCTACTCGTGACGCGGCTAAAATACATAACGGGACGTAAGGTGCCATCGGATTGTTTCTGTAATAATATACCTGCGATGCCTAGCTTACTCGCGTCAGTAATGTCAGTATGTATCTCTGTTTGCAGTAAGGGATCGTATATTGCTAGCACGGGCTTTTCGCATAGCTTACGTTTAAGTTCATCGAAACTATGTGCTTGTTGTTCGCATTTACTCATATTTAATTTCAGGTTTTCAGCTTTCAAACGGACCAAGACTTTCTTTAGTAGTTCAATACCGGACTCAACGTCAATTGATGGTAGCAATATATCGTCTAGGAAAGCTAGAATTTCGTGATCGCCTACAGATTCTACTACCTTATTAATCAAGCGCATGAAAACTGACGGCGAATTGGCCAAACCATACGGGACACGCGTATACTCAAAATGTCCTTGAGGCGTAATAAATCCTGTCTTATGTGTATCCTCAGGCCTTATATTGACTTGGTGGTATCCTTGAGCCAGATCCAAGCTAGTGAAATAATTTTTACCGGCCAACCTAGACAGCTGGTCGTCTATGTTAGGCAAAGGATATCGATCGCGTATAGTAATTAGGGCTTGCAAATATTCGAAACTTTCAGGTATTCGAATATTCGACTTTTTCTGACGACATATTCGAATATTCGAATAATTATTCGAATATTATAAAAAATAAGAAAAAGAACGAGAAATCGGTTTATTATCGTTTTATTCAAAAGCTTATTTCACATATTGCTAAAACTAATGATATTTTGCAGAAATCCACTTAATTGACTAGATTTTATCATCCTACTATGAGATGTCCACATTTATAAAAACAAGTAAAACGCCAAAATAAGACGTATTCAATATTTCTAGATAAAACTTTTATTATAAATGCGCCGTTGAGTGAAATAATATAACTTTAATCATCTAAACCAAACCTAGGTATGTAAGATATTTTTTTTAGTAGGTAATTATTTTCTGATTTAAATTAACTTTGTAGTCACTCAGAGGCCTTAATTAATGGTCGGCTTAATTATATAATATTGGAATATTTAAGGGAAAAAGTTAGTTGACTACTGGATTATTCGTCAGCTAAAGGTGCATAGTTAGATTACCTAATAGTTGGGCAGGTTTGGTATGATCAAATTTGAGAATTGCGATAAGTGCGGGCAAGGTTTAGTCTTAATAAACAGAATGACCCTTTAACTTAAAACTTCGTAAAAGTCTATCGAGAGGAATACAGTAAAAATATTATTTCCTTCGTATTTGGGTACCTACCATTACTCATTCACTGTAAATACCCGGAAAACACACAGAAACTGTAACTGCAGCGGATTAAATATATTTTTATAGTAATTAAAAATATTCGAATATTCGAAACCTGAGCGGCCGAATATTCGAATATCAAAACAGGCCGAATATTCGACAAATTCGAATATTCGAATATTCGAATTGCAAGCCCTAATAGTAATGGCATTAAGTGATCGATAATCGACACAGAGACGATAATCGCCATTTTTCTTTTTAACGAGGATAACTGGAAAGGCGTAGCTTGATTCTGACTCTTTGATAATGCCTGCACCTAATAAATCGGCTATTTTAGACTTTAGGACCGCTTGCTCACTGAGAGAGAGTCTATAAGGACGATAGTAAATAGGATTATCATTTTTCAAATTGATTTGCATTTGAACTAAATTGGAACAGCCTAAATTCTTCGTGTCGTTGGCAAAACAATCACTGTACTCGGATAATAAATCGACAAGAACCTTATGCTGCGTTTCATTTAACGGACCTATCTTCAAATCTACTATTTTAACACCCCCTATAATATGTTGTTTACTAGCTGAATCGGCTGAGCTGATGCATAAAACATTTTGGGCTGAGGAAGATGGCAATAAATCGGAATTTTGACTAACCTGGGCTTCCATGCAGCTCTCGGCACGCAGCAGAACGGTGCCCTCGCTCCATTCCACGTCCTTGCTGCCAGTGTTGACGACTTTCAGGTAGCCAGCTTCGCCGCGAAGAAGAGTAGCGGGCAGCGAGTAGGTAACTCCGTGCAAGTCGTGGTGTCGCGCAGGTGTGACCACATCATTATCAGGTCGGTTCCCAAGTATGCGAACCTTGATGATGGATGTTCCTGGTGGCAAGCATTCCTTCACCGCGGTAACAACCTTGAAGCGCTGGGTTTCGCTATCCACATCCATGTTTGCCATAAAATCTTGTTCGGTGATACTTAAAGTGGCTGCGCCTCTGTTGACTATCAGGGTCACGCCGTCCTTATTAATAATAGGCTGGCCAACTATTAAGTCAATATCGGTCATCTCGACGTCCGTTAGATATGCTTGGCAATTTACGTCCAGGCTGTCAATTTGTAGTTTAAACTCGACTTCACCTTTGCTCTCCACCCTGTCGCCATAAAATCCTTTAAATGCGACTTGTGATGGTTTCACTTCTAAGTTGAGCAGATCTGCGATTTCCGAATTGAGAACGTTGACCTCGCTTCCGGTGTCCAAATAGGCCTTCACGTAGACGTCGTTGATTTGAGCGGTCTTCTTGTAGATGTTATTATGCTTTTGAATCATCTTGATTTCCTTTACAGCTGGAGTCGTCTCGTCTCGAGTTTTTAGGTTATCTGGGCAACGTGGTGCAATGTGCCCCTTTGCGCCACACTTGAAACAGGTGCGCTGGTCAGGTAAAGGGCAATTCCGTACCAAATGCCCGGTTTTCTTACAGCGTGGGCACGGATCTGCCTCAATATTTACCGGCGCTTTCTTTTCAGTAGACTGACGTGTACCGTCCTTAGAACCGGCACGAGTTACATCGGCGCCATGAAATGGCGCACGGTAGTCGTCCAACGCAGACAGGAAACGCTCGTACAACTCCGTCGGCTGATCGCATTGGAATGCTCTCGCATTTGATTGCAGGGTAGGCGGGAGGCCGCGGATGATGCAGGATACTGTAGCGGCGTTGGACAGCTTGCACCGATGACACATGGCGATTTTTTCTTGGTAGTACTTTGTCATGCTTTCGTTCGGCATTTTCTTCCTGTTAAGCATTTCTTCTAGTATATTCGAATAATCTCGATGTTTCGAAAAAGCACGAAGAATCATTTCCTTCCAGTCTTCCCATGAATGATCGTACTCTTCAAGGCGATTATACCACTTACGAGCTTGGCCACGCAACTTGTCCTGGAGATGGAATGATTTTGTTTTATCATTCCAACCGTGGATGTCTCCTAATTGGTCGATTTTCTTAAGCCACGTCTGAACGGTACAGTCCTCATTATCAGGGTCGAATTCAGGGATCAGGGATGCAGCACGATGGTGTTTTGTACGTGCTAGCACCGGTATATCGTCTTCCAAGGCTTCAAAGGCTTTATGCACTTCTTGGGTCAAAAGACTTTTAAGAATTTTTCTTGCTGGTGGCGTAGACGTACCGTCTTCTTCATCTTGATCGTAAGTAACGTCCGTAATTTCGATGTCTTCGTCACTGGCGGAAGCGGCCACGTGTTCAGTGTTCCAGTCAGGTGGTCGTGGTCGTTTTTTTGTTGCAGCTCGCGTCATCATTAAATTGTAGGTACTCGTATCCCAATTTCTGAATGTAAATTAGCAGGTGAAATGGGACGGCGAGAAGTCAAATACTTTGTGATCGGTGATTTATTTTATTTATAATTAATTATGATTAATCCGACAGAGTTTCCACTTAGTAGTTTATCAATCAGAATGAACACCCAAAATGAGGGTGCGCTGGCTTTTATAGGCTGGCTTGTCATCTCCCACTCCGAGGCTCGGCTAGGCAGCATGGCGGGGCTGGTGGTAGTGGGGCGATGACGTGGCTTGGCTGGCTGGGCGGTTGAATGGCAACAGGAATGCGTTACAATCCCTAAATCTAGACACGCGGTAGCGTGTCCAGCCAAGTTCAAAGAAAAAGGAACTGGCGACGCAGCAACCGTGTGTAATATTACACGAACCATTTCGAGCTACTTTTGACCCCTTCACAACTTGAAACCTACTTAACCTACACAAATGAAATTTGGCACATGTATTCAAGCCCCTTAGCTTGTCCAAAATACAAAATTTCATAAAAATAGCTCATACAGTTATTGATAAATCAACGTGTAAAAACCGGCATTTTTGTGACTGACTGACATATAGATCACAAACCTAACCCACTTCCAGATGACCTAGAAACTTGAAATTTGGCATCAAGGTAGACTATTAGGTGTATATAGAGGGAAAAATCTGAAAACTGGAAATTATTGATATTTCGATGGAAAAAAAATTATTAATACTTATAGACCAAAATCCTAACCCACTTCTAGATTACTTAGAAACTTGATATTTGGCATGAAGGTAGACTATTAGGTGTATATAAAGGGAAAAATCTGAAAACAGGAAATTATTGATATTTCGATGGAAAAAAAATAATTAATACTTATAGACCAAAAACCTAACCCACTTCTAGATGACTTAGTAACTTGATATTTGGCATCAAGGTAGACTGTTAGGTGTATGTAAAGGGAAAAATCTGAAAACTGGAAATTATTGATATTTCGATGGAAAAAATAATAATTAATACTTATAGACCAAAAACCTAACCCACTTTTAGATGACTTAGAAACTTGATATTTGGCATCAAGGTAGACTGTTAGGTGTATATAAAGGGAAAAATCTGAAAACTGGAAATTATTGATATTTCGATGGAAAAAATAATAATTAATACTTATAGACCAAAAACCTAACCCACTTCTAGATGACTTAGAAACTTGATATTTGGCATCAAGATAGACTATTAGGTGTATATAAAGGAAAAAATCTGAAAATTGGAAATTATTGATATTTCGATGGAAAAAAAAATTAATACTTATAGACCAAAAACCTAACCCACTTCTAGATGACTTAGAAACTTGATATTTGGTATCAAGGTAGACTATTAGGTGTATATAAAGGGAAAAATCTGAAAACTCGAAATTATTGATATTTAGATAGAAAAAAAAATTAATACTTATAGACCAAAAACCTAACCCACTTCTAGATGACTTAGAAACTTGATATTTGGCATCAAGGTACATTATTAGGCGCATACAAAAGAAAAAATCTGAAAACTGAAACTTTTTGACAACTGACCGCGCGTTAGCGAGGGTCTCCTTTTCAGCTTAGGCAAACTGCTTTCATGATGAATAGAATACTTACTATAGTAATTTCTGTACAAAAAGTAATGATATCCCAACAAAAACATAAATGTGAAATGAGAGCCAAGTTCAATATTAAGAATATGTGTTGTTGTTGACTCGCTGACAAAAGAATTGAGATCTATATTGGTGCCAAGTTCTGTGCTGTGTAGAAAATCCTGAAATTATAAAGGATTTGTCTTGGCTAGTTTTACCAACAAACCAAATTTTAGAAAAGTAACGTACCTAGTCAAATATAATAAATAACCTATACGTAAAAACTAGCCAAGACAAATCCTTTATAATTTCAGGATTTTCTACACAGCACAGAACTTGGCACCAATATAGATCTCAATTCTTTTGTCAGCGAGTCAACAACAACACATATTCTTAATATTGAACTTGGCTCTCATTTCACATTTATGTTTTTGTTGGGATCTAAACTACAATAATATTATTGGTTTTGTTTTCTTTTTTGACAAGTAGCCTTACCACGAGATTAACACTGATATTCACTAAAGTTTGTGTAACTTTCTTTCTGTAGGTACTAATATGCCTGTACGAGCAAGATGCATAGAAAGTAAGTTACGCACACTCTAGCAAATATGTTAGTGTCAAACTTATGGTAGGGATAATGCTACAAAGTTGCAACTTTTGCTTGAGAAAGTCACGTCATTTAGAATTTTGTTTTCTTTTGTTATTGCAGAAAAATGTCTCGCGGCCGTAAGATGCTAGATCTGATTGTCAATAATGAATCTAGTCAAAGAATCGAAACAGAGACCAGCCTATTAAATCCGGGAGGGGATTCTTTAGCTAATCATTCTAATCAAAATGTTACAAGTTTAAAAAACAACAGATGCAGCATTACAGATTTTAATACACTTTGGGGTCTTTCATTGGATTACAACGATTCAACGCAACTTTCACCTTCGGCTGAATATGGAAATTTATTACATTTGTCTTCAACCCAGTTAGAGCAACATATCGCCGCACTAAATAATTCGTTTTCCAAAGAGACAGAGTTCAGTCTGCTTTGTAATGAGTCATTGTCAGTGCCATATGAAAACAACCATCCGTTGGACCTTACTATGCATTTAGATGAAATTTGTAATGTACCTCAAAACCCTAACATTGCAGCATGTACACAAAACATGGACGATAATGAAACATTTAGAGTATCTGGAAAGAATTCTGAAAATAATATTAATGAACACGAAGAAATGCTGCAAACTCACAATATAAACGAGACTTCGGATAATGGAATGTTGGATTCAGTTGTAATAAACACTCCAGACCCAGACTTACAAAATGAAACAAACATTCCCATTGACAATGACGCACCCAAGGGTAGAACAAAAACTGGGAAGCCAAGAGCCCGAAGTCGTCACCCAGAATCTTTGGATACAAGAAAGCAAATAAAAAAAGATTTAAAACGAAATATGTTTTCTATCAAACCGCCATGCTCTGAACATTGCAAGAAAAAATGTTCATCATTGTTTACTGAACAACAACGTAAACGTACTTATTAATAAAGATTTCTGGGAGCTTAGTTATGAGAGCCAAGGATATTATATTCAGTCATTAGTTCAGAAACTAAACATTAACAGACGACTGAGTAATAGTTCATCGTCACGTAATAACGTCACATATAAATATTTTTTCAAGAATGAAAGTTACGAAAATACACAAGTATGTAAAATATTTTTTTTAACAACACTTGGATTTACGAAAAAAAATTACCGACGTGTGTTGGATGCATTAAAAAAACCTGCTAATGCACAAACTGACAAACGAGGTAAACGGGAGCATAAAGAAAAAGTAGACAGAAGTGTACTACAAGCTCACATCGAAAGCTTTAGACCAGCCATTGCTCATTATAGACGAGTTCATGCACCAAACCGAAGATACCTAACCAGTGACATAAGTGTGACCTTTATGTATCAAGATTTCAAAAACAAAAATCCCGAAATAACATTATCTTATGAATTGTATATAAATTTTCTTAAAAAAGATATGAATATATCATTCGCACAATTAGGGAATGAAGAGTGCGAACAATGCGAGAGCTACAATATTCATCAGCCTACATGCGAAAACCCTGAGACATGCGAAGATTGCATAAGTTTCAGTCAGCATCAAATAAAATATCAAAAGGCAAGAACATCTTATCAAGAGGATGTTGAGATAGCTAAAAGTATAGAAGATAATACCGAAAAAATCTTTTATTCCGCTGATTTACAAAAAGTGATAATGTTACCTAGAATTGAGATGTTCAAAGCAGTGATGTTCTGTCCTCGTGTTATAGCATTCAATGAAAGTTTTGTGGCTTTAGGGCAAACTAGACAAGGTTTTCAACCTTTTGCTGCTGTATGGCATGAAGCTGTAGCTGGGCGTAAACAAGAAGATATTATTTGTGCTTTCAAAGCATTTATATTTAACAAACGTGACTGTAAGAATGTTGTTATATGGGCAGACAACTGTTCAAGTCAGAACAAAAACTGGGCCTTATTTACTTTTCTCGTCCAAATTGTAAATAGTTCTGAAATTGCTGCAACATCTATCTATACTATAAAATATTTGGAACCTGGGCATACTTTTATGTCGGCTGACAATTTCCACCACCAAGTTGAGAAGCAACTGCAAAAAGTAGGGAAGGTGTATGATTTTTCTGACTTTACTGACTGCGTGCAGTTATCCAACTCGAGCAAAGTCACAGTAAAGGCAATGGAAGTGTCTGATTTCTACAATTACCTAGACCATTCGTCGCAATACAAACTTAAAAAGTCAATGAACAGAATATATTTGAAAGACGTGGTCAGTGTAGAAGTGCACAGAGAAAAATATAACTTGTTTGTGAAAACTGAGTATGATGGACCAATTCATGAAATCGATTTTCTCAAAATGAAATACTTAAAAGCAAGCTCATTGCCGGAACCCATTCAAAAAACTATTCCAAGAGGCATAACACAAGTAAGAAAAAATAACATTCTGAAAACAATTTCTAATATTATGCCAGAAAACAGATTGGCATTTTGGAAAAACCTCCCAACAAATGATAATTCAGCGGATCTCGCGATTGTTTTGGGCGTAGAAGACTGAACTGCAAAAACTTGTTGATTAAGCCAACTAGATACCTGATCAGTTTGTGTTGACTTTGCTGTATTAAAAAAATATCAATAAATATATAAGTAAAATATTTTTTTTTATTTACAGATTCATATTTTTTTATCACAGTAATGAAGAAAATATACTATAATATATTGTTTTGAACAAGCCAATTTATTATTTATTTTAATAGTAAATTTATTATTTCATTTCTACATTATATAAATCAAATATACATGTGGTGTCTTATGTTTTTGCTGCATTTCAACCATAAATAATAATTATATTAAAATCATCTTACTAATATGAAATGCAGTTTTATATGTATACAAGATATAAATGCAGTATTCAACACATGTACTGCATTCATAATATGTATTTTTAGCAACCTCTATATACCAATATACAAGGGTATCCTGCAGTACTCGACTTTAAAACCAAATTGTCGCACAGCGCACAGATTCTATTCGTTAACAAGATTGTATTAGCAATACGAAAGAAAGTACTACTTTAAGTTTTTATAATGATATAGATATTATAATTTTATCTCCTTTAATATAAAATTTCACAAAAAACCTTCAATCACCTTTTTCTCGAAACTTTGTTTTTGCAATTACTGCATTCTTCATTACGAGGGCAGACCTATACAGTCCTACTTTTAAGCATGACCAAATTTTAACATACCAGAAACAACATCATTCATCAGTCATCCTTCCAGACAGGCGCCACTCCGTAGCGTCAGCGTCACACAGGTGCGGCAGTTTCTGTTTCGCGAAGTACTTTTGAGCTGCTTGCTGCTGTTCTCCATAAAAAGCATCATGCTTAGTATACCAAATATCTTGTTTCACCTGGGTTTTCACTGAAAGTGAAACACCAGTGTCCTTGTGTCCAGGATAGCGCGGCTTACAGTGTCTGTTTGGAGTTGGATAGCGTCCCGCTGTTGACTAGCATAAGCAGTCCTTATACTCGTACTGCTCCTGAAACATTAGTTTTGTAGGCATAGAATGTGTGTAACATCCCGACTTCTGATGTCAGATTTACTGAATGTAAAATCATTAATAAAATAGGAAATAATAATGTAAGGCAGTATTTAATTAAGACCAGTTAGTGATTGCTCAAAGTAATGTATTTATTATAGGGACAACTACAAGGTTTAGAATATGAAAAATGGTAAACATTATTTGAGTAATATATTTATATAAGCAGATTGTAAGTAAAAGTATATTGTAGATTTACTGAACAATTAATCGGCTTTATTATCACATAATTCACAAAAATATTATTTTATGCGTAATAATTATTGGTGGCTTATAGTTAGCACTGGCTACCTTAACGTACACACTTGACATAATTTAAAATAGTAATAAAGATCTAGCAATAAGCCACATGATGTATTACACCGTAGTCAGTTGGAATATACGTTACATAGCTACTATTAAAAACTCATCGAAAGGTTATATTCACATTAAAGATCGTAACGTACATACCAGCAGACTATAACACAAAGAAAACATACAGAGATTTATAACAAGTCATAAAATCACAATTAAATAAAATTGACACTTAACTTCGTTCGTCGTCGTTAGCTCTCCAACTGAGAAGTGGCCCACAACTGTCAGACACCCACTTATATTCGATTAGACTTCACCCCTTCTACCGCTTCTTGGTGGGAATAACAAGTAAGATGTTTCCTGCACATCCGGTTATCATAATAATTCAATTTAACAAATGTATTTGCTGCATTTATTTTAATTTATTATAGAATAATGAACGCAAACTAATACAAATTTAATATCATGGCTTATTATTATAAAATACTTTATTTACGTTACTTATTATTAAAGGTCATCTGCTTCCAGAAATATATACAGCCTTTGATTTGTAAATCAATGTATTCTGCTTTTCCAATTAATTAAACTTATATTATTTTAACAAAGAACCAGCCGTTACATCTCGATCATCTTGCCTCTCTAGAATACCCGCCTGTTATATCTTTATTAAAAATCAATTCTTACCCACATTTTATTTGTTTTATTTTTAAAGATCGCCAGTGTTGCTTACAGACGGCCATTCTGTTGTAGGAATGTCCCCATTCCGGTTAATGCTCGGCCATTCTACACAAGGCGTATGGCCTCATACAATTATTTTATATCTCTTAACAATCAAGAATTTATTTACAATAAACACATTAACAAAACTAGTATTCCAAAATGTAACTTTAATCTTATACAATACATCATTAATAAGCATATAAAAAACTAAAATGAAATAAAACTTTCTATGGCAATGTATCACTTTGATATAACATAACGTTCATTATGCAAGCAATTATTTCAGAAATTGCACTCATCATCGTCGATTTAATCACACAATTCTTCAGCGTAGACGTCGCTTCTTTGCGAGTGTGCACGTCACCGTCGACGAGATCACGCACTCCTTCTTATGTGTACATGTCACCGTAGACGAGATCACACACTCCTTATGTGTACACGTCATCGTAGACGAGATCACACACTCGTTCTTATGTGTACACGTCACCGTAGACGAGATCACACACTCCTTATCTCATGTGTATCCGTCACCGTAGACAAGATCACACATACTGTGATGAATCAAAGTCCTTCGTACAATCAATTGCCTTTATTTTACTCTAAGTTCCTACTTCAACACTTTCGACATTCTTAACTTAACAAGCAGTAAGCCTTCCTACTCAATGTTACCGGTTCAAGCGCCAAAGCGAGAATGCCCCTTCCATCTCATGGTAAGTTACATTTATACTTTTTCATCATTTGAATTGGCGGGTAGGAGAGTAGGGTCATTTTCGCGACTACCGACATATTAATTAACAAATATTCGGGTAAACACAAATCACATTTCTAATCACTACCCACTGAATGCCATAAGTTTAACATAACGCACACAAAATAATTATAATTTATTCTTGAAATCTTATGAAATATCACACTCGGCCATCCGACTGCGTGCTACCTCCGGTGCACGATCAACAATAATATCACACTCGGCCGTGTTGCCCGATGCCTTTTCAATCCTATTATAGTTAGACTAGTCTGTTTATACAATACCAATACTCTTCATTGTACACCAGAATACAATAAAATAATACAAAGAATTACAGCAACTCTAGTAGAGGTAAACTTCAAATTATTTAATTTACTCATGGTATCCGGTATTGCAGATGTAAACGGTATTCATTCTTCAGACTAGTATTACTATTACATAAAAAGGGATACCTATTTAAATACCTACTTATACTACTGATCATGTTAACGTTCACGAAATACATCGTCCACACTGTCAACCCCATACGATTAGTTATTTTAGCTTATTACACGCAGGATTACAGACATTATTATCGGCACGTACTTATAGAATAAGCCCAAATTTCATTGCATTGATTTTAGTACTGTAACATACTTATAACAAACATGGCACGAGCAATACAATTTAGCCTGATATATCAGAATAAGAAGAAAGAGACAACTACCACAGTATGAGCCATAATAACTGACATCAATAATCAAATTTTTAGACCTTTTATGGTAAATATAAGAACTGTTTATGGGTATAATGTTTTGGGGAAGCTACGTAATTACATTAATGGCTTAATCAGGTTTGTAATTAACAGTTGCAATTATCTAATATTTTCTCTCTGAAATCGAACATTTTTTTTTCAAATTACAATACTAGTTACATGCTTGATGACGTCCTCTACTGTAGGTCCTTCTTGAGCGTCGCCTTGACTCCCGCGGTCCTTCTTCGTGCGGGTCATCTGAGAGAGGCCCTCGTCGTCAGCCTGCTGTGGTGACGACATCTGTATTCAGGCTGTTCTCACGCTCGGCTGTCGCAGTCCACAGCGTCCTCTGTGGTAGATTCACCGTCGCTAACCTCCAGCGTCTACCGCGACTCTGCATCAGTCTTGCTCGTGACGGCAGTCTAGGTGATCTCGGGGTGTCAATATTGGAATCCATTTTACCCTGTAATTAAATTTCAGTGCGCTGCATGATTGGTTGTTAAACTTTCTTCTCACCCTACACTTATTTAAACTCATAATAAACTCTTTAAACTCAAATTATTTACACTCAAAATAAACTCTTTAAACTCAAAATAAACTCTTTAAACTCAAATTATTTACACTCATAATAAACTCTTTAAACTCAAATTATTTACACTCATAATAAACTCTTTAAACTCAAATTATTTACACTCAAAATAAACTCTTTAAACTCAAAATAAACTCTTTAAACTCAAAATAAACTCTTTAAACTCAAAATAAACTCTTTAAACTCAAAATAAACTCTTTAAACTCAAAATAAACTCTTTAAACTCAAAATAAACTCTTTAAACTCAAAATAAACTCTTTAAACTCAAAATAAACTCTTTAAACTCAAAATAAACTCTTTAAACTCAAAATAAACTCTTTAAACTCAAAATAAACTCTTTAAACTCAAAATAAACTCTTTAAACTCAAAATAAACTCTTTAAACTCAAAATAAACTCTTTAAACTCAAAATAAACTCTTTAAACTCAAAATAAACTCTTTAAACTCAAAATGAACTCTTTAAACTCAAAATGAACTCTTTAAACTCAAAATGAACTCTTTAAACTCAAAATGAACTCTTTAAACTCAAAATGAACTCTTTAAACTCAAAATAAACTCTTTAAACTCAAAATAAACTCTTTAAACTCAAAATAAACTCTTTAAACTCAAAATAAACTCTTTAAACTCAAAATAAACTCTTTAAACTCAAAATAAACTCTTTAAACTCAAAATAAACTCTTTAAACTCAAAATAAACTCTTTAAACTCAAAATAAACTCTTTAAACTCAAAATAAACTCTTTAAACTCAAAATAAACTCTTTAAACTCAAAATAAACTCTTTAAACTCAAAATAAACTCTTTAAACTCAAAATAAACTCTTTAAACTCAAAATAAACTCTTTAAACTCAAAATAAACTCTTTAAACTGAAAATAAACTCTTTAAACTGAAAATAAACACTAAACTCTTTAAACTCAAAATAAACTCTTTAAACCCAAAATAAACTCTTTAACTCTTTAAACTCAAGATACCCTCTTTAAATTTTTAAACTCTTTAAGATCTCTGGCAGCACACTACATGGCCGCACTCATAAACAGCACACCTACATGGCTGTAGACTCTTACAGCACACTACATGGCCACATTCATAAACAGCTCTAGACTATTCAGACAATTCGTACTATATACTCGTATTAAACTCAAACTCATATTAAGCTCAAACTCAAAATCGTATTAAGCCCAAACTCAAAATCGTATTAAGCTCAAACTCAAAATCGTATTAAGCTCAAACTCACAATCGTATTAAGCTCAAACTCAAAATCGTATTAAGCTCAAACTCAAAATCGTATTAAGCTCAAACTCAAAATCGTATTAAGCTCAAACTCAAAATCGTATTAAGCTCAAACTCAAAATCGTATTAAGCTCAAACTCAAAATCGTATTAAACTCAAAATCGTTAAGACTCAAACTCGTATTAGACTCAAACTCGTATTAGACTCAAACTCGTATTAGACTCAAACTCGTATTAGACTCAAACTCGTATTAGACTCAAACTCGTATTAGACTCAAACTCGTATTAGACTCAAACTCGTATTAGACTCAAACTCGTATTAGACTCAAACTCGTATTAGACTCAAACTCGTATTAGACTCAAACTCGTATTAGACTCAAACTCGTATTAGACTCAAACTCGTATTAGACTCAAACTCGTATTAGACTCAAACTCGTATTAGACTCAAACTCGTATTAGACTCAAACTCGTATTAGACTCAAACTCGTATTAGACTCAAACTCGTATTAGACTCAAACTCGTATTAGACTCAAACTCGTATTAGACTCAAACTCGTATTAGACTCAAACTCGTATTAGACTCAAACTCGTATTAGACTCAAACTCGTATTAGACTCAAACTCGTATTAGACTCAAACTCGTATTAGACTCAAACTCGTATTAGACTCAAACTCGTATTAGACTCAAACTCGTAATAGACTCAAACTCGTATTAGACTCAAACTCGTATTAGACTCAAACTCGTATTAGACTCAAACTCGTATTAGACTCAAACTCGTATTAGACTCAAACTCGTATTAGACTCAAACTCGTATTAGACTCAAACTCGTATTAGACTCAAACTCGTATTAGACTCAAACTCGTATTAGACTCAAACTCGTATTAGACTCAAACTCGTATTAGACTCAAACTCGTATTAGACTCAAACTCGTATTAGACTCAAACTCGTATTAGACTCAAACTCGTATTAGACTCAAACTCGTATTAGACTCAAACTCGTATTAGACTCAAACTCGTATTAGACTCAAACTCGTATTAGACTCAAACTCGTATTAGACTCAAACTCGTATTAGACTCAAACTCGTATTAGACTCAAACTCGTATTAGACTCAAACTCGTATTAGACTCAAACTCGTATTAGACTCAAACTCGTATTAGACTCAAACTCGTATTAGACTCAAACTCGTATTAGACTCAAACTCGTATTAGACTCAAACTCGTATTAGACTCAAACTCGTATTAGACTCAAACTCGTATTAGACTCAAACTCGTATTAGACTCAAACTCGTATTAGACTCAAACTCGTATTAAATTCTCTGGTAGCACACTACATGGCTACACTCACAAACAGCACATCTACATGGCTGTAGACTCTAGCAGCACACTACATGGCCGCACTCATAAACAGCACATCTACATGGCTGTAAACATTAGACCCGGTTATATGATACCACCTACATGATATCTAGAACCCTAAGAGTCTGACTATTAGTACACCACATACATGGTGACTAACTACATGCTAACTACACCTTTACCCACCTACATATATAACTAAACATTAGACCCGGTTATATGATACCACCTACATGATATCTAGAACCATTAATGTCGGACTATAGTACACCACATACATGGTGACTAACTACACTTTTACCTACATACATAGGTAACTAAACATTAGACCCGGTTATATGATACCACCTACATGATATCTAGAACCATTAATGTCTGACTATAGTACACCACATACATGGTGACTAACTACATGCTAACTACACTTTTACCTACATACATAGGTAACTAAACATTAGACCCGGTTATATGATACCACCTACATGATATCTAGAACCATTAGAGTCTGACTATAGTACACCACATACATGGTGACATTGGTGACTAACTACATGCTAACTATACTTTTACCCACCTACATAGGTAACTAAACATTAGACCCGGTTATATTACCTACATGGTACACATACATAATAGCCAAATCAATATTGAAAGTTTAATTGTTGTTACCGAACCACGTAATTGTCGTTACACGGCACTTAAGGTACATAGTAATCACTTAAGACACTCTTCATTCATTTCAAAACTAACCAGAGGCGGTTATCAAGCATGACTTGCTATTGGATCATTTAGCTCATACTAAATATACCTACTATTTAATAGATTAGGTTCAGTATTCGAAACTCAAATATAGGATGCACATGTATGTAAACACTTTCATTTAACGATAGTACGTATTTCAACTAGATCTGCATAACAACCGAGAACTTCTGCATGTCTCTTCACAATATGGGCATATTAAAATTTAAAACCACTAAAATTTAAAATCAGTTAAATAAAATTGTTCCTTTAACGACAATAAACGTACTTGCCTTTGGTACACGTACAGTACTTGTTTGTTTTGTAATTGCTAACGGATTCATTAAATATTTATCCAAATCGTATCCATTGTATTCAACTTCGCTAAACATTGATACTACACAAAAATAAAAATAACATCTTATGTACAGTGCAGTAGTAACTGCACTGTACATAATCGTAACATGACTCTTGTAAAAAGTTACCCGCAGAGTTATAAATTACGTAACAAGTCTACTTCGTTACTTCAACTTGACTATGATCGCGTATCTGCATATTATTAATCAGGTTTTGAGATTATAAGCATTACACAACTTAAAACTTACTACCATAACGTCAGAGTAAGTATATAAAATATGTATGTATATAAAATATGTATATGTAGATATACTAGGTACTCACACGTTCTGGTCCTTTTATGGGCGCCGTGTTACCACTTCTGACTTGTGATGAATCAAAGTCCTTCGTACAATCAATTGCCTTTATTTTACTCTAAGTTCCTACTTCAACACTTTCGACATTCTTAACTTAACAAGCAGTAAGCCTTCCTACTCAATGTTACCGGTTCAAGCGCCAAAGCG
Source organism: Cydia splendana (assembly GCF_910591565.1). Lineage (NCBI taxonomy): Eukaryota > Metazoa > Arthropoda > Insecta > Lepidoptera > Tortricidae > Cydia > Cydia splendana. Next base: position 442,110 of record NW_026946903.1, read on the forward strand.
AGAATGCCCCTTCCATCTCATGGTAAGTTACATTTATACTTTTTCATCATTTGAATTGGCGGGTAGGAGAGTAGGGTCATTTTCGCGACTACCGACATATTAATTAACAAATATTCGGGTAAACACAAATCACATTTCTAATCACTACCCACTGAATGCCATAAGTTTAACATAACGCACACAAAATAATTATAATTTATTCTTGAAATCTTATGAAATATCACAATACCTTCTTTGTTTTTAATGTGTATCCGTCACCGTAGACAAGATTACACATACCTTCTTTTTTTTTAATGTGTATCCGTCACCGTAGACAAGATCACACATTCCTTCTTACTCACGTCACCGTAGACGAGATCACACATTCCGTCTTATGTGTACACGTCGCCGTAGACGTGAGGACACACTCCAAACACTGAAAATAAACTCATGTCAGTTACAACTGGTAATACAATTAATAGCAGACTACTAACAATTTCTTTTTCGTCACTTCTCCACTCAACAGTAAATAATTATTTCATACCGAACAATAAAATGAGGATAAGGTTATGATTCCACATTTAGCGTCAAACTTCTACTTTAATTTGCCTCACTAAACCTTTTTCATTTTCATTTTTAAATGTTGCGGCATTGAAACAACTAGCATTTACTGCATAACAATTACAATTTATAGAATACCATAAAAACTCAGTCCCATTACTGTGTTTTTCCTCACAAGCTTGATAATAATTTACTTCAATTTTTAACACTCAAATAGAGAAATATTGTTGTTTATGGTGATCGGAATATAGACACTCTAAAAGATAATTCATCTACAATGGAGCTATCAAGTATAATGAGAAGTTTTAACATGGCAATGCACATAAAAGCACCAACTAGGATTTATGTATTAATGTGTGCGTAATGCTAACTGACACCCACCAACTTGAATTATCAGATTATGACCTGTCACCTTAAACATTAATGAAATCAAGACTGGTACGACCTGGATTGAACTGAAAAGGATTTATTGTTGATTTAACATTCGAAAGTTTCATGATAGTATAAAGGCTCTGAGGCTCTCTTCTTTTGTGAAGTTATTAGCTCGAACAACGCTCAGGAAGCGTTTAATTATCCTGTGTCTTATTCAGACTTTTTTCGATCTGTGTTTTCCCATCATTATTATCATCATCATCATCGACAAAAGGGAATTAAGAGGTTATCTGCCAAACAATAAACTCTTCAAAAATATGGTAAGATATTAAAAAAATGTATACACAAATTGCAATAGCAAATATATATGTATCTTCTAATAATAATATATAAATGTAAAGCAACCTGGAATGTCATATACCCACGCAGGTACCAAATTTAGATCAGACAACAGATATAATTACTTTAAAAATGAATTATAAGATCTACCAATAATAATTAGTAAGATATAGGTAATGTACTATCCTACATTAATCATTTTATCGATTAAGTAATTTTAATAAGTTAACAACCAAATTAATGTTGAGAATAGTCCATAATACGATGTTCTTAATGCCAACAGTAGTTGAGTAATAGTAAAACTTTTGGATATTTCAACCGAACTAGTGAAGTTAAGTAGGTTATTTTTAAGCAGACCTCTTGCTCATGTACATTTATCCTTCAGTCAAGGCTTTTTCCCAGAACAGCTTAAAGCTTCGTTTGACGATCTTAAAGTAACGATCCCAATAATTACAGATCGTAGTTTTACAGTGTAATTACAGCACAATAGTGATTGTCCCAATAATATCAAAATTAATAGAAAAAGCTTTTTATTAACAAAAGACAATAATAACTTCCTTACTAAACATGATATTTTACACCCTGACCAATTTGGGTTCCGTAAAGGACTAAATCCAGAATTGGCTTGTTTTGAATGTGTCAAATTTGTGACTCAAAACTTTAATAAGTCACCGATTATGGAAATTTTCCTCGACATGACAACAGTATTTGACTTAATTGATCATGCCGAGCATCTCAATAAATTATATGCTAATGAAATTTAGAGGCCAGGCAAATGATTGACTTAAATCTTACTTAGCCAACAGAATGCAGTGTACGCAAATCAGTAAATTTGTTAAAACTAACAACCAAATTAATTACTGATCACCTCTTTGTAACGATAGTTTCTAAAGTAGGTGCTACACTTATTTATTACTTAAGGGGGGAAGGGGATTTTTTTTTCATTAATGATATTCAGATGGCGATACAACTATAATTTCAGTTAGTGGTCAAGATCAAAGTATGTATAAAACAGATATTTATAATGCCTTATCTGATACTAAATATTGGATAGGAAATTAATAAGCTTCTTATTAAGCTCAGAAAACACAATTTATGCAATTCACTCATATGGAACAATACCTCGACAGCTCAACATTCATATAAATGACTATGCATTTCATAAAACAGGTAACATAAATTAAGTTCTTTGGTTTAAATTTCGATTCATTTTTAAATTGGAAGGACCATAACCACTCTGTCATAATGTTCAAGACTTGACCATTTCGTCTTGGCCTGCAAAAATTACGACTATCAGTTTCCTACGAAGCAGTCCTTATGGCTTATCACAGCTACGTCTCATCATACTTTAGCAAATGCTCCTATGGGGATCAGTTGTAAACCACTATTTAAATATTACTGTAAATCTGGCTTGTATGTATGTATATACTCAAAATCTGTAATTTTCAAAAATCATATCCAAAATATTTCCAAGACCTTATGATATGTGCTCCGTCAACCCAAGAGCACAATATCTCACACCATCCACGCTGTATGACAGACATGCAGAAAAAATGCTTATATAAAGATATACAATAACTATACCTGTTCACATAATCACTTGGGGCCATAAGTTTAACAAACTTCTATTGGACTGGCTTCTAGATCACTGCTTTTATAATACTCGTACCATTACCTACTGATTATGTTGCTCATAAGGAGCGAACCAATTTTTTTTTTTACTATTTGTAGGTACTCGCTGTGTGATAACTAAATGTTACTTTGTTTTAATTACTGTTGTCTATGATATACCTTGGTGGTATAGTTATTAAGTATACCTATTCTTTAATGTTCATTTATGTTTGCCATTTTGGCTCATGTACCTCGTAGTTTTATAAATGTAACTATGTTAATTTCTTATTAACGGCGTACTGCATGCTGCTTATAAACAGCTGAAGAAGGTGAAACGATTACACACTTAACCCAAGACACTTATTGTACCCTTTTTCTGCTAATAAATCATTTCTATTTGTACTCTCTTTTACTACTACGTTCGAACGTCTCATTTAACCTGTCAGCGCCATTTCGATAGTATGATGGGAAGATCATGAGTATTTTATTTTCCATTTTTGTATTATCGTTCGTAAGGCTACCCTGTGATAGCTTGAAGCGAAATCCAATGGAGAAATAAAAAGAAACATTATAATGCTCATCAGCGTCATCAGCAGACTTATGATATCGGAACCAATCATACCGTCAATAACTAGATACATACATGTACCATTAACAAAACTTTACAGGACCTGATACTGGACCATACTGGGCATATCTATCCAAAAAAATAACAGTCTTCTAATTGTGGTCCACCGCATGTAATTTCCGAAAATCAAATTACATTCGTGAAGTTCGGTTTTAAGTACTTATGGTGCTAACATTCGTTCAAAATTGAGTAAAGCTATGCATTTTTATTCAGTATTTACGTCCTAATTTACATGGCGCTATAGGTTCAGCTTGTAAGTTAGTCTCTAATAACATATAAGGTGTACTAAGGTACTGGACTGGACAGCGCCCGTCCGCGACTACGTGACCCACAACCGCGACTAACAACTTCTCTATTCAACTGCAAGTGACACAAAGGAGCCAAGCAACGATTGCAATACAAGGAGCTACAAAAGACTTTTTATCGCCCGCTCAGAAGCCAAAGTGCAAATTGCAGCCGCCTACAACTCACATAGAGCCACAACACCAGCTGCCCAACACGCATTATACGAGTAGCAGCAAAAACAGCTACTGTAAGTTAAAGCTATAGCTGAACCTCTTAACCAGTTTTATGTCACCTCAGCCTGGCTAAGCTAAGACTATGCAACCATTTTACAGCCATTCTATGTCTAAAGGTTATAAAGTAGGTGCTGAGTGTCGCCTAATTGTCTGCTGGGTTTGTATTTACACATTTGGTCCTCAAAACAAACCTGATCGACTGATACATTCATTAAAAATTGTCATCCCCATTACTAAATTATTCATTGAAATATCAGCTTTATTGTGCAGACAAACGATGCAAGTTGTAATGACCTTACTGTATAAGATGTAACGTTAGTCTACCATACATTTCTATATTGATCAAGCTCACCGATCGCTGCATCACGGAAAACCCAAATAATGCTGATCCTCATTCACGTGTAATGGCCGTATATCACATGGGGTCAATTAACATTGGACCGAGCGTGAAGGCGAAAACAAGCGTTTCGTAAATTGCTAATATCTTGTAGTCTGCACTTGATATTTAGTGGGTAGTTTTCTTTTTAGCTTACTCGTAAATAATCTTACTAAAATCACTGAATGATATAAACAATCTATAATAGTCTATATACCTATCTTAAAACTTAGTCGTGTTTGTTATACATATTACAACACATAACTCGAGAACAGCTGACCCATTTTCATGGTTTTACTGTTTGATTTGTCTCCATCGGAATATCAGATAAACTATTTAAACAGTTAGAAATATTAGAACAAATTAAATTATTTTTCTGAAAATATTTTAATTTGTTTTTATGTAGGCCTTGGTAACTTTCTCAGTATATGACATATATTTCAGTTAATACCTATTAAAATAGACGTAAACAAAATTATAAAAGTAATTCATTGCCATAAAATTGCTCCTAGGTTAGTCCGACACGAAATTGTAGAAAATGATTGAGGGCGCCACTGCGCTTTAACAGACAACACATGATGCAACACGGGTCCATCCATCTCCTTTTGCCTTTTTGTTGTTTGACGTTGACATATATAACTTTACATCGTAATTCAAACATGTACAATAGATAAATTTGATCATAAAATCACGTATTTCATTAATAATTGTACATCATCTCTGCGTGATTTATCAATATAAAATTATTTATTAAGAAATACTTTTCCAAAAACATCTTGAATTCAGATCAAAATCCATCAACATGCAATTTCGGGCCAATCGCCTTTAAAACATGTTTAATGTTATCTTCCGAGTTTAATTACATTTTGTTTTATTGAATTTGATGCTTACTATTTCTTTTCTTCATTTAATTAACTAAGTTGACACAGAAATATTTTAAAATAAAAATAATTATTTACACTGTTAGTCGGTGCGAAGTTTGCCGGGTCAGCTATAAAAGCCGAAACTAAGTTCACCTGAAAGGTAGCACGAACAGTCGAACACGACATTCACTGACAACGACATACGAAGTCGCCGGGTCAGCTAGTTAAATCATATTGTGGTACTTTATGGCTGATAAAAGAAACACTTACCCATCACACCATCATCATTATAAAATGAATACTTACTTTTAATAAAATCAGGATAGCCAAGGGGGAACCTTAAATGATTTTATAATAACATAATTATGTACCTACCTACACCTATTGCGTAATGTACCAGTTATCTGTTTAAGTGAAGAAATCCCAAATCATTTGAGACCATTTTACAGAAGTATTTACTGGATAAGAGTTACCGTTCACTGCAAGAGTTTTTTTTTGGTGATCCTCCCGGAATAAACAGTACTTGAAACTGCATAATTATTAACTCTTTTTTTTTATACATAGTTTATTAAAATGTCTGTACAGTGTAGTTTATAAGGTTAATACTTAATACTTATGTATAATTATGTAAAAGACAAATTGCTGTGCCCTTACAGGGTACTTAAGTCATATAACTATTGGCAATAAAAATGTTTGAAGTTGAAGTTAATCGCTTATCAAAAACGTCAATTCGTAAAATAGGTAACAAATATTAATCAGAAACACCTTTATTCCTTTATTTTTGTAATCTCAATACTTGTACCCTGTACAATGATTGTATATTTTTTTTATAATTTACTGGCACTACTTACATATGCCACTAACCCTTTACCTACGGGCCCTTGAATCACTCCGTCACCGCCCAATACGGGCATGTTTTGGCGAGAGTCAGCGGTTAGGCATAATTTCACTTACTTGTAACTTTTGAAGTATTACAGCTACGCACTTGAAACTTCACACACACACAATAATTATAATGTGGTTAATCAATAAATAATCACTTGGAGTAATAATATTCACTATTTTTTCTGCTATCAAGCAATATATCAGTCACTAAGAAATTGAAGATTTTTAACTTACTACCTACTCGCGGATTTCACAAGTTTATGTTTAAGAACATTAGTTTATAGTATACTTTTCAATCACATAATTATGGGCGACCTTAACACAGACTTGCTGAGGGACACATCCAGATCACGGCATCTAAGATCTATTGTTGAAGCGGCAGATTTTTCCTTAGTGCCCTTGCAGGCTACGCACCGCAATTCTGACTCCCCTGATACATGGCTGGACGTGATTCTGACATCGTCGTTAGATAACGTTATTAACTCTGGCCAGTTTCTGGCACCGGGCTTCTCACACCACGATTTGATTTTCTTAACATATAAAGTCAAGCCACCCAAACCAAAACCGGTAGTCGTACATTTGCGGAGCTTTGCCCGACTTGATATAAATCTTTTGAAGCGGGACGCCGCTTCGGCTGATTGGGCTGCCGCGTTGGGTGCATCAACTGTAGATGAGAAAGTAGCCAATTTTAACTCCTCTCTCTTAAAGTTATTTGATGCACACGCGCCGGTTCGCGCAGTGAGACTGAGGCGACCGCCTGCTCCTTGGATCACAAGGGATGTTCGGATGGCGATGGCTAAACGGGATAAAGCGTTTCGTAAATACAAGAAGGATCGGAGTGAGGGTAACTGGGGTCTTTTTAAAGCTGCTAGAAACCGCTGTAACCAAACGGTAAGGGCAGCAAAGCGTCGGCATATCCACGAAAATGTCTTGAACTCATCCCTTGCTGACACCTGGAAATTTTTGAGATCGCTTGGCATTGGTAAAGGTAAACCTGATATAGATTCTTCTTCTTTTACATTAAACCAGTTAAATTCGCATTTTTCTAAAACATCAACTCTCAATCCATTAATCAAATTCAAAACTTTATCTCTCATTGCCTCTTTTACTTCTCCACACGGAGAAAATTTTAAGTAGCCCGCATACGGAAAATACATGGAAAAATGATACAGCATGACGTTTATAGCCGGCACAATGTTGCGTACGTAGTTAAGCGTAAGTAGCCGCGCTACTGATAAAAGTAATTGGTACGGCTACGTAATTTACCACTGGCACGTTTTCCTACGTACAATAAGTAGGTAGGGTGTTTGCTACTTACAATAAGTAGCTGTCGATACGCCCAAAATTATCCATGAAAGCACGGTGTATATTACGTATGTGTAGGTTTGGTTAGGGTCAGGTCCAGTAAATAATTGTATTGCCTACGTATTTACGTATGCCGGACAGGTACTGTAGTTGCTTAGGTAAAGTATATAATGGTGCGGCCTACGTATGTACGTATGGCGACAGGTAATCTACTTAATCAGGTAAAGTTTATAATGGTGTGGTCTACGTATGTACGTATGCCGGACAGGTACTGTAGTTGCTTAGGTAAAGTATATAATGGTGCGGCCTACGTATGTACGTATGCCGGACAGGTAACGTACTTGATCAGGTAAAGTTTATAATGGTGTGGTCTACGTATGTACGTATGCCGGACAGGTACTGTAGTTGCTCAGGTAAAGTACATAATGGTGCGGCCTACGTATATACGTATGCCGGACAGGTACTGTACTTGCTCAGGTAAAGTACATAATGGTGCGGCCTACGTATGTACGTATGCCGGACAGGTAATGTACTTGCTCAGGTAAAGTATATAATGGTGCAGCCTACGTATGTACGTACGCCGGACAGGTACTGTACTTGCTCAGGTATAGTATATAACGGTGCGGCCTATGTATGTACGTATGCCGAACAGGTACCGTACTTGTTCAGGTAAAGTATATAATGGTGCAGCCTACGTATCTACGTATGCCGGACAGGTACCGTACTTGATCAGGTAAAGTATATAATGGTGCGGCCTACGTATATACGTATGCCGGACAGGTACTGTAGTTGCTCAGGTAAAGTACATAATGGTGCGGCCTACGTATGTGCGTATGCCGGACAGGTAACGTACTTGTTCAGGTAAAGTATATAATGGTGCAGCCTACGTATTTACGTATGCCGGACAGGTACCGTACTTGATCAGGTAAAGTATATAATGGTGCGGCCTACGTATTTACGTATGGCGGGCAGGTACCGTACTTGACCAGGTAAAGTACATAATGGTGCGGCCTACGTATGTACGTATGCCGGACAGGTAACGTACTTGTTCAGGTAAAATATATAATGGTGCAGCCTACGTATTTACGTATGGCGGACAGGTACCGTACTTGATCAGGTAAAGTATATAATGGTGCGGCCTACGTATATACGTATGCCGGACAGGTACTGTAGTTGCTCAGGTAAAGTACATAATGGTGCGGCCTACGTATGTACGTATGCCGGACAGGTAATGTACTTGCTCAGGTGAAGTATATAATGGTGCGGCCTACGTATGTACGTATGCCGGACAGGTACTGTAATTGCTCAGGTAAAGTACAGAATGGTGCGGCCCACGTATGTACGTATGCCGGACAGGTACTATACTTGCGCAGGTAAAGTATATAACGGTGCGGCCTATGTATGTACGTATGCCGGACAGGTAACGTACTTGTTCAGGTAACGTATATAATGGTGCAGCCTACGTATTTACGTATGCCAGTCAGGTACCGAACTTGATCAGGTAAAGTATATAATGGTGCGGCCTACGTATGTACGTATGCCGGACAGGTACTGTACTTGCTCAGGTAAAGTATATAACGGTGCGGCCTATGTATGTACGTATGCCGGACAGGTACTGTACTTGCTCAGGTAAAGTATATAACGGTGCGGCCTACGTATGTACGTGTGCCGGACAGGTACCGTACTTGATCAGGTAAAGTATATAATGGTGCGGCCTACGTATGTACGTATGCCGGACAGGTACTGTACTTGCTCAGGTAAAGTATATAACGGTGCGGCCTACGTATGTACGTGTGCCGGACAGGTACCGTACTTGTTCAGGTAAAGTATAATTGTGCGGCCTACATATGTACGTATGCCGGACAGGTATCGTACTTGATCAGGTAAAGTGTATAATGGTGCGGTCTACATATGTACGTATGCCGGACAGGTATCGTACTTGATCAAGTAAAGTATATAATGGTGCGGTCTACGTATGTACGTATGCCAGACAGGTACCGTACTTGTTCAGGTAAAGTATATAATGGTGCGGCCTACATATGTACGTATGCCGGACAGGTACCGTACTTGATCAGGTAAAGTATATAATGGTACGGTCTACGTATGTACGTATGCCGGACAGGTACCGTACTTGTTCAGGTAAAGTATATAATGGTGCGGCCTACATATGTACGTATGCCGGACAGGTACCGTACTTGATCAGGTAAAGTATATAATGGTGCGGCCTACGTATGTACGTATGCCGGACAGGTAACTTACTGGTTCAGATCCAGTGTGTAATAGAACATCCTACGTACGTTGATATGCCGGTGAGGTACCGTACTGATTCTGGTCCAGTATATAATGGAATATCCCACGTACGTAGTACAGTCGCCATCAGATATATCGGGGCGGACGAGGTGGTCAAAAATGTCTGAACACGCACTGTAACACCTTGACAATAAAGGCATGTTCAGATATTTGTGAGCTCGCTGGCCGCTCAGATATATCTGATGACAACTGTACTACATACGTGGGATATTCCATTATATACTGGACAAGAATCAGTACGGTACCTCACCGGCATATCTACGCTACGTACGTAGTATTTCTATTATACACTGGATCTGAGTAGTTCTATTATACACTGGATCTGAGCCAGTAAGTTACCTGTCAGGCATACGTTTAAGTATACGTAGGCCGCACCATTATATACTTTGCCTGAGCAATTACAGTACCTGTCGATACATACATACATAGGCCGCACCGTTATATTCTTTGCCTGAGCAAGTACAGTACCTGTCACAGTGTATGTACATACGTAAAACACAATTATTAAGAGTTTGTGCGAAAAAACATGAGTCGTGGTAGGTAAAGGAACTAACTTGAAGGTTGATACTATCGTCATGTCAAAACTCATTTTTTTTCGCTCATCAGACTCTAGCCTCCTGAGTCCCTGAGGCCTTTATAAAGGCTTTAATCCAAATCGAATTTTAGATTAAAATAAAATAGGTACCTACAAGGTTCCAAATTCAAAACTGCAAAAATTACAAGCGGGACTCGGGAGGCTAGAACCCAAATCAGTACGACAACTGACCAGCATAAATATTATCTAGTGTAAGTATTAAGTATAATAGGCAATATTACGCAAAACTGCGTGGGGGCGCTACTAGAACAAACAGTAAACAAACCTCCTCGATGCATCAATGTCATATTTGTTCGTAACAAATAATCTGTGAAAACTGGTCTAAAAACTGTTTACGGCATAGTATATTATAAGCTACTCTTATATGGTTTACAGTTTGTGCTAGTGCTGCACTCTGGCGGCAGAACATTGCAGTAATACTCCCTATACCATTATAATTATACAAAGCTACTATGTAGACCTATTAGGATACACGATAATAGTACAATAAATATTATACGGTACGGTACCTGGCCGACTTATCAACATACGTAGGATGACATTTTATTTACTGATCATGAGCCATTATCGCACCTGTCCAGCCATGACATTCTCCTATCAACATCATTGACAACAAATTTTAGGTTTAATATCAATGCAAGTATGATTTCACGAACGACATTGCTTAGAGAATTACATGGCAGATTACGTAAACGTAGTTTTGCATGATTCTTCAATTTAATAAAGTAAAAAACCGCATTAACTTATAATTACTTGGAGCTTTACAAATATTAAGTACCTATTTAAGCAAACCTATTCAAGTACGATACAATTTTTTTAGGTAAAGGACTGCTAATTGAAGTGAGCTATTAGAAAAAAATATGCATTTGAGTGTTTCCAATGTTTATGTCAATAGAAATATTACAAACAAACTAACATAAACTAATCAGTTTGAAACTGTATTATTTTACAACATTTTATGACAGATTATTGTTGACCATTATTTTAATACCTACAAACAAAAGTACTATATTAATACTATGCTTAAGATCAAGGGTTATTCCCACTAGTTACCACCACGCTGTTACCAGTGGTAACTACTGGGATTTTTTTCCCCACCTTTTACCACCAAACTAAGATAGTGGTAACTACTGGGTATTTTTTTAATCTCGAATGTAAACGCTGCATACGTTGTCGTCAACGAAACTGTTTACCGTTTCGAAAAACTTGTAACTGCCATAGACTGTGTCTTTAAAATATACCAATCAACCGGAGCTTGCTATCCCGAAGAATGTAATGATCAGTGGGTTTTTATCCAATTGGGATTCTACAACATAAGAACACCATTTGATAGACGCTCACAGGTAGTGATCACTCTGTTGACTGATCTAGGACTCTAGTGACTAAAACAATAATGACATTCACTTGTTACTTCTGTAATTGTAAATTGTGTTACCTACTATTATTTCTGATTTAAGACATGTTTTAAGGGTGTACATATGTTCCTAAAAGAATAATAGACAAATACAAAAAAATACTGAGTGTACGAATAGTAACAAAAAATAGTAAAATAACAAATGGCTGCATAGTCCACTTCTATTTCATGTATTATTCTCTCTTCTCGATTATGTAGCTAATGACATGTGTTTCTGATGACACTTGCTTGAAAAATCCGTCGCATATTTCCGCGCGAGAAAACTTCAGAGCCCGCCTTTCCGTTTTCGAGCCGGCGATACGTTTATGACATATGCCAGAAGCATAAGACAAACGTTCCTTACAGTCTCTGTGTCGTCATCTGAAACAATTGGCAATGGTTATTTTAAAAAGTAACAAAAGGTCATAAAATCGTATAAAGGCCATAGTCGGCTTTCCATAGTAAATCGGCCCTTGCGTTAAACAGACTGTTTTTTTGAAGTGAAAACTTCTGTAGCGGCGCTGGGCACTCTTTGAGGTGGGGACAAAATGATAAACTCGAGACAGCGTAAGGCGATCACGTGACCGTAAGGCGATCATGTGACCGTAAGGTTTAGATGGCCACTCATTTAGATGGCATTTAAATCAATAAAGAAAAACTCAATGACATAATTCAATAAAGCGACATCTTGATGATATCGCTAATAAATGTGAACTCTAGTACTGGTGAATAAAACTCAAAATATCATGACCAAATATATTAAGATGCGAGGTCTGCAAGGTAACTTTACAATTTCTATTCGAATTTTAAACAATTAACGCTATACATTTGAATTTCAAATTTTAAACAAGCTCACCAACAACCTGCGACCAGCAATTTCGTAACTAAAGTTTTTCAATAGAAAGGAGGATGGATCAATTATACATAGTGCTGCAGACATTTTGGACTAGTCATTGAGTTTTCACTTCTGTCGGCACTCCCGGAGTGCAACCTGTTGTTTTTTTTTATGGCTACCTCTTCTAGTGAAGAATATTTATGCTAAGTATCAACATCCTATTTGTGACATTGTGACAGTTTTTCACTTTAGGTAAATGTTTTTTTATTGTCATAAAAAATAGAAAACTAGGACAAAATTAAAAGTTCAATATTTTTTTGCGATTGTTAAGTAGTGACACCCCTAGATTTTTTTCGGATCGTAGGTTATGACCGACTGGTCTACTATTTGCCAGAACATCAAAATTTTCCGGGTGGTACTTCCTGTCAAAAATCAGCAATATGTGTCGTCAGCAGCAAACCGACTTACTATAATTAACCCTTAGAGTCACTTTGTATATCATGCTATACACGACATCAAAATTCCATTTCATAACAAATAAAATGATAAAAATTCATGTCGCGGGGCGAGGTAATGAGAGTCGGGGCGGGGCGGTGCGTAGCCGTTCTGTATGATAATACTATTACTTATTCTGTGATAATAATAAATAAAATAAAAAGCCTTTTATTTCCCGCTAAATTGTTACAGGTTTTTTTTTGCTGTTAAAGATTTCTTACATTATGGTTAGTAAATCATTTTTTGTTTCATGCTTAAATACTAGTTTAGAATTGTTAATTTTCTTATAAATATTTACTAAATAATGTGTACATAACAGGAACCCCTCTCAGGTGAAGGCCTCTTCCAAAGTTTGCCATTTTGTTCGGTCTAATGCTGTTTGGTGCCAGTTTGGTCCAGCTATTTTTATTATGTCCTCGTCCCAGCGTGAGTGTGGTCTTCCACTGCGTCGCTTGCCTGCAGGGCCTTTCCATAGAGTGACGATTTTCGTCCATCTGCGGTCTTTAAGTCGTGCCACATGTCCGGCCCATCGCCATTTCAACTTTTGAGCTTGGTTGAGCGCATCTATAGTTTTAAGCGCTGTTCTTATTTTCGTGTGTCGTACCTTTTGAATTTTTTTCAAGTTTAACAGGCTACGTTCCATACCTCTCTGACACGTTATTATTAAATTCTGGATTTTTTTGGTGAACTTCCAAGTTTGACTTGCATATATTAAACATGGAATTATACATGTGTTCATAACTTTCTTTTTCAGCTTTATTGGCAATTTACTTTTAAACACTTCCTTTAGACTCCAGTACTTATTCCAGGTAATTTTCACTCTCCGCTCTACTTCTAGTTTATTGCTATTTCTGTTGAATCCAATTTGTTTGCCTAAATATATATATTGTTCCACATATTGTAATAATTCATTGTCTAGTGTGATGTTTGATTTTTTATAATTTGACATGATTTTTGTTTTAGAAATATTCATTTCAAGACCTATTTGCCAACTAGCTTTATGTAGAGTTTCGATCATGTATTGCAGATTTGGTGCTGATTCCGCCAGTAGTACTAAATCGTCTGCAAATCTGAGGTGAGTTAAGGTTTTTCCTTGTATCAGTAAGCCCTGTTTTTGCCAATCTAGTTTGCTAATAATGTTTTCTAAAATAGCAATAAAAATTCTTGGGGACAGCGGATCCCCTTGCCTTACTCCTCTTTTTACTTGAAAGCTCGGACCAATCGTTTCTAGTTTTACTCGGCTCGTGCTCTTATTGTATATAGATTTTAGAATATCTATGTATTTTGTCTCTACCTGTTGAGCTTTTAGTGTTGTCCATATACTTTCGTGGGATACAGTGTCGAAAGCTTTCTGATAATCGATAAAAGCTACGTACAATGGTCGGTTTTGTTCCTGAAATTTCTCTATTATTAACTCCAAGGTATGGATATGGTCCATCGTAGAAAAACCTTTTCTAAAGCCGGCTCGTCGATGGGTTGTTTTTGTTCTAGTGATACATTTATTCTCTGGTTTATAATGGTTGAAAAAAGTTTATATATGGATGGCAGAAGGCTTATCGGTCTGTAATTGCTGATATTTTCAGGGTCTCCTTTTTTATAAAGCAAAATAATATTAGATTCAGACCATTGTGTTGGTGTTTCAGTGGCTTCTAAAATTTGATTGAATAAATTTGCTAGTGGTCTGGCTAGTATATCTTGACCGATTTTTATAGCGTCGTTCGTAATGTGATCCGAGCCTGGACTTTTGTCTGATTTTAGCTTTCGTATTGTCTCTATAATTTCTTCACAGTCTATAGGCTCTATGACATATCTTGATATTTCATTTGACAGCTGAGGTTTCGGTGAATAATTCTCTATTGGATCTCTATGTGTTGTTGTGGCGCTATATAAGTTACTGTAAAAGTCTGTTGCAACCTTTATGATTTCAGCACGGCTATTTTTCGTTTCTTCCTTCTTTTTTAAACTTTTGATCCATGTCTTGTTTGTTCGTAATTCTTTATATCCTTTTTTTGTGCTTCCATTCTGTTCTAAATGTCTTTCTAATGTTAAAAATCTGTGGTGTTGATAGTCCATTTTTATATATTTACTGGTTAATTTGTATAATGCTTTGAGTTCGTTTTTCTGTGATCTAGATTTATTTTTGGTTTGTTGCAATTCTTGTTTTCTTTTTATTAGATTTTTTGTGCGTTCTGTCAGTATACTACGGTCTTTGGGTGAATCTTTTTTATAAGCACTTTGTAAACTTATTTGAATAGTGTTGATTATTTTGTCATAATGGGCTTGTACTGTCTCCTCTTTATTGCTGTCTTCTAGAGTATTTATGTTATATATCAGGCATTCTTTAAACTGTGAAATCTCTTCTTCGCTATTGAGAATGCTGAGTTGTTTATTTATGTAGTTGGCTCTACTTTTCTTCGGCTTAGCAAGTGTTATTGTAGCTCTGAGCGGTCTGTGGTCTGACGGATAATCTAGATTCAAAGTTTCGATATTTTGAAATATTTGTGGACGATTAGACATTATGAAATCTATTTCGTTTCTATGTTGCCCATTTGGCGAGCGCCACGTCCATCTGTTTTTGGGTTTTTTCTTGTAAAAAGTGTTGATAATTGCTAGCTTGTTTTCCAGCGCAAAGTCTATGAGCCTCTGTCCTCGTGCGTTTCTGTCACCATAGCCATATTGCCTTGTTACAAGATGTTCATCCATTTGTGGTTTGCCTATTTTTGAATTGAAGTCCCCCATTAAGATGTAATCTTCATATGCCATGCTTAATAGCTTCGTAGATTTCTTCGTAGAAAGTATTCACTTCTTCTTCTTGCGCCGCCTCTGTGGGTGCGTATACCTGTATTATGGTGAGCGGTTTATTCTGTGATACCGGATAGTAACTTTGCTTGATTTTGGGGTAAACAAATTGAATCTAAAAACAGTCACAGTCATAAATAATAAATACTTAGCTCATTATCTTTCAGTACTGCCAGGTATACATAGAAACAAGAGAAGCCATGCACAGAACAAGTTGTGTATAGGAATAAACCTGTCTCTAGTCTCCACCATTTAACTTTCTAGTATGTTTAAAATATTCATAGTACGGATTATTGTAATAAGGATAATTGTACGTTGACAGACAGACGGACGGACCGACAATATAGTTATCCTATAAGGGTTTAGTTGTTTCCTTTTGTTTTGGGGTACCCTAAAAACAAGTTGAACATAAAAAGAAATGTTATATTACACTTTTTATTTTAATAAATATAACAAATTGAACAACTTACGTGGCAGATCTGGTACGGGCCTGACTTTGGGCTTGAAGATGTTGCTCAGCGGTTGGTGTTAGAGCCAGTCCTATTTGAGAACAGCTGTGCTTTGCTGACCTGTTCACAAACAGTATAAACAATATATTAGGGAATATAGTAGTAGAGTAGGGGAGGAAAAATGCATCGGCACATATAATACGAGTATAACTGTGCATTATATAAGTACCATTCATTCTAGTACATTCTTAGTTAAGTAAAGAGTAATAAAATCGAGTCATTTTATTTTATATAGTTATTTCTACATAAACACAGTAGTCTATTTAGGTAAATTCAGTGTGTTTAGCTAAGTAATTTTTTTTGTTCATAGAAATATCTAATTCAAATTAAAGTTGTAAAGGCCAGCCACACTTACCCCACACCCACACATAAATATATCCTTATGTATAAGTAGAATATGATAGGTACCTTAGTGTCCCTAATTTCTTGCCCCATATTGAATGTCTTCTGGTAGGCGCCAAACATGTCATAAACGAGCACATCTCCGCTCTCCTGCACACACAGCAGCTGCTCCCCGTCCGACCAGCCCATGTGGACCAGGACTCCGCTGTTCCACTGCAAATATCACAGATGATGGTATGTTTCAAACTACAAAGTCTGGGTCAAATCCTGGTAAAGGCATTTTTCATTTGTGTAATATGCTAATTGATTCAGATGTTTAAGCGTGAAGACAGACAGACTGAGAGTAGGTACCTCTTTAGCATTTCTAATATTATTTAGGGATTAAGAATCAGGGATATAAGAATACAGAGGTTAACAGGACACTTGAAAATGTGTGGTTAACAACATTTTTAACTTACTGTTAACAAGATTTTTAAAAGGGAATTAAGATATTAAAGAAATTACCAAAATCTTTGATAAAACATTCCCTACACAGTTGTAAATTGTTATGACAGGTTTGGCAGTGGTTGCAATCCTGCCAAACTGCTTCCGGTCCCGCACCACAGCAATAGGCACTCTGTACAGGGCTCCACTGATGACCATGTTGTCTAGGCCCTCATCCATGGACCAGTTCATGTTGTAAATTTCTAAACGCCTGTAAAATATTACTTAAAGAATTTAAATTGTAACAAAAAATAAAAAAATGGTTTCAGTCATATAAAATACATTTGTAGTTATTTTTTATATGTTTCACTATTCTTCTCTTTCCGAATAGACTCTAAGCTAAATTTCATTTCTAAAATGGCACCTATGGGATGGTGCTAAGGATATGGCAGTACTCCCTTTCTAATAGTATATTCCCTTTCTAATATATACTTATAGTAAGTGTATGGTGACAAGAAAGATGCCAGCTCAGTTGAGACTTTTTACAATTTAATCATTTCTAACAATGTTTATGCTAATTGTTAATAGCAAGGTATCAACCAAACAAGGTAGATAACCACCTGTCTGCTTATTATATTTTGGGCACCTGCTGCATTAGTATAATTTTATTAATTCAGTGTTTTTAAGTATGAAAAATTATGAAGATATAATCTAGAATGATTCCTATCCATCCGCTTTTACATACAAAACGCTCACGCCCCGCCCGGAAAACGCGCCTGTGTGACGAAGCCTTTAATCAGTCAGTTTTTTAGGGTTCCGTACCCAAAGGGTAAAAAACGGGACTCTGTTACTAAGACTTCGCTGTCCGTCCGTCTGTCACCAGGCTATATCTCATGAACCGCGATAGCTAGACAGTTGAAATTTTCATAACAACAAATACTAAAAATAAAATAAAATAAATATTTAAGGGATTTTTTTGCTCTATTTTTTTTGATGGTGCGGAACCCTCCGTGCGCGAGTCCGACTCGCATTTGGCCAGTTTTTAATCATTTGCAAATTTGCAAACCACATTTCACGTCAAAATGGCCGCGACACATTATTCCCCAGACAAGCCTACCATTTAAACTTTTAAATGGATAATAGATTTGACGAACATCTTTAATGAAAATGAATGATTTTAGTATAGAACAAAATTAAATAATTATTCTGCTAACAACTATTATTTTAATTTAATTACCTATCACCAACCCATACCTATATATGTTCAGGCAATTACATATCGTCAACTAGGTACACAAACAAATAACACAGTAATTACCTGTTGCTAACCGCCTCGTGATGCGATGGAAGCCGGCTCCAAAGGTGGTCAGGGGCAGAGCCCCCGCTCTTGTTGATGCTTCAATTTAATTGTTCCGAGGTTCCTGGCACTTAATACACAGACACAGAACCGTCACAGATAGTCTTTTCACAATTAAACAATTTTTAATACACCGCCATAGCAAAAACGTGCCGACGCTCGTTTGTTTTCTCTCGCGACTGGTATCAGTGGTTTGACCTTTTCTTCCAGTGTTGCCAACTCGGAATTTGAAAAAATACCAGACTTATGTCTAGATTCTAGATTATGCCAGAAATATGCTAGATAATTTTGAAATGTGCTAAAAAAATGCTAAAACTTTATATAGGTAATTAAAAAATGTAGTTATCTGCCTCTTTAAGAGTGATAGAGAGGCAGACAACGAAATTTCGATTTTAGTGTTTCTCGGTAGGCCCTTTGACTCGACCTGGGGGTAAGCTACCGCGAACAATTTCTATCGTTCGATCGTCTATTTGCCTCTCTATCGCTCTTGCGTATTATTCTAGCAAAAGAAAGGCAAATACACCGGGCCTGAGCGCTTTCCAATCCCCAATCCCACGACTCATGGGTGGGATACGATTTATTCTAAAATACGATTTATGCTAGATTTGACGTGAAATGCGTTATGTTGGCAACACTCGCCAAGGACACGCTTTCTAATAACGCATCTTTATTTAAGTACGCCAGCTACGTAAAAATACGTACCTTGACGTACCTACACCAAGACCAACCGCAAAACGCGTTCGACGTATTGCCTGTCTGTCGCACTTGTAAATTCGTACGTAAGAGTGACAGGGAGGCAACACATCGAACGTGGTTCACGGTGCGAAAATAGAAAGATATAGTTCGTACATTTTATATTTCGCGTAACAGATTTTTAATTATCTTTAGATGGTTAAGGTTTGGACAGGACAATTTAGATTCATTGTTTAGTTATTTTAATCATAGAATGACTGAATTGTATAGTCCTGGGAGAATATTAATTTATCGATTGACGAATCCATGATTTTATCGAGAGGCCGCAGTGGGATTAGGCAATATAATTATATGTCACCGTAAAATTGTAAACACTCGTCAGTCGTCAGTTTATAATATCGCTAGTTAAATTATAAACGGACGGTAGGGAGATTACAATCTAACCTAACCTAACCTACGTTAGATTACAAACTAACGGGTTCACGATCCTACGGTGTCATATCCAAGGAAAACGCCACAAATGGGGTTGGCCGGTCAAAGTATTTAGCAGATGGCGCCAGCATAGCTTGCCCTGTAGGGAATGCAATAACCGGCCGAACTTCATAACCGGTTTCGGTTACGGTTATGCCCGAAAAATAACCGAATATCGGTTAGAATCGGTTACGGTTATTTTCAACAAAAAATGATAAATTTACAATGAAGTCATTAAAAAATTACGAAAACAAAGGTACAGTATTAGGGAATGTGAGTATAAGTCTTCGTTTTTAATAAAACACACAAAATACTGTAAAAGTAAAATATGACCTTGGACGTGATACAATATTCAATACAAATATTTCATAAATAAGGTAAAGGGCCCCAAGTTCGTGTTAGTACGTTGTTTCGTTAGTTTTGTTTGTGGCGCAAATAATAAGGAATTCAAATATTTTTTATTCAAATTATACATATGAAAAAAATCTGTATTATTTAATCTCTTCAATAAAATAATAACAAATATTTTAGTGATTAAACTGAGAGTAATACGACGGCCGAAACTGTCAGAAGGCCGCGAACAGCTGTGTTGTATGCGTGCACTTTTTTTAGGCGTAAGGTGCGTGCTCTCACTTGTTAAGCTTATAGGAAGGAAAAGCTAAACCCATTCGAATAAAAGTTTTTGGGAGTGTTTCTGTGGGTTCCTTAGTAATTGATTTGATAAGAAAAAAGACTGAGTATATGCCTAGAAATACCTTAAAATTGCAATAAATCGACTCACGAAATAGCGGTCATTTTATTTTTCGTGTGTCTCCTAATTCGTGCCACTAACGAATCAAGGATTTTCTAGATACATTATGAGTGCTTGTTTTTAAATATAACATCGAAGAAAATTAAAAAAATAAATTAGAAAACAATTAATGTATTTCATCAAGTTTCGTTTGAGCGAAATTCGGTATACGTTTTTTTCACTAAAATTCTCATAAAACGAGTTTGAATGTGACCCGAGTTAAAAATTTTAAGGTATATTCCACGTATATTCTCATATTAACTACTAGCACAATTTTATTTATAATTCAATTTATTTGATTTATTTTTGTCTATGTTTATATTTAACGTATAAGATAGTAAATTTTTTTTGTAAATAATTATTATTTGTATCTCCGTTTTAAAAACTATCGGGTCTTTCGAGCCCGGTCATTTACAAAGGCGTGCGTGGGGATATGGATCCAACACGTAGAGGCCGTTTGGAGAAATTTGATGTCATGTAGAACGCCTGCTGGAACCCATTCACGGGTACATCAATAGATACCCGTGAACCGGTTTCAGTTTAATTATTATTATTATATATTTTTAATTTTATTAATTTATATAGTTCGGCTTTTAATCAAGTATTAAAGTACCCATATGGTTTACAAAGTCTTAATTCAACCATTAAAGTCGACGAGTACAAAAAACTTTAAGCTAGCTCTCAATTTAACATTATTTTTAAATATTACTTTTAATTTGACCTTACAATTACTCGTAAGTAGGTAAGACCGTTAAATATTTAAAATGATTATCAGCAAATTATCACCAATTACTCTAAGAATACTTTATTCCGAAACAGGGGACACGAATTCACGAACTTAGGAGCTGACCTAAATTTGTATCACGAAATGGGAGCCAAATAAGAGGTCCACGAAAAAATTCGAAACAAAGAACTAATATAACTTACTCAAAAGCTTTCAAGGTATTGATATGCTTAGTAATATTTAAAAAAATATACAAACTCTCAAGAGCCTTAACCTGCCGAAACAGGGGCCCTTTACCTTAAAGGAAGTAAATTTGGTATATTTTCATTATTAAAGTACACGAATGACAAAAAATATAGTCACAGGCGTCACAACCAAAAAAGGCAGGATTTTGTAGTCATTAGATGATAAAAACATAGAATTTAAGTCATAAATAGTCTTTCCACTTGCAAACACAAATCCCATTCTTATCGAATCTAATATATATGCTGCCTCCTTTGCCCAATTTTTTCATCGAGATCGCAACGTTCCGGTAACATTAGTTTTTTTTGCCATTAAAAATTTTGCGAGCCCGACACTTATAAAAATTGTCCATGAAAATATGGCGGCCCTTTTCTAAATATGGCTGGAGAAGTTTAGCCACTACCTTGTCTGTATGGCCTTGCCCTCCAATTTCAATATCATTTTTCCCTCTGTACATATGAGATTGGAGGACAAGGCCACCAGGAGTGGCTAACACATACATTTTGATGCCATATTTGTGGCGTTTACCTTTAATATATTGGCGAATGCCACTCCGGCCTCTAGACAAAATTAAAGATTCGTCTATATACCCCAGGGGAGAATCTCTGCAGATTCTCCCCTGGGGTATATATTTGGGGGTATAGCTTGCGTGCTAGCATCAGGTGACTGGGTCCTTACGTACTGGCATGGGCTACGTAACATACGTAGCTGCTACATGTATAACAGTAGACCGCACACGTATAATGAATCGGCATATTTACTCATTATGGCACTGTCTACGTATTATACGTAGCTTGCGTGTTAGCGTCAGGTGACTGGTCCTTACGTACTGGCATGGGCTACGTAAGATACGTAGCTGCTACATGTATAACAGCAGACCGCACACGTATAATGAATATGCCTATTTACTCATCATGGCACTGCCTACGTATTTTACGTAGCTTGCGTGCTAGCATCAGGTGACTGGGTCCTTACGTACTGGCATGGGCTACGTAAGATACGTAGCTGCTATATGTATAACAGTAGACTGCACACGTATAATGAATCGGCATAATCATAATCATAATCATAATAATCATAATCATCATTTATTAATAATATAAAATTACATGTCAAATAGGTACTACAATATGTAGGAAGGTATTATATAATATTATTCTTATTCTATGACATAGGTTTACTTATAAATAGCTCTTTGTGGTCATAGAACGTCTGCTCGAGGAGCCAGTGATTAAGTTTAGTTTTGAACATTGACGCACTTTTTGCAGTAACAATTTCACGCGGAAGGCAATTGTACACTTTTCGACCCATTACATGACTTAGCTTTTTGGTTTTCGCGAGTCTGTGCGACGCGAGTGGCAGCATTCCAGCGCGCGCGCTGCGCATTGCGTACCTACGCGGGGCTTCGATGATTGGATTGGAGTCTACTTCATCACGTGTATTTATTGCCATTTGCATTATTAGAAGCGAGGGAAGCGTGAGTATTCCCAACGACTTGAACAGAGGCCTCGCGGAGTGACATTGAGGGACGCGAACTATCGCGCGAACGGCGCGCTTTTGGAGCCGGAAGACTCTCTCCCAATCGGCGGCACCGGCCCACAGTTCAACTCCGTACTGCAGGAGAGCGTGGACTGACGCGAAATAGCACGCTCGGACCATTTCAAATGGAAGTACTCGAGCCAGCCGCTTTAACGCAAAGCATGCCGTTGCGAGTTTCTTGCACATTTGGTCTATATGGCCACTCCAGGTGAGGCAGCTGTCTAGCTCAAAGCCAAGAAATTTGGAGTTCATTACTTGGCTGATTACAGTGTCATTCGCAATTACTGACAGCTGCCTAACCTGCCGCCCAGACAGATCAAAGCCGATGTAATGCGTTTTGCTCGTGTTTAGGATAAGTCCGTTAATGTCAAACCAATTAGAGAGTGATGCGGCGATCGAGTTAAGTTTGAGTTCGAGCTCGTCGTATGTAGGGGCGGACACAACAACAGCCACGTCGTCGGCATACATGAAGGTCTCTCCGCCGGTGACCGCCTCTGGCAGGTCGTTCAGAAGTATAGAGAACAGAATATTTGACACCGACGAGCCCTGTGCGACGCCCATACTTGTGGTCGCGGCGTCAGATCGAACTGTACCGCCATCAGAGACCACAACCTGTGTTCTGTTCCGTAGAAGGTCAGATAACAATGTCAGGGCTGATCCTTCGAAGCCGTAGTGACGAAGTTTGCTAGTCAGCACTTTGTGATCCGCAACGTCGAATGCCTTTGATAAGTCGCAGCATAAGACTGCGACTTGGTTCCTGCACTCGCGGGCCTCTGTAACTTGCCGAATCACGGTCCGAGCCAACGCGGTTGTTGAGCGGCCTTTTCGGTAGGCATATTGCCTCTCCGACAGCGCATTTTTGGAAGATAGAAACTCCGTTAATCTGGAACTTAACCCGTACTCAAATATCTTAGCTACCACTGGAATTATTGCTATAGGTCTGTAAGCGTCGATATCCTCTCTCTTTCCTTTCCCTTTGAATAACGGAGAGATTCGGCTTTCTTTAAGTGGGTTCGGAAAGATACCTTCGCACAGACACCTGTTATAAACTATGGCGAGTACGGGTGCTAGTTCCGCGGCAACGGAGTGGACTAAGTTCACAGAGATGTCAAAAATATCTCTAGTTGGTTTTTTAGCTAATCGGGCCGTGATAATGTGAAATACTTCGTCAGGCGTGAAAGGTTTCAGCCTGATGCAGGAGTCGGCGGGCGGGCGCGCGGCGTGCAGCGCGGCGAGCGCGCGCGGTAGGTCAGCAGGCGTCGCGCTACAGGCGGCTGCCGCTCCGGCAAACCGTTTGTTTATAGCATCGGCTGCCGCCTTTTTTGTTTTAAATTTGTTTCCACCTAAGTCGGTAATTACCTCTGTAAAATCTAGTTGATTGATGCAAGTTTTGCCCCTTTCCCTGTTTAATACTCCCCACATACATTTCACGGTGTTCGAATTGTTTTTAATTTTTTTGGTGTAGAACTCGGCTTTTTTTGAGTTAAGGAGGCTGATGTATTTGGTGTTCATACTTGAAATAATTAAATTTAGTTTCTCGTTATTGGGAAAACGTCTTCCTAAGTCAATTATTTCAAAGAGTAGGTTTTTGAGGTTTGAAGTTTCGTTTGTCACCCACGATTCTCTTTTTTTATTAAACACGGTTTTAATCGGGAAGCAAATATTAAATTTATTTTTTAGTATATTTATAACTGATGACGTTAGATTTGTGACGGAATTTTTATTTTTGTGTATAACATCGCGCCAGTCCACGCTTTGCAGCGCGGCTCGAAATTCGTTGTAGTTTCTCGTGGAGTAAATCCTAGCGCGGCGGGTGCGAGGCGCGGGCGGGGCGCGCGGGCGCAGCAACTCAGCGCGCACGGCGAGGTGGTCGCTGAGATGAGTGGTGACAGGAGAGGCGCTCAGTACTGAGCGGTCCCCGTTCCAGTACAAGTGATCTAGATTTGTGGACGTAGTACCCGTGACTCTAGTAGGAAAATCCACCACATTCTTGAAGTCGTGGGCCCTAAGTACGTCATATAATTTTCTTAAGTCTGGCTTTACGTTACTCACTGTGTCGTCTATGTTCGTGTCCCCTAAAATAATACACTCCCTATCAAAAATACTTAATTTATCGAGCAGACGTTCTAGGTACCCTAGGAAGTCGTTACCACTAATTTGACAGTTCGATCTATAAATACAGACTATTGTTATATTATAATCTATAAGGTCAATAGCCGATATTTCGCAATATCGTTCTTCAGATAATGCTGTCAGTTCTAGATTTTCGATGGCCCGTATGTTATTGCGTACATAAATACACGATCCACCGTGTTCATAACTAGAGCGGCAAAAATTTGAAGCTAGATAATAATCATCGAGATATATGCATTTTAATTTAGCACTACTCAACCAATGCTCGGTCATAGCGAGTACGTCACATTGCAATTCATTCCGCAGTAGTATTTCGAGGCGCTGTGTTTTGTTGTCAAGCGCGCGTATGTTTTGGTTACATATTATTAACTTGTGCGGCGCTTCGGACTCATTAATTTCGCTTGGTGCGGGTGGATTAGCTCTGCCGCGCCGGTGACTCGGAGGTGGTCGGTAGTGCTGCGCCGGAGTGACGTCGTCGAAAGCCCCGCGCGGCGCGGGGGCGGCCTTGAAACCACTCTGTGAATCTTACGCGCGGTGGCCACACAGTAGACGAATTGAATTTTTCATATATATTCTCTGGTATACCTATTAAGAAGGATGCATGCCTATTTGTTTTTATTTGTCTCTTCTCTACAAAGTAGTCGTCGGAGCTCACAGTATCTTTCAGAAAATTTATAATATTTTCCGTAGTCGTCTCTGGTCTGAAGGACCAGGCTTGAATATATCTTAGTTGCTCAATAGCTTTGATATCGTTATGATTTGAGCCCGTGCCTACGATAATATTGTTTCGATTTTTATTCCTGTTTTTTCGAGAGCTAGCTACCTCCCATTTATCAGCGTCTGGAACTTCAGTACTAGTCAACGTGCATCGTACGTCTGACTGATCCGCAGTTTGAGCGGACACACCGGACAGCGCGTTGTTGTTGCTGATCGGCGCAGGCTCGGGGTTGTTCGGGTGCGGGTTCGGCGTTGTTGTAGATGCGGGTTTAGGCTTACTCACAGGTGCGACGGTGACGGGTGCAGTCGTTGGCGGCGGTGGTGCCGGGTGCGATAGAGACTTGCGTGTTGCGTAGGCTTGTGCGTTTATAGTCCTCGCACTCGCACGCGCGCTACGCGCTGATGTTGACATCGCAGTTGTCGCTGGTGACGTACCTGTCGGCTGGCCTCGTGCTTTCTTCGGGGCTGGATCGTCAGTCTTCGTAACATGCTGTGAGCGATCTTGTTCTGCCGCTTTGTCGCCATCTTTGCTGTTCGTCGGTTTGGAAGTTGAATTAGCCGGTTCTAATTTAGCTAGTATCGCTTCCATTTTAAAGTGTAATTCGTTAATTTTTAGCTCAATCGGTTCTACCGCTTTTTGAATTAGATTTTCTATAGCCTGTAGAGTGACTTTCGCCATATTAACTCGAAAATTAAAAACAATTCACGAGAGCTTATTTAGACGACCGTTCGCGGTGGGCGCGCGGGGGGCTTCCCTACGTAAAATACGTAGACAGTGCCATATTTACTCATCATGGCACTGTCTACGTATTTTACGTAGCTTGCGTGCTTGCATCAGGTGACTGGGTCCTTACGTACTGGCATGGGCTACGTAAGATACGTAGCTGCTATATGTATAACAGTAGACCGCACACGTATAATGAATCGGCATATTTACTCATCATGGCACTGTCTACGTATTTTACGTAGCTTGCGTGCTAGCATCAGGTGACTGGGTCCTTACGTACTGGCATGGGCTACGTAAGATACGTAGCTGCTACATGTATAACAGTAGACCGCACACGTATAATGAATCGACATATTCACTCATCATGGCACTGCCTACGTATTTTACGTAGCTTGCGTGCTAGCATCAGGTGACTGGGTCCTTACGTACTGGCATGGGCTACGTAAGATACGTAGCTGCTACATGTATAACAGTAGACCGCACACGTATAATGAATCGGCATATTCACTCATCATGGCACTGTCTACGTATTTTACGTAGCTTGCGTGTTAGCGTCAGGTGACTGGTCCTTACGTACTGGCATGGGCTACGTAAGATACGTAGCTGCTACATGTATAACAGCAGACCGCACACGTATAATGAATATGCATATTTACTCATCATGGCACTGCCTACGTATTTTACGTAGCTTGCGTGCTAGCATCAGGTGACTGGGTCCTTACGTACTGGCATGGGCTACGTAAGATACGTAGCTGCTACATGTATAACAGTAGACCGCACACGTATAATGAATCGGCATATTTACTCATCATGGCACTGTCTACATATTATACGTAGCTTGCGTGTTAGCGTCAGGTGACTGGTCCTTACGTACTGGCATGGGCTACGTAAGATACGTAGCTGTTACATGTATAACAGTAGACCGCACACGTATAATGAATATGCATATTTACTCATCATGGCACTATCTACGTATTTTACGTAGCTTGCGTGCTAGCATCAAAAGCATGGATTAATCGGTTTTCAGAAGAGTATTCTTAGACTGTGGTCTCAAAGTAACACCCGAAACGAAAAAGAGACAAAAATATGTGTAACTTTCCCCGTAATTAACTATAGCCAAACATGTTTTGCCAAACAAAGGCTATGATGTGAATCTATTCAAATGTGTAGTAATTATTGTTTTAGCGTCTGCTTTAATCGTATGTTTTAAAGTTTGAAGTTGTGTAGCACCCGAAACGTCCGCCTGTCTGTCCCCGGCTTTTCTCCGTGGTGGTTAGTGCTAGAAAGCTGAAATTGGGCATGGATACATAGATCAATCATGGCGACAAAGTAGTAAAACAAAAATGACAAAAAAAAATTTTTTTAGGGTAGCTCCTGTACAACATATTTTTTATTTATTTTCGCCTTTAATCCTGTGATGTGCGGTGTCGTTGGATAGATTTCTCAAAATGAATAGGTGTCACCATCAACCATTTTTTGATTAAGGGAATATTTTCGGAAATATTCGCATTGAAAGAAAAATAATTATGATATCTACGAGAAACACTTTTTGTTGTTAAGACTAATGTATTTTATAATAATTCAGCATTTAATACTTATGTTTTTAATCGAATTTATTAAAAAGACAATATTTTCAATAAAATGAGCCGTGATTTCGTATAAATCTGTCTTAATTTCGTACTCGTAACACCCGAAACGAACCATGAGTAACACCCGAAACAGGTAATTTATTATATTAAAATTAAATAAAAAGTGATACTAAGTGTTACTTTAGTGTTTCAGTAGACTATAAGGACTATTATTACTTGACATAAATAAAACTGGAGGTTACTTGAGAAAATTCGCTAATTTATGCATTTTGGTACTGATGGTCAGAAGTTATAGGCCAATTCGCGTAACACCCGAAACAGCTACTTTTTAGTGAGTCTCTCGTTATTGCTCTTATACTTTAAATTATGTGTGTTCAGGAAAAGAAAATATTATCAAAGTAGTAGATAAATCAATAGTTTAACCTCCTAGTTCCTGTTACAATATCGAATAAAACCTTATTTTATGAGTTCAAGTGTAACACCCGAAACGGTGGAATGACCCATTTACTGGTATACTCTTGGGTCGTCCCATTAGTTTTTTGTCAAGTTCTTAAATTAGTCCCATTCTGCTTTCGTCACCCATTCTACATTCGTCAAGTTCATCGGTGGTCTTTTTCATATTTGGTTATACTTGGTTGTTTGCCTTTTTCTTATTTCGGCTTATTCCGGTATTCGTCATCATCTTCTTTGGGCATGTTCGATGTTAGTCAATTTCTTTTTTTAGTCTCATTCGTTATTCGTAATATCGTCTTTGGTCTTATTCTAATTTCGTATTTTTATTATTTAGGATCTTTTGAAATTTGGACACATTCTCTATTTGTCACGTTAAATATTCGTCCCGTTCGATATTCGTCCCATTCGATATTCGTCCCATTTACTATTTGTCTTGTTTTTTGTTTTGATTCCATAAACAATAATCCTTATACTTAAATATTAATTAAATGTATCCTAAACAATACACATGTAGGGCAGATTAATCCAAAACGGGGACACGGGGCTTACTACGTCGTACCGTGCCTGGTCTTAGACCAGGGCACAGTAGTATGGCTACTTAGATAGTTTCAGACTGATTAAAGCTTTGGTAACTGCTGTCAACCTTCTTCAGGGCGACTTCTATGACGCTCACGGGAGGGTAGGGATGATGAAATTGATAACCACACTGGGAAAAAGACAATCAACAAATATGGCCAAAGATGACAAAGACTACCAGCGAAAGTGACGAATGAAGAATATGACAGAATACAGAATAAGACAAATTAAGAACTTGTCAATAACCGAATGGGACCAATATCGAACGTGTCGAAGAAAAATGACGAATAATTAATGAGACTGAATACGAGATAGACTAACATCGAACATGCCCAAACAAGATAATGAAGAATACCGGAATGGGTCGGAATAAGAAAAAGGCAAACAACAAATATGACCAAAGATGAGAAAGCCCACCGACAAAAGTGACGAATGTAGAATGGGTGACGAAAGCAGAATAGGACTAATTTAAGAACTTGGCAAAAACCTAATGGGACGACCCAAGACGATACCCATTTACTCATCATGGCACTGTCTAAGTATTTTACGTAGCTTGCGTACTAGTATCAGGTGACTGGCTCCTTACGTGCTAGTATGGGCTACGTGAGAGTAGTAGCTGCTACATGTATAACAGTAGACTGCACACGTATAATGAATACGCATATTTACTAATCATGGCACTGTCTACGTATTATACGTAGCTTGCGTGCTAGCGTCAGGTGACTGGGTCCTTACGTACTGGCATGGGCTACATAAGATACGCAGCTGCTACATGTATAACAGTAGACCGCAGACGTATAATAAATATGCATATTTACTAATCATGGCACTGTCTACGTATTATACGTAGCTTGCGTGCTAGCATCAGGTGACTGGGTCCTTACGTACTGGCATGAGCTACGTAAGATAAGTAGCTGCTACATGTATAACAGTAGACTGCACACGTATAATGAATATGCATATTTACTCATCATGGCACTGTCTACGTATTTTACGTAGCTTGCGTGCTAGCATCAGGTGACTGGGTCCTTACGTACTGGCATGGGCTACGTAATAACGTAGCTGCTACATGTATAACAGTAGACCGCACACTTATAATGAATCGGTATATTTACTCATCATGGCACTGTCTACGTATTTTACGTAACTTGCGTGCTGGCGTCAGGTGTCTAGGTCCTTACGTACTGGCATGGGCTACGTAAGATAGGTAGCTGCTACATGTATAACAGTAGACCGCACACGTATAATGAATCGGCATATTCACTCATCATGGCACTGTCTACGTATTATACGTAGCTTGCGTGCTAGCATCAGGTGACTGGGTCCTTACATACTGGCATGAGCTACGTAAGATACATAGCTGCTACATGTATGACAGTAGACCTCACACGTATAATGAATCGGTATATTTACTCATCATGGCACTGTCTACGTATTTTACGTAATTTGCGTGCTGGCGTCAGGTATCTAGGTCCTTACGTACTGGCATGGGCTACGTAAGATAGGTAGCTGCTACATGTATAACAGTAGACCGCACACGTATAGTGAATCGGCATATTCACTCATCATGGCACTGTCTACGTATTTTACGTAGCTTGCGTGCTAGCATCAGGTGACTGGGTCCTTACATACTGGCATGGGCTACGTAGCATACGTAGCTGCTACATGTATAGGGCTTGCAATTCGAATATTCGAATATTCGAATTTGTCGAATATTCGGCCTGTTTTGATATTCGAATATTCGGCCGCTCAGGTTTCGAATATTCGAATATTTTTTATTACTATAAAAAATCTATTTAATCCGCTGCAGTTACAGTTTCTGTGTGTTTTCCGGGTATTTACAGTGAATGAGTAATGGTAGGTACCCAAATACGAAGGAAATAATATTTTTACTGTATTCCTCTCGATAGACTTCGTGAATACAGTGAAACCTAACTCAATTTGAAAGAAAACGAAATCAAAAAGTATGTTATTTTTACGGTGCATAAGTTTTAAGTTAAAGGGTCAGTCTGTTTATTAAGACTAAACCTTGCCCGCACTTATCGCAATTCTCAAATTTGATCATACCAAACCTGCCCAGTGCCCAACTAGGTAATCTAACTATGCACCTTTAGCTGACAAATAATCCAGTAGTCAACTAACTTTTTCCCTTAAATATTCCAATATTATATAATTAAGCCGACCATTAATTAAGGCCTCTGAGTGACTACAAGTTAATTTAAATCAGAAAATAATTACCTACTAAAAAAAATATCTTACATACCTAGGTTTGGTTTAGATGATTAAAGTTATATTATTACACTCAACGGCGCATTTATAATAAAAGTTTTATCTAGAAATATTGAATACGTCTTATTTTGGCGTTTTACTTGTTTTTATAAATGTGGGCATCTCATAGTAGGATG
Organism: Cydia splendana; assembly: GCF_910591565.1. Taxonomy (NCBI): domain Eukaryota; kingdom Metazoa; phylum Arthropoda; class Insecta; order Lepidoptera; family Tortricidae; genus Cydia; species Cydia splendana. The sequence continues at coordinate 473,665 of NW_026946903.1, forward strand.
ATAAAATCTAGTCAATTAAGTGGATTTCTGCAAAATATCATTAGTTTTAGCAATATGTGAAATAAGCTTTTGAATAAAACGATAATAAACCGATTTCTCGTTCTTTTTCTTATTTTTTATAATATTCGAATAATTATTCGAATATTCGAATATGTCGTCAGAAAAAGTCGAATATTCGAATACCTGAAAGTTTCGAATATTTGCAAGCCCTATACATGTATAACCGTAGACCGCACACGTATAATGACTCGGCATATTCACTCATCATGGCACTGTCTACGTATTTTACGTAGCTTTCGTGCTAGCATCAGGTGACTGGGTCCTTACGTACTGGCATGGGCTACGTAACATACGTAGCTGCTACATGTATAACAGTAGACCGCACACGTATAATGAATATGCATATTTACTCATCATGGCACTGTTTACGTATTTTACGTAGCTTGCGTGCTAGCATCAGGTGACTGGGTCCTTACGTACTGGCATGGGCTACGTAAGACACGTAGCTGCTACATGTTTAACAGTAGACCGCACACGTATAATGAATCGGCATATTTACTCATCATGCCACTGTCTACGTATTTTACGTAGCTTGCGTGCTTGCATCAGGTGACTGGGTCCTTACGTACTGGCATGAGCTACGTAAGATAAGTAGCTGCTACATGTATAACAGTAGACTGCACACGTATAATGAATATGCATATTTACTAATCATGGCACTGTCTACGTATTTTACGTAGCTTGCGTGCTAGCATCAGGTGACTGGGTCTTTACGTACTGGCATGGGCTACGTAAGATACGTAGCTGCTACATGTATAACAGTAGACCGCACACGTATAATGAATCGGCATATTCACTCATCATGGCACTGTCTACGTATTTTACGTAGCTTGCGTGCTAGCATCAGGTGACTGGGTCCTTACGTACTGGCATGAGCTACGTAAGATACGTAGCTGCTACATGTATAACAGTAGACTGCACACGTATAATGAATATGCATATTTACTCATCATGGCACTGTCTACGTATTTTACGTAGCTTGCGTGCTAGCATCAGGTGACTGGGTCCTTACGTACTGGCATGGGCTACATAAGATACGCAGCTGCTACATGTATAACAGTAGACCGCAGACGTATAATGAATATGCATATTTACTAATCATGGCACTGTCTACGTATTATATGTAGCTTGCGTGCTAGCATCAGGTGACTGGGTCCTTACGTACTGGCATGGGCTACGTAAGATACGTAGCTGCTACATGTATAACAGTAGACCGCACACGTATAATGAATCGGCATATTCACTCATCATGGCACTGTCTACGTATTTTACGTAGCTTGCGTGCTAGCATCAGGTGACTGGGTCCTTACGTACTGGCATGAGCTACGAAAGATACGTATCTGCTACATGTATAACAGTAGACTGCACACGTATAATGAATATGCATATTTACTCATCATGGCACTGTCTACGTATTTTACGTAGCTTGCGTGCTAGCATCAGGTGACTGGGTCCTTACGTACTGGCATGGGCTACGTAAGATATGTAGCTGCTACATGTATAACAGTAGACCGCACACGTATAATGAATCGGCATATTCACTCATCATGGCACTGTCTACGTATTTTACTTAGCTTGCGTGCTAGCATCAGGTGACTGGGTCCTTACGTACTGGCATGAGCTACGTAAGATACGTAGCTGCTACATGTATAACAATAGACTGCACACGTATAATGAATATGCATATTTACTCATCATTGCACTGTCTACGTATATTACGTAGCTTGCGTGCTAGCATCCGGTGACTGGGTCCTTATGTAATGGCATGGGCTACGTAACATACGTAGCTGCCACATGTTTAACAGTAGACCGCACACGTATAATGAATCGGCATATTTACTCATCATGGCACTGTTTACGTATTTTACGTAGCTTGCGTGCTTGCATCAGGTGACTGGGTCCTTACGTACTGGCATGAGCTACGTAAGATAAGTTTCTGCTACATGTATAACAGTAGACTGCACACGTATCATAATGAATATGCATATTTACTAATCATGGCACTGTCTACGTATTTTACGTAGCTTGCGTGCTAGCATCAGGTGACTGGGTCCTTACGTACTGGCATGGGCTACGTAAGATACGTAGCTGCTACATGTATAACAGTAGACCGCACACGTATAATGAATCGGCATATTCACTCATCATGGCACTGTCTACGTATTTTACGTAGCTTGCGTGCTAGCATCAGGTGACTGGGTCCTTACGTACTGGCATGAACTACGTAAGATACGTAGCTGCTACATGTATAACAGTAGACTGCACACGTATAATGAATCGGCATATTCACTCATCATGGCACTGTCTACGTATTTTATGTAGCTTGCGTGCTAGCATTAGGTGACTGGGTCCTTACGTACTGGCATGAGCTACGTAAGATACGTAGCTGCTACATGTATAACAGTAGACTGCACACGTATAATGAATATGCATATTTACTCATCATGGCACTGTCTACGTATTTTACTTAGCTTGCGTGCTAGCATCAGGTGACTGGGTCCTTACGTACTGGCATGGGCTACGTAACATACGTAGCTGCTACATGTATAACAGTACACCGCACACGTATAATGAATCGGCATATGTACTCATCATGGCTCTGTCTACGTATATTACGTAGCTTGCGTGCTAGCATCCGGTGACTGGGTCCTTATGTAATGGCATGGGCTACGTAACATACGTAGCTGCTACTAGGGCTTGCATTCCGGAATTCCGGAATTTCGAAATTCCGGAATCTCGGACAAATTTTCCGATATTACAATTCCGGAATTGATACCACTCAATATCGAAAATTCCGGAATTGGATTTAAGTACTTTTTGTAGGTTGTAATACATTTATTATTAAAAATTGTTAAGAAACTACACTGTACGGGTGTTTTTTGTCGTTTTTAAGTGCTTCTTAATCATTCAGTGAACTACCTATAGTATAGGTATATTTTACTTTTCCGTTTGGCAATGGGACAATATAGGCTCATAATAAAAAAAATAATAAAGCAGAGCGATTTACTAAGAATATTCAGAATAGTCTGAATCCTACATAAGCCAATTTGTGGAATTGAAATTTAAAAATATTTGGACTATTTATCTTGAATTCAGAGAGAAAGAGGTTTTCTCTATTAACGATTTCGAATCCTGTAGAAGCACATAATATATGATATTCTGAATCATAATTAGGAACTAGGAAGGAAAAAGCCAAACTTAGACCTTCAACTTCTTAAACAACATCACTACCTACTAGCTTAGGAAGAGTAGGAAGTTATTTTATTATATTTAACTATTTTATAAAATTATGCATCGAATGGTTTGATAGCAACTATAGTTTCCCCAAATAAATACCCCGTATCATAGAAGTGAATAATTGTAACCATTTTAATAAGGTGGTATAATGGGTGGTAAAAAAAACGTACCTACTTCAAATTAAATTTCTCTTTAACATTACTAACTTTAATAAACGTAAAGTATCATAATTTCACATTTTTGATCGTTTTTTACAAAAAAATCGAATAAAAATATGATAAACCCTAATTCCGGAACCAGTTCCGGAATTCCGGAATTGGACTCCAATATCGAAAATCAGTTCCGGAATTGGAAACCATCCGATATTGCAAGCCCTAGCTGCTACATGTATAACAGTAGACCGCACACGTGTAATGAATATGCATATTTAGTCATCATGGCACTGTCTACGTATTTTACGTAGCTTGCGTGCTAGAATCAGGTGACTGGGTCCTTACGTACTGGCATGTGCTACGTAAGATACGTAGCTGCTACATGTATAACAGTAGACTACACACGTATAATGAATCGGTATATTTACTCATCATGGCACTGTCTACGTATTTTACGTAGATTGCGTGCTAGCGTCAGGTAACTGGGTCCTTACGTACTGGCATGGGCTACGTAAGACATGTAGCTGCTACATGTATAACAGTAGACCGCACACGTATAATGAATATGCATATTTACTGATCATGGCACTGTCTACGTATTTTACGTAGCTTGCGTGCTAGCATCAGGTGACTGGGTCCTTACGTACTGGCATGGGCTACGTAAGATACGTAGCTGCTACATGTATAACAGTAGACCGCACACGTATAATGAATCGGTATATTTACTCATCATGGCACTGTCTACGTATTTTACGTAGCTTGCGTGCTAGCGTCAGGTGACTGGGTCCTTACGTACTGGCATGGGCTACGTAAGATACGTAGCTGCTACATGTATAACAGTAGACCGCACACGTATAATGAATCGGCATATTTACACATCATGGGACTGTATAGTAGGTCGCATTTGTATTACAACTCTCGTAACTCGCCTACGTATTCGTAAAGATACGGATATCGTGTAAGTAAAGCCTTTAAATAAGTAGGAGGTGTACGTATAAACAACTCGATATGATAACCAACACATGTATGAATAAAGATGTTTTCTACTTATGTTCATGTTCTGTTGAAAACTACTTATTATAAAGGTATAAGCTACTTATAAGTAGGAGGTTGAACTGGATAATGTACCCGAATATGTATGGGTAATGGTGGCAGCTACTTACATTCAAGTTCCTTAAACAACTACGTATTGTACGGGTATAACATACTTATTACGTAGTCGCTGACATTATACGTACAATATTGCAATGCCCGTACGCAACATTGTGTATCTCCACTATCTCCTAAACGCGTAAGTAGCTTGCACCATTAAGCAGTATGCGGCAGCTGTATTAAGTATGCTGCACCCGTAGTAAGTAGCAAATTGCAAGCTACTTACAATTTTTAGCTTCATAAGTAGCAAATTTTTCTCAGTGCAGATATCGTTCCTTTTACTTTTTCTCCTGTCGCCATTGAAGAAATCCGCAAAATTATAGTATCAATTAAATCTAAGGCCGTTGGCCATGATAATGTCAGTCGTCTTATGATTATTCACATTCTGGACAGCGTCTTGCCAGTTATTGCTCACATAGTCAATACTTCTCTACTCACTGGCGTTTTCCCATCATGCTGGCGTAAGGCGTTTGTCATCCCACTCCCCAAAATTAATAATCCGAGCTCACTTAGCCACTTTCGTCCCATATCTATTCTCCCGTTTCTGTCCAAAATACTGGAGGCCGCGGCCCACAAACAGATCTCACACTTTGTTCATAGCAACAGTCTCCTTTCACCGCTGCAGTCTGGTTTCCGGTCTGGACACAGCACCACCACCGCTCTACTTAAAGTTACAGAGGACATAAGACTCGGTATGGAATCTTCCAAAGTTACGGTGTTGGTGCTGATAGATTTCTCCAACGCCTTTAATGCGGTAGACCATGACCTACTTTTGGCTACTCTTACTCATTTGCGGGTTTCTTCAGATGCCACAAAGTGGTTCTTTTCATATCTTTCCGATAGAGCCCAGGCAGTCCGTGCCAGCCGCTCGTTATCTGATTGGTCTGAACTGAGTACTGGAGTACCTCAAGGCGGTATTCTCTCTCCTTTTCTCTTTTCAATTTTTATTAATCTTATTACCGCCAAGATTCGATGCTCTTACCATTTGTACGCAGACGATCTTCAGCTGTACGCGCAAGTTGACGTGGAAGATATAAACATGGCTATCTCATCAATAAATGCTGACTTGGATTACATCGCCGAGTGGTCTGCTAGCTTTGGCATTTGTGTAAATCCAGCTAAATGCCAAGCCATAATTTTAGGTAGCCAGTGGCAAATGTCTAGGTTGAGTACAGTACCTGTTGCTCCGATCCTTTTTGAGGATACTGTAATTCAGGTGAGCAGTCGGGTTAAGAATCTCGGATTAGTTTTAGATTCCAACCTTTCCTGGTCTGGTCAGCTCTCGGAGACAAGTCGGAAGGTCACAGGTACACTTAGAACTCTATATAAATTTAAAAACTTTCTGCCTGTAAGCACGAAAAAAATGTTAGTGCAGTCCTTAGTGTTACCAATCATTGATTACGGGGATGTGTGTACTACTAATGCCACTCAGGAATCACTCAATAAACTAGACCGTCTACTCAATAGATTTATATTTATTAGATTTATATTTGGACTTCGTAAATACGATCATGTCTCCTTTTACCGCCGGCAGCTCAACTGGCTCTCCATCCGTCGTCGTAGGTCCTTTCGGATCCTTTGTATCCTATTTTCGATCCTGTTTGAGCCTTCTGCTCCTGGATATCTCAAAAGTAAATTCGTTTTCGATACTCCTCGTCCACGATGTGAGCTGCGTACCTCCCGCGTTCTCAAACTGACCATATCTTCTCACCGTACTGGTTTTATGACTAATTCTTTCGCCGTCCAGGCTAGTCGTCTTTGGAATTCACTCCCTCTAAATATTAGACAAGCTCCCAGTAAGTTTTCTTTTAAGCGGTTGTTGCGTAAGCATTTGCTAAAACAAGAGTTCGAATAATATCCATCATTATTATATTTATAGTATGTATTGTATAAATATGTAGTAGTTTATATATCTAGACACGCGGTAGCGTGTCCAGCCAAGTTCAAAGAAAAAGGAACTGGCGACGCAGCAACCGTGTGTAATATTACACGAACCATTTCGAGCTACTTTTGACCCCTTCACAACTTGAAACCTACTTAACCTACACTAATGAAATCTGGCACATGTATTCAAGCCCCTTAGCTTGTCCAAAATACAAAATTTCATAAACGTAGCTCAAACAGTTACTGATAAATTAACGTTTAAAAACCGGCATTTTTGTGACTGACTGACATATAGATCATAAACCTAACCCACTTCCAGATGACCTAGAAACTTGAAATTTGGCATCAAGGTAGACTGTTAGGTGTATATAGAGAGAAAAATCTGAAAAGTGGAAATTATTGATATTTCGATGGAAAAAAAATAATTAATACTTATAGACCAAAAACCTAACCCACTTCTAGATCACTTAGAAACTTGATATTTGGCACCAAGGTAGACTATTAGGTGTATATAGAGGAAAAAATCTGAAAAATGGAAATTATTGATATTTTGATGGAAAAAAAAGAATTAATACTTATAGACCAAAAACCTAACCCACTTCTAGATGACTTAGAAACTTGATATTTGGCATCAAGGTAGACTATTAGGTGCATATAGAGGGAAAAATCTGAAAACTGGAAATTACTGAGATTTAGATGGAAAAAATAATAATTAATACTTATAGACCAAAAATCTAACCCACTTCTAGATCACTTAGAAACTGGATATTTGGCATCAAGGTAGACTATTATGTGTATATAGAGGGAAAAATCTGAAAAATGGAAATTATTGATATTTCGATGGAAAAAAAAGAATTAATACTTATAGACCAAAAACCTAACCCACTTCTAGATGACTTAGAAACTTGATATTTGGCATCAAGGTAGACTATTAGGTGTATATAGAGGAAAAAATCTGAAAACTGGAAATTATTGATATTTCGATGGAAAAAAAATTAATACTTATAGACCAAAAACCTAACCCCTCTTCAAGATCACTTAGAAACTTGATATTTGGCATCAAAGTAGACTATTAGGTGTATATATAGGGAAAAATCTGAAAACTGGAAATTATTGATAATTCGATGGAAAAAACATAATTAATACTTATAGACCAAAAACCTAACCCACTTCTAGATGACTTAGAAACTTGATATTTGGCATCAAGGTAGACTATTAGGTTTATATAGAGGGAAAAATCTGAAAACTGGAAATTATTGATATTTACATGTAAAAAAATTAATTAGGTAATACTTATAAACCAAAAACCTAACCCACTTCTAGATCACTTAGAAACTTGATATTTGGCATGAAGCTAGACTATTAGGCGTATAAAAAAGAAAAAAATCTGAAAACTGAAACTTTTTAACAATTGACCGCGCGTTAGCTAGGGTCTCCTTTTCAGCTTAGGCAAACTGCTTTTCTGATGAATACCTACTATAGTAATTTCTGTACAAAAAGTAATGATATCCCAACAAAAACATAAATGTGAAATGAGAGCCAAGTTCAATATTAAGAATATGTGTCGTTGTTGACTCGCCGACAAAAGAATTGAGATCTATATGGGTGCCAAGTTCTGTGTTGTGTAGAAAATCCTGAAATTATAAAGGATTTGACTTGGCTAGTTTTTACCAACAAACCAAATTTTAGAAAAGTAGCCTATACGTAAAAACTAGCCAAGACAACTCCTTTATAATTTCAGGATTTTCTACACAACACAGAACTTGGCACCCATATAGATCTCAATTCTTTTGTCGGCGAGTCAACAACGACACATATTCTTAATATTGAACTTGGCTCTCATTTCACATTTATGTTTTTGTTGGGATATTATATTTATTTATGTAGTTTATATGTATAGTTTGCTTTTTTTATATTCACTGAATAGGTATATTTCTCTCTCTGCACCAATTGTAGATGTCTGTTTGGCCCTATGGTTGACTGGTAGAGAATGCCATTTGGCATTAAGTCCGCCATTTGTACATTTTTGTATATACTTTGTGCAATAAAGTTTAAATAAATAATTATGAAAATAATGCATAAAAATCAATCACTTAAAACGTTGCATAAAAACAATTTGCCACTTATGGAAAATAGTGATGTGCGTCTATCGACACATTTGTCGATATATCGATAACCTAGTAAATGTAAAACTGAAATTTAACAAGTTATGATTTTGATTAAGTTCTAATGTACCCAATAATAATTTCATAACATGTTAAAATCCAACATTTGAACCAAAAACGGTAAAAAACACTAAAAATAACACTCCAAACACTCCCACGCCGTACTCTCATATCGACAACAAGTCGAAGAAATTTAAAACATCACTATTGTCCGCCATATTAAGTTCAATTAATAGCACCTCTGCAGTACGGGTGTCAACCCCAGTTGCCAGCAAAAAAGCGGTAATTTTAAAATTATGTTTATGTCAGAGCCATCTACCGAAATATTATCATATTTTTTTCTTTGTATCTATACTAATCCCAGTTCATAATGTAACCGCTATTACCAAGCCACAAGGTCTCGTTTTGATTGAAAAAAATGTTTAACATGGCCATTACTTCGATCAACTATAGTTGACACCCGTACTGCAGCGGTGTTGCCTTACTGGCAACTCTGGTTGACACCCGTAGGTAAAGGGCTAATATTGTATTAGTGTATAGTTATTTTACACTAATCCAATATTATTTAATACAAGTGATATTCCAAATTGTAGGCGTGTAGTTGTTAAAATTTGTATGTAATCAAAATTAACACAGGTCACCTGAGGTTGTCTAAACGTTCTTACCACTTCGGATATATTAAAGGTAGTAGTAGTAGTAGTAGTAGTAGTAGTAATCACTTTATTGTACACAACACAGGTTTACAAAAATAAATTACAGTAATGGAAGTACAAAGGCGAACTTATCCCTATAAGGGATCTCTTCCAGCTAACCTTCGATTAGTGAGAGTAAAGGTCATCTGCTTCCAGAAATATATACAGCCTTTGATTTGTAAATCAATGTATTCTGCTTTTCCAATTAATTAAACTTATATTATTTTAACAAAGAACCAGCCGTTACATCTCGATCATCTTGCCTCTCTAGAATACCCGCCTGTTATATCTTTATTAAAAATCAATTCTTACCCACATTTTATTTGTTTTATTTTTATAGATCGCCAGTGTTGCTAACATTATCCCAACAAAAACATAAATGTGAAATGAGAGCCAAGTTCAATATTAAGAATATGTGTCGTTGTTGACTCGCCGACAAAAGAATTGAGATCTATATGGGTGCCAAGTTCTGTGTTGTGTAGAAAATCCTGAAATTATAAAGGAGTTGTCTTGGCTAGTTTTTACGTATAGGCTACTTTTCTAAAATTTGGTTTGTTGGTAAAAACTAGCCAAGTCAAATCCTTTATAATTTCAGGATTTTCTACACAACACAGAACTTGGCACCCATATAGATCTCAATTCTTTTGTCGGCGAGTCAACAACGACACATATTCTTAATATTGAACTTGGCTCTCATTTCACATTTATGTTTTTGTTGGGATATCATTACTTTTTGTACAGAAATTACTATAGTAGGTATTCATCAGAAAAGCAGTTTGCCTAAGCTGAAAAGGAGACCCTAGCTAACGCGCGGTCAATTGTTAAAAAGTTTCAGTTTTCAGATTTTTTTCTTTTTTATACGCCTAATAGTCTAGCTTCATGCCAAATATCAAGTTTCTAAGTGATCTAGAAGTGGGTTAGGTTTTTGGTTTATAAGTATTACCTAATTAATTTTTTTACATGTAAATATCAATAATTTCCAGTTTTCAGATTTTTCCCTCTATATAAACCTAAACCTAATAGTCTACCTTGATGCCAAATATCAAGTTTCTAAGTCATCTAGAAGTGGGTTAGGTTTTTGGTCTATAAGTATTAATTATGTTTTTTCCATCGAATTATCAATAATTTCCAGTTTTCAGATTTTTCCCTATATATACACCTAATAGTCTACTTTGATGCCAAATATCAAGTTTCTAAGTGATCTTGAAGAGGGGTTAGGTTTTTGGTCTATAAGTATTAATTTTTTTTCCATCGAAATATCAATAATTTCCAGTTTTCAGATTTTTTCCTCTATATACACCTAATAGTCTACCTTGATGCCAAATATCAAGTTTCTAAGTCATCTAGAAGTGGGTTAGGTTTTTGGTCTATAAGTATTAATTCTTTTTTTTCCATCGAAATATCAATAATTTCCATTTTTCAGATTTTTCCCTCTATATACACATAATAGTCTACCTTGATGCCAAATATCCAGTTTCTAAGTGATCTAGAAGTGGGTTAGATTTTTGGTCTATAAGTATTAATTATTATTTTTTCCATCTAAATCTCAGTAATTTCCAGTTTTCAGATTTTTCCCTCTATATGCACCTAATAGTCTACCTTGATGCCAAATATCAAGTTTCTAAGTCATCTAGAAGTGGGTTAGGTTTTTGGTCTATAAGTATTAATTCTTTTTTTTCCATCAAAATATCAATAATTTCCATTTTTCAGATTTTTTCCTCTATATACACCTAATAGTCTACCTTGGTGCCAAATATCAAGTTTCTAAGTGATCTAGAAGTGGGTTAGGTTTTTGGTCTATAAGTATTAATTATTTTTTTTCCATCGAAATATCAATAATTTCCACTTTTCAGATTTTTCTCTCTATATACACCTAACAGTCTACCTTGATGCCAAATTTCAAGTTTCTAGGTCATCTGGAAGTGGGTTAGGTTTATGATCTATATGTCAGTCAGTCACAAAAATGCCGGTTTTTAAACGTTAATTTATCAGTAACTGTTTGAGCTACGTTTATGAAATTTTGTATTTTGGACAAGCTAAGGGGCTTGAATACATGTGCCAGATTTCATTAGTGTAGGTTAAGTAGGTTTCAAGTTGTGAAGGGGTCAAAAGTAGCTCGAAATGGTTCGTGTAATATTACACACGGTTGCTGCGTCGCCAGTTCCTTTTTCTTTGAACTTGGCTGGACACGCTACCGCGTGTCTAGATTTTTTCTTTTGTATGCGCCTAATAATGTACCTTGATGCCAAATATCAAGTTTCTAAGTCATCTAGAAGTGGGTTAGGTTTTTGGTCTATAAGTATTAATTTTTTTTTCTATCTAAATATCAATAATTTCGAGTTTTCAGATTTTTCCCTTTATATACACCTAATAGTCTACCTTGATACCAAATATCAAGTTTCTAAGTCATCTAGAAGTGGGTTAGGTTTTTGGTCTATAAGTATTAATTTTTTTTTCCATCGAAATATCAATAATTTCCAATTTTCAGATTTTTTCCTTTATACACACCTAATAGTCTATCTTGATGCCAAATATCAAGTTTCTAAGTCATCTAGAAGTGGGTTAGGTTTTTGGTCTATAAGTATTAATTATTATTTTTTCCATCGAAATATCAATAATTTCCAGTTTTCAGATTTTTCCCTTTATATACACCTAACAGTCTACCTTGATGCCAAATATCAAGTTTCTAAGTCATCTAAAAGTGGGTTAGGTTTTTGGTCTATAAGTATTAATTATTATTTTTTCCATCGAAATATCAATAATTTCCAGTTTTCAGATTTTTCCCTTTACATACACCTAACAGTCTACCTTGATGCCAAATATCAAGTTTCTAAGTAATCTAGAAGTGGGTTAGGATTTTGGTCTATAAGTATTAATAATTTTTTTTCCATCGAAATATCAATAATTTCCAGTTTTCAGATTTTTCCCTCTATATACACCTAATAGTCTACCTTGATGCCAAATTTCAAGTTTCTAGGTCATCTGGAAGTGGGTTAGGTTTGTGATCTATATGTCAGTCAGTCACAAAAATGCCGGTTTTTACACGTTGATTTATCAATAACTGTATGAGCTATTTTTATGAAATTTTGTATTTTGGACAAGCTAAGGGGCTTGAATACATGTGCCAAATTTCATTTGTGTAGGTTAAGTAGGTTTCAAGTTGTGAAGGGGTCAAAAGTAGCTCGAAATGGTTCGTGTAATATTACACACGGTTGCTGCGTCGCCAGTTCCTTTTTCTTTGAACTTGGCTGGACACGCTACCGCGTGTCTAGATGTTCTAACTGACAGTTATGGTCAAGAAATATACATGGAGGGTAGTTGTGTTATTGAACAGCAGTTCTAACTTATTATTTCGATATACGTAACCTTAGCAAAAGTGAACCAATTCGTGAAAATGTAAGTGTGATCTTTGTTTTTATACTACGTATCTCACAGGAGCAACTGCTATTTTTGAATGCTGGGCCTTGTTACCCGCCGGGCCTCATATGCCTGCACCTCACCTACCTTATTTATTTGTTTTACAAGGGAAAAGTTGTTGATTAACCGCTCTTGCTAATATTGATACCCATATACAAGCGAAACATTCTAAAATTGAACCACGAGCGTAGCGAGTGGTTCGTAAAGTTGAACCTTGAGCGTAGTGAAGGTTTCAAGGGACGAGGGTTAAATAAAATTTTCACCACATCAGCTCGTAAAGGCCCTCTTGATTGTTCGAAACGGATAAGAAGAGTGGCATTTAATTTTATGCAAATTTTGAGTTGTTTCCGTATGTATATTGGCTGAGTTGGTTGGTAAAATTGACTTTAAAATGATAAATATTGAATAACGTTGTCACGGTGGTTTTCCTTGCCCGGCTGGGGCTTTGCCCAGGGGAAACTCACGGACAATTAAGGTTACTAAATTAACCAATCTAAATCTTAACCAAAAACTCAAGCAGGTGCTTACACTTATTTCCATCAACTATTCAGGGGTTTCTAAAGGATGTCAAAATGAAATGTTAGTTTTGTGACACATAATTTATTTCTATTCTCACACTGAGGAAGTTGTTCTACAAGTAAATCATTTATTAAGCTAGCATTAAGCACCTTATTCTATAATGTCAGACGATAGAGCCGGGTCGTGCCAAAAATGGTTCTACAATGATTTACAAGCAGACCTATCTAAATTTGTTAGTACCTAATTTATCATTTGCCATCACATACGATTTAATAAATTCTCTAACCTTAAATTTGGAAAAAGCTTCTAGGATGGAAGGAAAGCGTACACCAACCTCATAACAATATTGCACCGCGGAGCACCACCGAAAGCCTAAGGCCTCAGCTTGAAGGTGTCGTCTCCTCCACCCAGCAGAAAAGCGAAATTCTCATGGCGAACAGCTCACCATACGCACTTGAAGTTTGATGGATATGGACGGACTTCCATACTCCGAAATAACAGCAACATAACAGTAGCGTGACAACATAACATAACCCCCAGTCAGCTGAAAGAAACATTTCAACATTAACAACTAGAAACATGTGGTATCTTAACCTTTCAAGGGACATTATTATATTCTGAGTTTCTTACCAGCTGGAAATTCCTAGAATGGATTCATCTCACAGCTCTAACTATCCCATCCCACCACATTGTTTCGCCAGCAGACTGGAAACAAAACGAATGGTCAAATAAGCAGGGACAAGGATTCAACAAAGGAAATAAACCTGTAGACACCATTACATTCTACTTACTGTTGATGGCAAAATAACTACTATCTGAGCTTCCTAGCTCATGGATGCAGCGGCTGCTGCCTAACCAAGACTCGGATCGATGCTACCAGAGCATGATGTATTTAGCTTCACTTTCTAAATTAAAAGATGCCCATCCAGGGCAAAAGACAACCAGGAAATGATCTCAACCTAACTGTCCCTGGGATAACACAATCAAAATAACAGTAACTAATGAAATTCATGGAATAATTTTTATATGTAAGTCCAACATATATAAATAAATCATATTTAATTATCTAAACATATTTCCACCTTTTTTGTATTTAAAAATTAAGTTTTGATTTAAATATTTAATTTATATTATTCCATCATTTTAGGATTTAATTTGAAGTAGCAACACCATCAGATTTAATTAGTTTCTAATTGGCCAAATGGCTGTCATTTGTTTTGTTGCTACATCAATGACTTCCTTGCCATTAAACAAAACTATACTATATTTGAGACAAACCTAAAAACGTTAAACTGAATTATACATGCAAAGTGCAGTGTCACAATGTTGCGTTTTACGAAGGGTAAAACGCTCGCTGTCCTCAGCGACTATCCTAAATCCAAAACATGTGTCACAAAGAAAAGTAAACAAAACAATACTAAACTACCTCGACCATACCTAGTATGGGAGCACCTAAAAAAACACAACCAAAATTATTGCCGCAGGTTTCGAGATCCCTATCCAGAAAAGAAAAGCCAAGGATACAATTACTCATTCTCCATGCACAACAAAACCACTAACCAATAAATTTTTTAATTTCTAAATTCTCGAACCCACGCAACCTAAATACAAAAAAAAATGTGGTATCCGCACAGCCGGAAAAATCCACACCGCAATATCCAACTATCCAGTAAACCGTCCCTTGGTTCTACCAGCACAACTTTACCCAGTTGCGCTGGCAAAACCAAACCAACTGCCAGGACCGATGTTCAGCATTCCAAACTTATCTCTACTAGACCGGGCAAATAAAATTCCGAAATAATTCCTACTTCGAAGTTTACTTTATAAACTTGAGAAGTTAATAAAATCCAATCCAAAATATAATTCGTAACTTTGAAATTTCTATTCTAATCCTAAAATGTCGCAACCCTACAGGTTGAGGACACAAATAATTGTCTCAACCCTTCAGGTTGACAACAACAACAAACCCAAACCAACAAAATACCAATCCTAAAAAAAAAACCAACAACAAACGGTTGAATTGGACACATCTTAACTGTGCCAACTCTTCCATTAAACAAAACTAACCAAACCATACCAAAACATCTAGGCCCTTCGAGTTGGTGAGAGTAACCTATCCCCCAACTCTCCGGATCACAAAACAAACCGACCTAAACCTTACACAACTCTGAGGTTGCAACATGCCCAAAAATCTCAACCATTGAGGTTGAGTACTGAAACAGTATCGCACGCCAGGCATGATTGGCGGCGATACCGCGTGTCGCATCTTCGCCTACAAAAATATTTGTCGTTGTATCGGCAGCGCGAACACAAAAAATTCGTGTGCCTTACCAACGCCTCTGTGGCTTGGACTTATCGGCAACACGTTCACAAAAAGGTACCCACCAGCGAGTACCAGTCGACGCCTGAAAAGAGCAAGAACCCATCGGAGTACACAAAAAGAACGCAAAACGTCCGTGGTATGCAGTGCGCGCCCCGCCATACCTCACAAAATCTCCTGGGTGTGGACCCCTGTCGACCCAAAACACAAAAGGCACCAACACGGCGCTCGGGTGTGGCAAGCACCCGATAACTTCACACAAAAAACTACTGGCCGTATCAAGGATCGCTCAAAACTTAAAAAGTGAGCTAGATTGTAACGCCCCTTTCATACTCCACGCATTTAGAGCACTGTTCCAAGAACCCTTTCATTCATCACACAAAACAAAAAAATAGTAGTGAAAACAGACATTGCTGCTCACCACGTTCTGTACATACAGTCGTGATTGAATATTTTTACCGCAATATCCAACACTCCAAACGCAACAACCGTAGAACGAAACGTTATAGCGTAAGCGAGGGCGTTTACTCTGGCGGCAAGGTGAAAGCTAAAAAACCGGGACCTTGCGTCCAGAGAAAACCACCACCTCCAAAACCTACCAAAACCTTGTGTCCGAATCCTTAATACGCCACGATCCAAACTCCATGTCCAAAATCCAAAACGAAACTTTACCTAGCACCATACAAAAAACTTCAATTGAATTTAAAACTTGGTGCTAAAAAACATTATCGTAACGTTACATCATTAAATGGAATGTTTTGAAACACCCCGTAATGATAAACCAAGTTACTCAATAACTTCAAAAAAAACGAGCGTTTATTAAACGCTGACACGTTACGACTTAAGTTTGGACCCTAAAAATATCATGCCTCTGAACGCACCCTTTGTTGAACTTATTTATTTACTCTATGGTATAGCGTCTATGCTTTTAAAAAGTTAAATGTCACTGAGATATTTTGCGAATTATAACCTTACCTACAAAAAACTTTCGCCGCATTTATCATTTATTACTAGATTTATCTATATTTTAGCCACTTTAAAGTACAACAAATTGGAAAACCAAATACGAGGGTTATCAAACTTCGAACAATACTTACCCGTGATGACATACGGAGCCGAAACGTGGACACTCACGGTAGGACTGGTCCATAAATTCAAAGTCGCTCAGCGAGCTATGGAAAGGGCTATGCTCGGAGTCTCTCTGAGGGATCGTATTCGAAATGAAGTCATCCGTCAGAGAACTAAAGTCGTCGACATAGCCCACCGGATTAGCAAGCTGAAGTGGCAGTGGGCCGGTCATATTAGCCGTAGAACCGATAACCGTTGGGGTAGGCGAGTTCTGGAGTGGAGACCGCGCATCGGCAAACGTAGCGTAGGACGCCCTCAGACTAGATGGAGCGATGACCTTCGCAAGGCGGCTGGCAAGAGCTGGATCAGAGTTGCCGCAAATCGTGCTCAATGGCGTGCAATAGGAGAGGCCTATGTCCAGCAGTGGACGAGAGTAGGCTGATGATGATGATGATGATGATGAACAATACTTAGAACTTCAATATTTAGTTTGTCAAAATGCGACTTGGAATGGAATTAAATCTACTAATAAACACAGGTAATCTACCAAATAATGAGAAACGGAGTCAACTTTCGTTCTCACACTCTAAACTGAACGCAAAATCTCTGTAACGTTCCCTGTATTTTATAAAATAACCAAACTAGTATGTATATTCAACTCTAATTTTAATGAAATTGTTACAGATTACTATAAAACTGTGCTAAATTTGAACAACAGACCACCATAAAAGCAATAGATATCCAGCTATGCCTATAACTGGACACCGGACTACAGGAATTTGCAACTTTGAAAATCAAACAATGTTAAATCATGAGAACACAGGCACTGGCAGTGCGCTGAAGAAGTCTATCTTCACAAATCAAAATCATTTCCTAATCAGGAACACAACAGAAGTCACTTGCCAGCGACTATCAACCTTGCTGCTGCCGGACACTCAAACATTTCCACTTCTCCGCCGTTCCTGCAAACTTCCAACTACTGCCAGCGACGCCTCAGATTTGATCCACCTTCATAAATAAGTTCAACGGGCATTAAACATTAAAAGTGTACTGAAACCGCCGTTGTATAATAAGTTTAACTCAAAATATTGAAATATGATGGCAAAAGACTTACAAATTGATGTGGCACTATTGTATCATTACTATTTATAATAAACAATGCTAAATTTATATTGTTTTTTACTACAATGAACCCTTTTTAGCTCTGTGTAAGTATCTTACATATTTCATATAAACAAAATTTGTATCAAAGCTATTGATAACAGTGAAAGCAAAAAGCAAGCCACTAACTAAAATAAATTATTATCCAAAATTTGTCCTAATTGCAAGCTTTCAAGTTGAAGTCTTTCTAGAAAAACCTACAAAATCAAGTATGTATACACTGTATGTTCATACAATTTACCAAAAACAATTTCCTACGCTCTTAAAGCCGAAAAATATCCATCTGTGGCTAAATATCTAATATATTTTTAAACTAAAAGGTATTTTGAGTTAAAATTTTACACTTAAACAATACTTCTCAAATTTCTTAACAGTTTCTGCACAAGCTCAATAGTTTTTCGAACTTGACCTAAAAGATCATTGATTTGACCTTAACAAAATGACATACAACTCAATTGCAGTACTTATAAAGCTCTGCCCAAATATTTGTCTATAACTAACCAAGTTATACAACAAAATTAAAAAAAATGCTTTTTAAATCCTCAAAAATGCAAAATATCTTAGGTCTCAGTCTTTAGAGACTAGCTCATAAGCATAAAAAGTAGCAAAATGTACTAAAACTTTGACACTTTCAACTTCCTGACAAAATGTCAGCACAAATTTTACTAACTGAAAATCAAAGCATTTAATTCACGGTTTTCACCATATATTCTGAATTTCGTGCAGTAAATTGGACAAAACTACCTGTAAAACAGCTAAAGCTTAACCTGGATGGTATCAAAGTGAGCAAAGCCAAAGCACAAGCTCAAAATGTAATACATAAACGTAAGTATTACAAAACTTTTATCATCAATATGTAATGGCAATGATATAAACTGAATTTGATGGAAATAATTAGCTTAAAACAAAAGGGAATTACTCCTAATGGGCGCCCCACGTTGGGCGCCAAATTGTCACGGTGGTTTTCCTTGCCCGGCTGGGGCTTTGCCCAGGGGAAACTCACGGACAATTAAGGTTACTAAATTAACCAATCTAAATCTTAACCAAAAACTCAAGCAGGTGCTTACACTTATTTCCATCAACTATTCAGGGGTTTCTAAAGGATGTCAAAATGAAATGTTAGTTTTGTGACACATAATTTATTTCTATTCTCACACTGAGGAAGTTGTTCTACAAGTAAACCATTTATTAAGCTAGCATTAAGCACCTTATTCTATAATGTCAGACGATAGAGCCGGGTCGTGCCAAAAATGGTTCTACAATGATTTACAAGCAGACCTATCTAAATTTGTTAGTACCTAATTTATCATTTGCCATCACATACGATTTAATAAATTATCTAACCTTAAATTTGGAAAAAGCTTCTAGGATGGAAGGAAAGCGTACACCAACCTCATAACAATATTGCACCGCGGAGCACCACCGAAAGCCTAAGGCCTCAGCTTGAAGGTGTCGTCTCCTCCACCCAGCAGAAAAGCGAAATTCTCATGGCGAACAGCTCACCATACGCACTTGAAGTTTGATGGATATGGACGGACTTCCATACTCCGAAATAACAGCAACATAACAGTAGCGTGACAACATAACATAACCCCCAGTCAGCTGAAAGAAACATTTCAACATTAACAACTAGAAACATGTGGTATCTTAACCTTTCAAGGGACATTATTATATTCTGAGTTTCTTACCAGCTGTAAATTCCTAGAATGGATTCATCTCACAGCTCTAACTATCCCATCCTACCACATTGTTTCGCCAGCAGACTGGAAACAAAACGAATGGTCAAATAAGCAGGGACAAGGATTCAACAAAGGAAATAAACCTGTAGACACCATTACATTCTACTTACTGTTGATGGCAAAATAACTACTATCTGAGCTTCCTAGCTCATGGATGCAGCGGCTGCTGCCTAACCAAGACTCGGATCGATGCTACCAGAGCATGATGTATTTAGCTTCACTTTCTAAATTAAAAGATGCCCATCCAGGGCAAAAGACAACCAGGAAATGATCTCAACCTAACTGTCCCTGGGATAACACAATCAAAATAACAGTAACTAATGAAATTCATGGAATAATTTTTATATGTAAGTCCAACATATATAAATAAATCATATTTAATTATCTAAACATATTTCCACCTTTTTTGTATTTAAAAATTAAGTTTTGATTTAAATATTTAATTTATATTATTCCATCATTTTAGGATTTAATTTGAAGTAGCAACACCATCAGATTTAATTAGTTTCTAATTGGCCAAATGGCTGTCATTTGTTTTGTTGCTACATCAATGACTTCCTTGCCATTAAACAAAACTATACTATATTTGAGACAAACCTAAAAACGTTAAACTGAATTATACATGCAAAGTGCAGTGTCACAATGTTAGTTTGAAATTGATTTTATGATAAAGTAAATATTATCGGAGATGATCGCTCTTAAAGAAAAAATATATGTCGCTAGTCATTTATAAAACCTAAAAGCGCCAAATTACGCAAAATTATATTGAAATGACACCTGTCTATTGAATTTGAAGAATACTTTAACAAGGGTGGTTATCTGTATGACAATGCACCTAAAATAATTTTCAAATGTATCTATTATTTCTATACTTAACAAGATAACGAATTCTACGTAAACGAAACCGCGGGCAATCCCTAGTACATATAGAAATAAATAAGGGTAGGTAAGTTTCCATTAGTGTAATGTATAGTAATTTTATAAACGCTTTGCGTATTTTTAAGGGCACCGCGCTAACCGCTAGCCCGCCACCGTCGATCGCTGCCTCCGCCACGGCGCATAGCGCGGCGCGCGAAAACGCCGCGCGTTTGAAATGTAACTTAATATAAGCTCGGAATGCATACTTACGTATCAGTATTTAGTGTCGCCGTGATTTTATATTTCTAATCTTTTGTGTGGGAACTAAGATCTTTATTATGACCGTGTAATATTAACTCTACAAACTTTAATTCAATATTGGCTATACTGCTTAACCAGAAATCAATATCTAGACAAGCACATTGTCTACATTTCTAACTTTTTACAAGTATACTAAGTTGATAGATAATATCGTAATTTTGCAATATCAGCTACTTTAATTCTTTATTTACAAAATAATTCGTGTTTTTACGTTCACCAGAAAGCAGCTGTTCCAGATTTCTAAAAACCGAATATTGTGAATAAATTAAAGTGTTATTGAATATGTTAAAGTTTTTTGTAACTTTAATTTTTTATTTACATAGTTATTTAACAAAAATTGAAATATTTAAATATGGCCGAACGCTCCACCTAAAATTTTCTAACTTTTTACATAAATGTTATTTAACATGCTTACAATAACATACCAAAAAAGAAAAAACTATAATGTTATCAAAACCCATTTTTGTTCAACCGCTGGTCTATACGGTTATGCCCGAAAAATAACCGAATATCGGTTATAATCGGTTACGGTTATTTTCGACGAAAAATTATAAATTTACAATGAAGTAATTAAAAAAATACAAAAATCTTTATTTTAGTACCTACAGTATTAGGGAATGTGAGTAAAAGTCTTCGTTTTTTAATAAAACACACCAAATACAGTAAAAGTAAAATATGACCTTGGACGTGATACAATATTCAATAAAAATATTTCATAAATAAGGGAAGTAAATTTGGTACATTTTTGTTATTAAAGTCCATGAATGACTAAAATTATAGTCACAGGCGTCACAGCCAAAAATGGCAGAATTTTATAGTCATTAGATGTAGGGCTTGCATTCCGGAATTCCGGAATTTCGAAATTCCGGAATCTCGGACAAATTTTCCGATATTACAATTCCGGAATTGATACCACTCAATATCGAAAATTCCGGAATTGGATTTAAGTACTTTTTGTAGGTTGTAATACATTTATTATTAAAAATTGTTAAGAAACTACACTGTACGGGTGTTTTTTGTCGTTTTTAAGTGCTTCTTAATCATTCAGTGAACTACCTATAGTATAGGTATATTTTACTTTTCCGTTTGGCAATGGGACAATATAGGCTCATAATAAAAAAAATAATAAAGCAGAGCGATTTACTAAGAATATTCAGAATAGTCTGAATCCTACATAAGCCAATTTGTGGAATTGAAATTTAAAAATATTTGGACTATTTATCTTGAATTCAGAGAGAAAGAGGTTTTCTCTATTAACGATTTCGAATCCTGTAGAAGCACATAATATATGATATTCTGAATCATAATTAGGAACTAGGAAGGAAAAAGCCAAACTTAGACCTTCAACTTCTTAAACAACATCACTACCTACTAGCTTAGGAAGAGTAGGAAGTTATTTTATTATATTTAACTATTTTATAAAATTATGCATCGAATGGTTTGATAGCAACTATAGTTTCCCCAAATAAATACCCCGTATCATAGAAGTGAATAATTGTAACCATTTTAATAAGGTGGTATAATGGGTGGTAAAAAAAACGTACCTACTTCAAATTAAATTTCTCTTTAACATTACTAACTTTAATAAACGTAAAGTATCATAATTTCACATTTTTGATCGTTTTTTACAAAAAAATCGAATAAAAATATGATAAACCCTAATTCCGGAACCAGTTCCGGAATTCCGGAATTGGACTCCAATATCGAAAATCAGTTCCGGAATTGGAAACCATCCGATATTGCAAGCCCTAATTAGATGATAAAATCATACAATTTAAGTCATAAATAAATAACCGAAAATAACCGTAACCGGTTATTCGAGTTTCCAATATTCGGTTATGAAATTTTGTCAAAATATTCGGTTATAACCGAATATTTCGGTGACGGTTATAACCGATTTGCATTCCCTAGTTAGCAGCAGGTAAATATATCGTTAGGTGACAAGCAAAACTCACTAATTACTACCACAGGTTAATAGCCATAGTGAACCATATTAATACCTACATAAGGTTGATTTTTGTTTAATATTTTTTTAGTAATTAGTGAGTTTTGCTTGTCAGCTGACGATATGCTAATTATTATTTTTCACATTTAGCGGATCTCAATTACCCCATAGGGGCTCGGGTAAAATGGAACGGCAAGTTTTTTGTTTCTTGCTTATATTTTTAACAGAACGTTGATTATTGAGTTTTTTTTAATGATACCTGAATAGATAGATAAATAAAGTTTAAGTTTAAATAAAAGTTGATTTATCTTTTGACCTATTTCTATTATTTTTTACCGTTATAAGTTAAGTGTTCGCAATTCCCCCACTCTCCCCTACCTATGCTATAGGTAGTTCACCAAATGACTAAGAGGCACTTAATAACAACAAAAAACACAAGTATAGTGTAGTTTCTTAACAATTTTCAATAATAAACGTATTAAAACCTAAAAAAGTACTTAAATCCAATTCCGGAATTTTCGATATTCAGTTGTATCAATTCCGGAATTGTAATATCGGAAAAATTGTCCGAGATTCCGGAATTTCGAAATTCCGGAATTCCGGAA
The DNA here is from genome assembly GCF_910591565.1 of Cydia splendana. Lineage (NCBI taxonomy): Eukaryota > Metazoa > Arthropoda > Insecta > Lepidoptera > Tortricidae > Cydia > Cydia splendana. The sequence goes on from NW_026946903.1 coordinate 496,960, forward strand.
TGCAAGCTCTAGCCGCCCGACTACTTATTTACTCTTTCAAAAAAACAGCAAATGCTCTCTGTGAGGGATAGTATTAATGTATGTCTCCGAAAGAAAATATTGAGGGGAGCTCCAATTGTTATATATAAAGTAGGTATACACTTTTGCAGCATAATCCATCATCAGACTAAACCTTGATAAAAATGTTTATTTTTTATAAATCTTACGGGGTTAGTAAATTTAGCGAAGAGGACAAATCGCCACATTGAACTATGCATCGTTAAAGAGTTCCGTTCTGGTCTCCATCAGCAGTTCCACTTTATCAAATGGCACTTTTCACTTGTAAATGCTTAGTTTGTTGATGAAAGTACAAAAATTGCTGTATGTAGGTAGGCTTATAAGATTTGAGGAGCTCCCTGTGGACAAATCGCCAAAGTGAATTATGCATCGTTAAAAAGTTCCGTTTTGATCATCATCAGCAGTTCCATTTCATTAAATGTCACTTTTTCTGAACGTAAATACTTGCTTTATTGACGAAAATATAAAAATCGCTATATATATTCCTATAAGATTCGAGGAGTTCCCTGGATTCCTTATTTTGACTAATAGTACTAGCGGTTGACCAAAATCAGCTGCAAATGGTGTTAAATAAATAAAATAAATAATAAAAAAACCTTTTATTTCCCGTAACAGTACTAATAATTTATAAATTTGTTTCATTAGAGACTAACTAATAAAGAAAAGTATATATATATATATATATATATATGTATTTAAATCTAATAGTTTTTTTTTTTTGTCCTCTCTCTGTTTATTTTTTTATTTATTGGGATCCCTTTGGCAGGGTATAGGTCTCCTCCAATTTCTTCCACTTATCTCTGTTGTGTGCCACTTTAAGCCAGTTGTTTCCTGCTACCGTTTTTATTTCGTCCTCCCAGCGCTGCTGAGGTCGTCCCACGCTTCGTTTTCCATAAGGACCGGTCCATTTGGTACATATGAGGGTCCAGCGCTGGTCAGTGTACTATCGGGTGCAGCGATGGTTGAGCATGCTACAGTTCGTTTTCAAATGCACCCCAGACGCGGTCACTTATTTACATTATCCACCAATCGGAACAGTCCAAGATTTTTGACCAGTAACTCTAAATATTTAATATAAACGTAACGTGCCTAACAATACGGTACAATTTACAAGGGATATGAAATCGAAAGGAGTAGTTTTTTTTACTGTAAGCATAAGTAAACCACCAAGAAACATCTGGCTAGTAACACTCACTTAAAATTGAATGCATTCTAATGACCCAACTCAAATTCCTTACCTCGCAGTTTCGGTTCTAAAATTAAATCTCTTGACGACTTGTCTTTATTCTAGCCACCTTTTTTATAAAAAAATTGAGTGCTTAACGAGTTCAACAAAAGCCAATAAATAATACTATTGATGTGTTTAATTTATATTTATAATAAAATATAAGAATAAAATATACTTAACTACTTTTATAATAAATATTTAAGTGGGGCACCCATACAACAAACGTGACTTATTTGCCGTTTTTTGCGCAATGGTAAGGAACCCTTCGTGCGCGAGTCATCATAATTCAGTTGCCAAATAAATAAATAATTGGTAGCTGGTTCGTATTGAAATATTTTAACGCTTTTGTTGCCAAAGTAGGTATTAATTTTAGTACCTATTTCTATTTTTTAAGCTACTGCATGAAATCCGATTAATTAGTTGACCGGTTGAATACGTGCCCAAAAAAAAGTATGGGTCATTAAACAATTTAAGATTCATTTCAAGCGGGCAGATGTTAAGTTAAGACGCCACACGGTCTCAGCACGCAAAGTGCGCAAAATTAAACAATCCTGGACAAACATTACACTATTAAAAAAAGTTTCCAAGTATTTTTGGTCGCACAATTGTTTTACGGGCACCAGATGTGTAATCTTTCTAACATAGAATGCCGTTTAAAATGCAACTGATAGACTGATAATGATGGTCAACACGTGTTTGGGTTGGTCAGGTTAGAACCCAAAAACAATACCGATGCAATATACTTATTGCACGACCGTGATTGGTTGTAATACTTGTAATATAAGGAGGCGTGACGTTTTAAAGTTTTGGGTGCAAGCGATTTTCGTTGAGAAATGCTCAACCGTGGCTGCACCCGATAGTACCTGGCTACGTGGCCGGCCCATCGCCATTTTAAAGTAAAATTTATGGTGTTAAAGGTATGAAAATCGGCACGATTAATCTTTAGGCCATTTGAATCAATTTGTACGGCTACGGGTGTAGCAGCAAAAAAAAAAACGGAAAGGAGTTATGACGTCATTTTTTTTTTGTATGGAAAAAGATAATGTTTTGTTCAGAAACCTATTGTGTGTGATATTAAATGAAAGGGCACTTTGAGCCGGTTCTAAAAATATATCACATTATTATATTTCCGTCACTTGCATTCAATTAAAATAAAAATAATTTTCAAAACATACCAAGTTTGGGCTCCGCCAGATACGAAACCGTTGAATTATTTTTTGTGAAATATACCTCAAGTAATACCCAATATCCTCATATCTAACCCCAAGAAATTAATTGCGAAAATATTTAGTTTTAGTATTTTAAAAAAATGTATTATTACAAATTGTGATTTATCAATCTATCAATGAAACGGCCTCCTAGCCTAGTCGATAGTGACCCTGCCTATGAAGCAGGACGTCCCAGGTTCGAATCCTGGTAAGGGCATCTATTTGTGTGTTCATCATCATAATCACACAAATAAATGCCCTTTACAGGGCTTGTGTATAGTATGTGTATATGGGCATTGGGATAACCAATAGTATGGCGCTCAAAAATGTGGGTATTGAAGAAAAAAGATTAGCTCAGGTAAAGTTTATTGCCGTCCATTGTCCATTCTTTGTGACGGCCGGCATTTGCAAGCTAAGCTAAGGAATCCAAAATGCATCCTAATTGGTTATCTTTATGGGGAGGCGAAGCTTAGCCTACACAACAACAACTCATAAACTGTCCTTACTATATAGTACGAGTAGAAGCCAAAGGAACGTTCCGGTGAGGCCATCAATCTTTAGGTCGGGCCCGCCCCTTTACTACCTGCTTGTAGGGATGCGTGTCGCAACCTTCGCAGATTATCGATGTAGGTATTTATAATATAATTGGTTATGTTAGTTTTTAACTCATTGTACCTATTCATAAAATATACTAATTATTAATAAATACCATAAAAAGAAATAACATTCCTAATAAATATAAACTTAATTTACATAGTTTTCGTCCTGGGAAATGTATTACCAGACGGTTCTGGTCTCTGATGATATATTTTTGTAAATCAGCCAGTTGTAGATCTTAATATTATTTTACCATATTAATGAAGCAATCGGTACTATAATAAATGCAGATGTATTGTATTAACACTGTTTCATCGAGCAAGCGTAATTCATCGATAAGCAATATCGACTTTAACCGCATCCTTGTTGACAGCTCGGTTTATTACCCTATCGGAACGATCGTTTGGCGTCTCGTCTATTATATATATACCTATTGTTTGTCTCATTGCCTGCTTTTACCCTTTTCATTATTAAGATAAAGATTCCTGAATGCATCGTAATTGGTTATCTCTATGGGAGGCGGAGTTTAGCTTGCTCGTGAGGATCGGACTTAAGGTCGCCTCCAGAATCTCGCGAACTAAATTGACACGTGATTGACACATAAAATGATAGCAAGGAAAAAATAGTCACGATTATGTGTCGATTAAGTAAGATATTGCACTTACTACGCAAGTAGCATTTGTAATATAACTTAACAAAATGACTTCAAGTTACATTTGAACTGACCGCGCAATAGTAGCCCCCTAGCGGTGTATTCTCGCGATATTCTCTAATCCAAACTTTTTTGAAAATATCGATATGAACAGCAACGGCCAAACCGTGGTATCACTTGTGCACTGTAACTGCAGCGGATTAAATAGATTTTTTATAGTAATAAAAAATATTCGAATATTCGAAACCTGAGCGGCCGAATATTCGAATATCAAAACAGGCCGAATATTCGACAAATTCGAATATTCGAATTGCAAGCCCTACCTGGGACTCAACTGCCACTGCATCAGTATGCCTCCCAATCCTAGCGAGCTAGCATCAGTGTGCACCTCAGTATCTAGTTCCGGGTTATACAGTGCCAGTTAGGGCTTGCAATATCGGATGGTTTCCAATTCCGGAACTGATTTTCGATATTGGGTGCCAATTCCGGAATTCCGGAACTGGTTCCGGAGTTAGGTTTTTCATATTTTTATTCGATTTTTTAGTAAAAAACAACAAAGAATGTGAAATTCTCATACTTTACGTTTATTAAAATTAGTATTGTTTAACAGAAATTTAATTTGAAGTAGGTACGTTTTTTTACCACCCTATTAAAATGCTGGTAAACCATTCGATGCATAATTTTATAAAATAGTTAAATATATGTAATAGCTTCCTACTCTTCCTAACCTAGTAGGTAGTGGTGTTGTTTAAGAATTTGATGGTCTAAGTTTGGCTTTTTCCTTCCTAGTTCCTAATTATCATTCAGAATATCATATATTATGTGGTTCTACAGGATTCGAAATCGTTAATAGAGAAAACCTCTTTTTCTCTGAATTCAATTCAAGATAAAAAGTCCAAATATTATTAATTTTCAATTCTACAAATTCGCTTATGTAGGATTCAGACTATTCTGACTATTCTAAGCAAGTAAATCGCTCTGCTTTATTGTTTTTTTATGTTTTTATTATCAGCCCATTATGTCCCACTGCTTTAGCAAACGAAAAAATAAAATATACCTATACTATAGCTTACTGAATGACTAAGAAGCACTTAATAACGACAAAAAACACCCGTACAGTGTAGTTTCTTAACAATTTTTAATAATAGAGGTATATACAAAAAGTACTTAAATCCAATTCCGGAATTTTCGATATTGAGTGGTATCAATTCCGGAATTGTAATATCGGAAAATTTGTCCGAGATTCCGGAATTTCGAAATTCCGGAATTCCGGAATGCAAGCCCTAGTGCCAGTAGAGGACGTCTAATTAAACATTCCTTTAAAGTCTCGAAGGATTTGACTTCATTGTCACGCCACTGCCACTGTACATCCTTTTTCAGCAAAATAGTCAGAGGTCTTGCGATTTCGCCAAAACCCTTTACAAAGCGACGGAAATAGCTCGCTAAACCCAGAAATTGCCGAATCTCATGGATATTACGAGGCGCAGGAAAATCCCGCACGGCCAATATTTTCTTTTCGCTCGGTCTTATACCCTCAGCAGAGATCTCGTAACCTAAATATTCGATACTCGTATCAAAGAAACTGCATTTTGATAGTTTGAGGGTTAGACCAGCATCTTGAATAAGCTTCAATACGTCCTCTAATCTTTCAAATCCTTCATTAATTGACACTGACGGAATTAGAAGGTCGTCCATATATGCTAAAGCACTCTTAAACCTCCGCGAACCCAATAACCCATTCATCATTTTTTGAAAAACGGCTGGCGCGTTTGCTAACCCGAAGGGCATCCGTTTAAATTCATAATGCCCGTCCGGGGTGACAAAGGCCGTCAAATGTCGACTATCTTCTCCTACTGGGATCTGATAATAGCCGGAAGCTAGATCCAGCGTAATGAAATATTTGTTTCCGCTCAAATTCGACAACTGATCGTCAATTAAAGGTAGGGGATATTTGTCTTTGATGGTTTTATTATTGAGAGCTCTGTAGTCGACACAGAGCCTAGACTCTCCATTCTTTTTCTGAACCAGTAATATTGGACTAGCATAATTTGAGTTCGACTCCTGTGCAATATCATTTTTAACCAGTTCATCCACAATATCCCTTACCTTTTGACGCTCAGGGTGCGACATTCGATAGGGCCTATACACTACCGGAGTCTTGTCATGTAAATCTATATCCCAACAAAAACATAAATGTGAAATGAGAGCCAAGTTCAATATTAAGAATATGTGTTGTTGTTGACTCGCTGACAAAAGAATTGAGATCTATATGGGTGCCAAGTTCTGTGCTGTGTAGAAAATCCTGAAATTATAAAGGATTTGTCTTGGCTAGTTTTTACGTATAGGTTATTTATTATATTTGACTAGGTACGTTACTTTTCTAAAATTTGGTTTGTTGGTAAAAACTAGCCAAGACAAATCCTTTATAATTTCAGGATTTTCTACACAGCACAGAACTTGGCACCCATATAGATCTCAATTCTTTTGTCAGCGAGTCAACAACAACACATATTCTTAATATTGAACTTGGCTCTCATTTCACATTTATGTTTTTGTTGGGATATCATTACTTTTTGTACAGAAATTACTATAGTAAGTATTCTATTCATCATGAAAGCAGTTTGCCTAAGCTGAAAAGGAGACCCTCGCTAACGCGCGGTCAGTTGTCAAAAAGTTTCAGTTTTCAGATTTTTTCTTTTGTATGCGCCTAATAATCTACCTTGATGCCAAATATCAAGTTTCTAAGTCATCTAGAAGTGGGGGTTAGGTTTTTGGTCTATAAGTATTAATTTTTTTTTCTATCGAAATATCAATAATTTCGAGTTTTCAGATTTTTCCCTTTATATACACCTAATAGTCTACCTTGATACCAAATATCAAGTTTCTAAGTCATCTAGAAGTGGGTTAGGTTTTTGGTCTATAAGTATTAATTATTTTTTTTTCCATCGAAATATCAATAATTTCCAGTTTTCAGATTTTTTCCTTTATATACACCTAATAGTCTATCTTGATGCCAAATATCAAGTTTCTAAGTCATCTAGAAGTGGGTTAGGTTTTTGGTCTATAAGTATTAATTATTATTTTTTCCATCGAAATATCAATAATTTCCAGTTTTCAGATTATTCCCTTTATATACACCTAACAGTCTACCTTGATGCCAAATATCAAGTTTCTAAGTCATCTAAAAGTGGGTTAGGTTTTTGGTCTATAAGTATTAATTATTATTTTTTCCATCGAAATATCAATAATTTCCAGTTTTCAGATTTTTCCCTTTACATACACCTAACAGTCTACCTTGATGCCAAATATCAAGTTTCTAAGTCATCTAGAAGTGGGTTAGGTTTTTGGTCTATAAGTATTAATTTTTTTTTTCCATCGAAATATCAATAATTTCCTGTTTTCAGATTTTTCCCTTTATACACAACTAATAGTCTACCTTCATGCCAAATATCAAGTTTCTAAGTAATCTAGAAGTGGGTTAGGATTTTGGTCTATAAGTATTAATAATTTTTTTTCCATCGAAATATCAATAATTTCCAGTTTTCAGATTTTTCCCTCTATATACACCTAATAGTCTACCTTGATGCCAAATTTCAAGTTTCTAGGTCATCTGGAAGTGGGTTAGGTTTGTGATCTATATGTCAGTCAGTCACAAAAATGCCGGTTTTTACACGTTGATTTATCAATAACTGTATGAGCTATTTTTATGAAATTTTGTATTTTGGACAAGCTAAGGGGCTTGAATACATGTGCCAAATTTCATTTGTGTAGGTTAAGTAGGTTTCAAGTTGTGAAGGGGTCAAAAGTAGCTCGAAATGGTTCGTGTAATATTACACACGGTTGCTGCGTCGCCAGTTCCTTTTTCTTTGAACTTGGCTGGACACGCTACCGCGTGTCTAGATTCATATTAGCATCTTTAGCACGTCCTAGCTCGTTAAGGTTTTGGGCAAAACAAGATCTATATTTTTGGAGGAGTTGATGAAGTCTCTCGCGAGTTTCCTCATCGACCCCTTTGCCTACTCTAATTTCAGATTGCTCAATCGGCTTCATTTCCCTTTCATTGTATTCAGCCTGAACGACCAAAGTCGTAACTTCTGTAATTGGATTGACTCTCGCTATCAATGTCCCTGCCCTAAAGTTGAGTGGCGCTTTAGTTAACGAAGTTACAAATACTACTGCTCTACTCTCCTTCACCTCATAATGATGATGATGATGATGCTTTCCTGACCGATTTCGGCCCCAGCGACTGTGTGCTCTGGACTAGGCAATTTTTAGCTCGTGTTATTAGAGTGTAGCTGATCCACTCTCTGATGCGCTCTTAGGTGGCTCACGTACCCTATCTTCTTGCTAAATACTCGAAAAATGCACCTCATAATAACCCTGATGTAGGTGATATTCTTGATTGGGACTCATCCTGGTTCCACCGTCCGAGTAAACATTGCCAGTGTAATTATCTTTAGTGTATATCTCCAATAAACCTCCCTTTACTACTGTAGCATCTTTTAAGATATAAAGACCGATAGCCTGATTTTGATTTTCGGAAAGTTCAGAGGGAGTATGATAAAGGAACAATTGCTTATTGTTTTTCAATGCTGTTACACATGGCTTTTCTGTAAAGTCCCTTCCGATCATCAGTGAATCTTCCAAATACGCGTCATCCACAACCAAAACATTCAACTCCATCTCAACTTCGTCAATCCTAACATGAACAGTAGCCTCCGCTTTAGGCACGACTGCCGAATGACCAAAACCTCTTAAGGTGGGCAACGATGTGCTTTCACTTTTTATTAATCCCAACGCGACCGCATCTGTATACCGAATTAGACTACGCGCACAACCGAAGTCAATGTAAGCGCCTAACATTTGTTCATTAACGCAAATAGTCTTATGAAACTTCTCGTTTGCGGAATCATCTACGCTATCATTAAAATGGTTAGCATGGTTAGAAGTGTTAGAACAACCTTCTGATGTTTTTATGTCAAAGGATGCTCTTCTTTCGACCTCATCTAATATTGAACTATCAACATCTACTGATACTTTCAAGACCTTTTTGTCAGTAGGCTGACTGCTAGAGCTACTGGTATTACGGGGTTGCGTTTGTAATGGTCTCCTAGAGCAATTCTCGTCATTATGCCCTACTCTATGGCATTTGCCGCACTTAACGATTGGCTTGGGACAATTCAGGTAAACATGGCCACGCTCATGACAATTATAACAGGTGGAGTCTACTCCCCTGTTACTAACAGAGCTTTTGTCAGAAGGATTACTACGAAAGTCCCGTCTCTTTGATGAATTTGAAGTTGACGGGCCCCGTGATGCGTCTTTAGATTGCGAGGGCTGTTGTGATGCTAAATAATTTAACAGGTCCTCCGGTTCCTCACATTTGAGGGCTTGGGCCCCATTTCTAACTGAGCTGTCATTGATTCCGTAGATTATACAATCAACTGCCTTCCGACCGACAATCTCGCACCGACTCAATAACGCAAGTTTCTCATAAAAATAATCTCTGAGAGTTTCGTCCGTGCGAGATCTTCGGTTTAACATTTCATCTAATAGTTTGCCATAATTGACATCATTCGGGAAAGCTTTTTTAATTTACTCTGCCAGACCTCCCACGAATAGCTGAGGGATGGCAGGGACTCGTACCAACTTTTTGCCAATCCACGTAACTTCTGGAGCGCATAATGTATTATTTGCTTCTCTTGGACTCATTGGACTCATTGGACTCAATGAGTCCAATATTGTGGTTCACTATCTCGTCACAAATAATAGGATCAAAGAAGCAATTAAATGCGTGACACTACAATTTCGTCATTCTGTCGGAGAGAGCCAAATTATGGATTGTATTGTATGGTATATGGTGTTAAATTAAGCTCTTCCTTCAAAACAACTACACTGCAATGTCAACATTCAATTCGTACAAGCAGGTCAAATTAAAAGTGATTTTATGGGTGTTTTATCCGCTTTCATACAAAATTTAATAAATACTATCTAAATAATGAGATACGGTTTACTAATATGTGGCCGAAAATTGTATGGCAAATTATCACTACCCAAACTATTTTGCCCATAGTATCATTTGGCAAAACTATCAGATGGCAGACCAATGTTTCGCATATATAACATGTCGCAAATGATTATTTACAATATTATTGTATGGCAAAATATTTAGTTGGTCATGTTTCAAAATGTCTTTTATTGTTATGTCGAATGTATTGATAGGCATAAATTATTTTTCGCCTAATATTGTGAATAACCTACCTATCCCTGGGAGCAGTTTCGTTTTTAGGGTCATAAAAAAAAATAACCCTAACCTACCTTCCTACCTATCTCTGGGAGCAGTCTCGTTTTACGGGTCATAAAAAAAATAACCCTAACTTAATTATCTCTGGGAGCAGATTCGTTTTTAGGGTCACCAAAAAAAAAATAACCCTAACCTACCTATCTCTGGGAGCAGATTCGTTTTTAGGGTCATCAAAAAAAAATAACCCTAACCTACCTATCTCTGGGAGCAGATTCGTTTTTAGGGTCACCAAAAAAAAATAACCCTAACCGACCTATCTCTGGGAGCAGTTTCGTATTTAGGGTCATCAAAAAAAAATAACCCTAACCTACCTATCTCTGGGAGCAATTTCGTTTTTAGGGTCTTAAAAAAAATAACCATAACCTACCTATCTCTGGGAGCAGTTTCGTTTTACGGGTCATAAAAAAAATGCTAAATATAGTTGTGATCCAATAATAAGTATGCGAAATTTCAACCCAACAAAAACATAAATGTGAAATGAGAGCCAAGTTCAATATTAAGAATATGTGTTGTTGTTGACTCGCTGACAAAAGAATTGAGATCTATATTGGTGCCAAGTTCTGTGCTGTGTAGAAAATCCTGAAATTATAAAGGATTTGTCTTGGCTAGTTTTACCAACAAACCAAATTTTAGAAAAGTAACGTACCTAGTCAAATATAATAAATAACCTATACGTAAAAACTAGCCAAGACAAATCCTTTATAATTTCAGGATTTTCTACACAGCACAGAACTTGGCACCAATATAGATCTCAATTCTTTTGTCAGCGAGTCAACAACAACACATATTCTTAATATTGAACTTGGCTCTCATTTCACATTTATGTTTTTGTTGGGTATTATTTAACACCAGTTACTTAGGTTCAATAATCTGATATCAAAGGCACATATCTTAAAGATTGATTCTATCTCACCGATCAGGATCTTAACAAGAAACTATTTCAATAAGTATAAAACAGTAAATAATATTAAATTGTCGGGTCGTTTTAAAACTGTAAAGGATAAAGTCAACACGCTTTTTGGTTTTCATTTACAAGCCCCTCGTAAGCTTATCGATATTAAAACAGTATGTGGTAGTCGTGATACTTTCATAAATGGTAATAAAGGTTATTTACAATGTTGCACCTACAGTGCTTATTGCGAGTTCTGTGTACAGATAGTAATACGTGTTTGGCATAAAAGCGTTTTTGAAAGTATGCTTCCAGTTAGCTTGATAAATTTACTGATTGATGGATATTAAATGAAAAAAAAATGATATCTCAGTGACAACCTTAGACAATTACGTCATACAAATAGTAGACTAGTCAGTATTGTTCTTGTGGTTGTCAGAGGTAATTCAAGTCCCGTATAGTAAATTATGTTTTGAAACCGTGAAAGTTGAAAGATAGTGTTTTGCACATGCAAATTAGTCAGTAAATAAAAAGCACATATTCTTTTGGTAATAAAAATACTTTACTAAAAAAAAAAAAACAAAAGGTAAATACACGACATAGAGTACGATAAATATGTACAAAGTAAACAATTCATCTAGGTGACCTGTAAGGAATATAAAAAATATATACACCGTGTAACATGAGGAGGCCGAATAGTTTTAGCGGCGTATTCCTGATCATATTTAGAGGCAAAAAAAGTCCTATAAACTTTTTTGAAATTCGCCTAGTTCCAGAGTTGATACAAATAAAAAAAAAAAAAATTCTCCTTTTGACCTCAGAAATGCGTGGTTAAAATCTTTCACATTCCTCGTGAACACCATGTATATACAATATTTTAAACCGTTATATACTTAGACATTACCAGTTCTGGTAGAAACTCACATATGCCATTGGGTATATGTACCACCATTTAGATGGTCTGGCGGTAATTAAATATGCGGCGGTAATAAAATGCCTAATACAATGGTAATTTTGTACCTATGATCTTGTGGTTCATTTTAATGTTTGTTTTAATTTTGGTACATACTTACGAGAAAACAAGACAACCGATAAAGCCAAGCGGAATGTAGATAGGTGAATTAACCTTTTGGTGCCACTTGTTGCTATGTTTACAGTGAGTGACCTGTTCAGGAGTAAAACGAATCGAATAATCCTGATTCTATTGTATTTATCAAATATGCAATTTTTCTAATTTATACCTAACCTATTGCCATAATGAAGCATGATTGATATAAATAATACGTCTTCGAATTAATTGTGTCACTGTTGTCCATCGGACAACGGGCTGGCATAACAAACACGAAGCTTTATCCTACCCAGAAGCCCAAAACATCCGAGACCTCCTAGAGAATGACTTTTGTAAGATAAATTCGCCTTTGTACGATAAATTAAGATTCAACTAGAAGAATATCGCGTTATCTCCTTAGGTTTAAGGACAGTTACGATGGAAGCACCAAAATACCATTTCATAAAAAGAAGTACGTTGCCTATTATTTGTAACCACATTTTTATTTTGCCACCGAAGCTTCAGCTAAATAAAAGATAGATATTGAATACATTATAGATAATACTGATCCCAACAAAAACATAAATGTGAAATGAGAGCCAAGTTCAATATTAAGAATATGTGTCGTTGTTGACTCGCTGACAAAAGAATTGAGATCTATATGGGTGCCAAGTTCTGTGTTGTGTAGAAAATCCTGAAATTATAAAGGATTTGACTTGGCTAGTTTTTACCAACAAACCAAATTTTAGAAAAGTAGCCTATACGTAAAAACTAGCCAAGACAACTCCTTTATAATTTCAGGATTTTCTACACAACACAGAACTTGGCACCCATATAGATCTCAATTCTTTTGTCAGCGAGTCAACAACGACACATATTCTTAATATTGAACTTGGCTCTCATTTCACATTTATGTTTTTGTTGGGATATCATTACTTTTTGTACAGAAATTACTATAGTAGGTATTCATCAGAAAAGCAGTTTGCCTAAGCTGAAAAGGAGACCCTAGCTAACGCGCGGTCAATTGTTAAAAAGTTTCAGTTTTCAGATTTTTTTCTTTTTTATACGCCTAATAGTCTAGCTTCATGCCAAATATCAAGTTTCTAAGTGATCTAGAAGTGGGTTAGGTTTTTGGTTTATAAGTATTACCTAATTAATTTTTTTACATGTAAATATCAATAATTTCCAGTTTTCAGATTTTTCCCTCTATATAAACCTAATAGTCTACCTTGATGCCAAATATCAAGTTTCTAAGTCATCTCGAAGTGGGTTAGGTTTTTGGTCTATAAGTATTAATTATGTTTTTTCCATCGAATTATCAATAATTTCCAGTTTTCAGATTTTTCCCTATATATACACCTAATAGTCTACTTTGATGCCAAATATCAAGTTTCTAAGTGATCTTGAAGAGGGGTTAGGTTTTTGGTCTATAAGTATTAATTTTTTTTCCATCGAAATATCAATAATTTCCAGTTTTCAGATTTTTTCCTCTATATACACCTAATAGTCTACCTTGATGCCAAATATCAAGTTTCTAAGTCATCTAGAAGTGGGTTAGGTTTTTGGTCTATAAGTATTAATTCTTTTTTTTCCATCGAAATATCAATAATTTCCATTTTTCAGATTTTTCCCTCTATATACACATAATAGTCTACCTTGATGCCAAATATCCAGTTTCTAAGTGATCTAGAAGTGGGTTAGATTTTTGGTCTATAAGTATTAATTATTATTTTTTCCATCTAAATCTCAGTAATTTCCAGTTTTCAGATTTTTCCCTCTATATGCACCTAATAGTCTACCTTGATGCCAAATATCAAGTTTCTAAGTCATCTAGAAGTGGGTTAGGTTTTTGGTCTATAAGTATTAATTCTTTTTTTTCCATCGAAATATCAATAATTTCCATTTTTCAGATTTTTTCCTCTATATACACCTAATAGTCTACCTTGGTGCCAAATATCAAGTTTCTAAGTGATCTAGAAGTGGGTTAGGTTTTTGGTCTATAAGTATTAATTATTTTTTTTCCATCGAAATATCAATAATTTCCACTTTTCAGATTTTTCTCTCTATATACACCTAACAGTCTACCTTGATGCCAAATTTCAAGTTTCTAGGTCATCTGGAAGTGGGTTAGGTTTATGATCTATATGTCAGTCAGTCACAAAAATGCCGGTTTTTAAACGTTAATTTATCAGTAACTGTTTGAGCTACGTTTATGAAATTTTGTATTTTGGACAAGCTAAGGGGCTTGAATACATGTGCCAGATTTCATTAGTGTAGGTTAAGTAGGTTTCAAGTTGTGAAGGGGTCAAAAGTAGCTCGAAATGGTTCGTGTAATATTACACACGGTTGCTGCGTCGCCAGTTCCTTTTTCTTTGAACTTGGCTGGACACGCTACCGCGTGTCTAGATTTGGGCAAACGTTATTTAACAATAAATAGTTAGGTATAATAAAACATTTGCTTAGTAACTATTTTTCTAAATAAATCGTGGTAAAATGAACATCTGCTAAATAAAATTGTGTTCAAATAAAAATTATGCTAAATAATAATATGCTAAGCATTGGTTTGCCAACTAAAAGTACTGCAATAAGTTGGTTGGGAAGTGAAATTAGGCGAAAAATATTTCGGCGAGATGGCAGTACACCCCTACGTACAAATCGTCCACTGCATGACGACTTCCCTAACCCTTTGAAACACGCTGAACTCAGCTAAAAAATACAACAAACACCCGACGTGACGACCTAAGGGGATAAAAGGATTAAATTACTCTTAATAACTAAATTATAGATAAATATAAACACTTCCTGACTTCACTGACTCTATTAGACAATAAATACACTTTACTCTATTACAAAATAATAACACTTTATAAAAGAAATAGAGTTTTAACACTTAAAATCTCTACGCAGAGTTTATTGTCATTATAAACCACTTTTACTAGAACTACACTTTCAAAACTTTACCTAATCTACATATGCAGATTTTATCTTACAATTATTTAATTACTGAACACAAATTAATTGATTTCTGGCTAAATGTCACGACGCGTATTCAGCCAGTCCTTTCGAGCTTCAAATCCCGACTGACCTCCTAGAGGTCTATTTTTTAAAACAATAATATTCACACGAAATAATTCACTTTACAGAAAGAATTTTTAGTTTCTCAAATAATAAAATTGCCTTAAGCAACCATATACATACTTCGTCTTTGACTTGGCGGCAGAGGCAGCAAGTTATTAAAATCAATTCTGCTTACGCTGCCAATTCCAACACCTACGATTACAATTAATATTAATTTCATTATTTCGTCGGAACTCATATTAAAGTCAAAAAAATCAACAACGCACCATAAATCCAATAAAACTGAATGAAGATTTTTCAACTTTACCTCCATAACAATTTAAAAAATATAACTACGCGTGTTTGAGTAGACCTTTTTACCGCTAACGTTTAGATGAAATATTTTAAATGTTTTTATTTGTGTAATTTATTATTTAAAATTATTGAATGTATTATTTATTAAGTTCATGTTGATTTTATACGAATAAAACTGCAAATTATAGCAAACATTGTTTTTTGTTTTTTTTTATAGGCGTAGTGGCAGAGTGTCATTATGAACCATAAAGCAAATACTGCCTCTAGTTTTTTTTTAATGGATGAATGCCACGATGCTGTGTCACAAATATCTGTGAAATGAAAATTAAAAAAGAGGACTTTGCCGGCCTAGGCCTGCAAGATGTGTATGAAATTCCATTAACTACCTTTTGTCCTAGCCGCACCTGAAACGTCATACTTCCCAGCCTATTATAAGGAACATAACATCAATATTTCATTGCATGTTTGAGAAAAAATTATTTAAAAAGGCGCGAAATTCATACCAGTGTTGCCAGGGCTCTGGAGTCGTAAGTTACGTTTCGTTTCCCTAAAAGTCACATTTTTGCCGCGTAAGTCACATTTTTATATTATTGTGTTGTATGGGTCGGTAAATCGATTTTGTTAGAAGATATTCAGAAAATAATATATTTCACAAAAAATCTACTAACCTTATATGATTTTTTTTTTTGAAAGCACACACATTTTCATACTTAATGCTATTTGTGATCGATTTCATGAATTGTAAGTTCCTTTTATTATTATTTCTTGATCTTTTTCTTCCTGAAAACGAAATAAAATGTACCTGTATAAAATATAAATGGCGACAATAAGTAATCATAAAGTCAGTCAAACAAATTCGTCAGTAGAAAAGGGCGCAAAATTCTAATTTTATATGGCACGATAAACCCTTCGCGCCTACATTTTTTAAATTTGTCGCTTTTTCGTACTGACTGAAATGGCTTGACAGACTATAGTAAAGTTGAATCTACCAACCTTATGCTGCTTATGTGATTACTTGATTAGGCATCGACTCTTGGAGCCTAGTACGAAAATCAGTATTTGATATGACCGAATTTGGTAGCATCTGCAAGTAAAATAAAATATGTATCAAGTATCAATGAGAAATATTTATTGTATTTGAAATAATAGAGAGATGAGAGGAGAGAGATGTGATATTATATTAAACAAATCCCAAGGTTACTGGATGTATTATTCATACTTTATGGTTAATATTTTTCATGAACAGATAATAATAAAACAAATTACTATAATTAAAAAAAATACTAACCTAAAATAGTTATTAATTTTAAATCGCATTAATCGCTCATCTTCAAATTGAGGATCATTTCATTTTTTTAATCAGTCTTTATCTGAAATACATAAAATATATATTTTTAAATTATGCTCAAATTAATTATTATGTATAACGAAGATTGAATATACTATAAACCACCTATAAACGTAGTAGGAAATGTAGGAATAGAACATTGTGTTGCGTTCCATTTCGCCCTATCTTCTTAACGGTCCGTTCTGTTAGTTCCTCAAGCTATAGTTGTTCAAGCAGATCTTGTCAGTAGAAAAAGGCGGCAAATTTGAAAAATGTAGTAAGGGATATCGTCTCATAGAAAATTTGAATTTCGCGTTTTTTTTATACTGACAAGATTTACTTTACTATCTATACATATAACACCAACACCATGCAGTTTGTAAATAATATATGTATAAACAAACAAAGTTAGCATATTAAGTTAATGTAAATGAGCATTTTACCAACCTTTAAAAGATAATGTTTGAGTTTTTAATACAATTTAATGTTTTTACGGAGAAGAGACTTGGGAGGTTCATATTTAATAGCGCTTTTGATATGTTGCTTGGTGGCCATCAGCGCCGCAATTGTATCTGTATTAAGCCGGTTACGAATATCCGTTTTGATGAGTTTGAGCTGACTGAAAACTCTCTCGACGCAAGCGTTAGAAAAAGGCAAGACAAGCAAAAGGGAGAGAGCTTTCTTTAAATTTGGATACATAGGTTCACCTCCCACATTTTCGATTTTAAAAACAGCTTTCCAATAGTCTTCTGCGTCTAAATTTGGTAATAAATCTAATTCCCTGTGATCTAATAAAGCATGTCGGCGCCATTCTGTGTGAAGTTCTTGTTCATTTATTACGTCTTTCAGCACTGGGTATCTATTTAATACGTCAGTCAAGTCTTTAACTCTAAAAGACTGAGCCTCTCTAGGATCCAAAATCGATACAATATTAAAAACCGGATCTGTAAAATCAAAGCGTTGTTTAATTTGGTGTATGACCTCTATGTAAAAAGCCAAACAGTTATTTTTTAAATTTCCTATATCCGTTATTATTTCTTGGGAGGGATTGTCGTTTTCCAATTCTTTAATAGATGTTGTTGCCAGAACTCCAAGATACATCTTTTCTATAGGCAAAAAGTTCCTTGGATTGGAATAATCCAATGTTAGCGCCGGCGTGGTTTTCACATAGTGGAATTGTAAAAAGTTTGATGCCATAGTTTTTATAAGTTTTTCAATTTCGGGCTTCACAGAATGTAGCAGTGGTTTCTCGGATTGAAACAATTTGTTAAAATCATTTAATAGTTCCAAGGTGTAGGACATAAATTCCAAGTATATTTTTACTATTTTGCTATTCAGAGTTTCTAAAATGCTTTCTGTGGTTTTACTTGGCTCTTCAAAAACTTCCATTCGGAAGTATTCTTTTAATACATCAAATTGTGACAGGGTCCTGTCCACACAAGCTTTGAGCGAGAGCCATCTGGTGTTAGATGGTGACAAGATTTTATGACAATCAACTTCAAAAAACATTTGGAATTCCTGTAATTTCAGTTGTCTTTTTGTGCTTCGGCTAAAATGTGCCGCAATATTTTTAAGCATGTCCTCTACCGAGCGTGGAAGCTTTAGGCAAGCCTTTGATGCGACAAGGTGAATCATGTGGCAGCTGCATTTAACACATGTTATTTCAGGCACATGCTGTTTTAAGTGGGAAAACACGGAATTGTATTCTCCAACCATGCTATTTGTCGTGTCGCTGGCGAATCCTATGAAATTTGTGAGTGGTATTGCATGCGATTTTAACCAGTCTAATAATGCTTGACACAAATCTTCCGCTTTACCGGAACCAACTTCGTATATATCTAAGAAGGAAGTTTGGACTTTGGTTCCATCATGATATATAATTGATAGCGCACATTGTTTTTTTATGGTGTTGTCCGTAGTCTCGTCCATAATTATGCTGAAAAAATTGCCTGGTTCTTTTATTACTTTTAATATTTCATATGTACAAGCGGGGGCAATTAATTTTGTCAACATATTTGTTGCCTTGGTTCGACCTAAGGTGACTTTTTGAGCTATAGTCGAATCCGGGTAGATGTTTGCCATAAAAGGTACCAAATCATCCACTAAGGATATAGCCCAAGTAGCACAGATAGCTCTATAACTACTCACTTTTAGTTCTATCTAACGCTCTGTGCGTATTAAGACACTTATAAGAGCACACTCGTGGTCCTACAGCTGTATAATAGATCTCAGTGATATTTATATAGCTTAGGGCTGATTAAAAGCTGCATTACGGCTCTGAAAACTACCATTAATACGCAAAGAGTGATATAAAGGTATATTTGCTACGACCCTATACAGCTTTAAGGGTTATCAAATGCTTTAACCGTTATAAGGTCTGTTTAGTGGATAAAATTACGCCATGTGCTGTATAAGGAGGTCATTGTGGACTTTTATTACGTTGACTTATTAAGGGAACACAAGTGAACTATTATGAAGCTAATAGACGTATAATGGAACACATGTGGCACATAATACAGCTTGTCGCTTAACATGTTGACCGCTAAGCAGTTTTTATTACACTGACTTTTAAGGGAGCACGAGTGAACTAATATGAAGCCAATAGACGTATAACAGAACACATGTGGCACATAATACAGCTTATCGCTGAACGTGTTTACCGCTAAGCAGCTTTTATTACGCTGACTTTTTAAGGAAGCACGAATGAACTATTATGAAGCCAATAGACGTATAATGGAACACACGTGGCACATAATACAGCTTATCGCTGAACATGTTTACCGCTAAGCAGCTTTTATTACGCTGACTTTTAAGGGAGCACGAGTGAACTAATATGAAGCCAATAGACGTATAAATGGAACACATGGGGCGCATAATACAGCTTATAGCTGAACATGTTTACCGCTAAGCAGCTTTTATTATTCTGACTTTTTGAGGAAGCACGAATGAACTATTATGAAGCCAATAGACGTATAATGGAACACATGGGGCGCATAATACAGCTTATCGCTGAACATGTTTACCGCTAAAGCAGCTTTTATTTCGCTAACTTATTATAAGGGAGAACGAGTGAACTATTATGAAACCAATATACGTATAATCGAACACATGTGGCGCATAATACGGCTTAGCGCTGAACATGTTTACCGCTAAGCAGCCTATTATACTGCCATTGGGACTGTCTGCATAGCGGCTGTTAAAACGTTCACAAGAATGCCTTATAACTGTTTAGAGGTTCACTAGTGTATCGAAATAACGACTTGGACTTTATAGTGGTTCACTTAAGTATCTTTATCAGATATATAACAGTCGTATGCTGCATATAAGAATTTTAACGGTTCACGTTGCTTTTTAACATTGACCGCCATTTTATTGTATATAACCTACAAAATTGAAATTGCTTTTCCAACATTTAAGGGTAACAATAAGGTTTTGTGCCTGAGTTCTTAACCTAAATCATTAGTTTAGTACTTCCTATCACGTATTATTAACTTCTTATCTCATAATTCTGTCCAAACCACTGAAATAGTTTTTACACATAACTTATTTATATCATTAATTTAAATAAATACTGATTATTTTCGTGGCGCACTGAAATTTTCTCAGATAATGTATATATATAATGTCAATAAACTTGCATTCCCAAACATCTTTCTCGCATTAATATATAAAAGATCATGTACAAACATTTAACTAAACACTTTAACAAAATGACTTATGGTGTCGTTGCGCTTAACGTTTTTGCTTCAATATAAATATGTTCACCTCTGCGTTCGTCGTCACTATACAAAATTTCATAGCTGATTTTTAAGGCAGAGGTGTAAAAGTATGTTATTAATTATCTTTTATTCAGCCCAACGTCAATCTTTCCCGGTATTAGGGCGCACATGTGACATATTAGCTGAATAAAGGGTAACTGGTGGTCTCTTACCCAGTCAATATACACCTCTTATAACTCCTGTTACCCCTTATAATTCCGTTAAATTGCTGCTACAACGCTCTTAAGTAGCTATGTGAACTTAAGGCTGTCTAATTTGTGCCCATTTAAGAGTTATAAAAGCCGAAAAGACGCTTATACAGCTCTTATGCAGCTTTTATATTCCAGCTTCAAGCGTATTCGTACCTCATTATGCGGCTGCTATAAAGCTAATCTGTGCTACTTGGGAGGTAAGTTATGTTCCGCCACAAATGCGCAAATTTTTACTTCTGCCCTTTTAATTGCGTCATCTTCTGTATTTGGAATAATTATTTTGTCTATTGGTTTGTGCGAAGCCACGGTCCTCATATTAGTGGCATGTTTCCCTGATTTCATATGTTTGTCGAGGGAACCCTTATGGTTAATAAATCTTTCGTCACACACTTTGCAATATGCGCATGCGCTCGATTCATTCGGAAAGGTTTTTTTTACAAGCCAATTTCGATAAAGCACATTTGTGAGCCACTTGTCGTTGAATTCTTTACTTCCTTTAGTGTCTTTAGATTTTGTTTTCTTAGCAGGTGGTGGTCCATCGTCATCATCATCATCATCAGATGCTTCGGAAAAATGTGTCATAGATTCAACGGATATTTTTTCATTTTTGGAAACGTTTGGAACAGCTTTCGAAGTAGACGCTACAGGTTTAACATACGCAGATGTCGTCACATTGGCTACAAAGGTTGTAGATGTAAGAACAGCAGAAGATGCGGTAGTGGTGGTCAAAGAGGTTGTAGTATTAGTAACTGTCGCAGTGGTAACAGAAGGGTTAGTAACGGATTTGGACTTTTCGCCTTTTGTTAAAAATCTATCCATCTTGGTAAAAACACAACCTAACTTTGTTATATTAGGTCAAACATGCATGCAACATGCATCGCGTGCTGCAAATAACAAAGAAAAAACATATATCACTCTGTTGTACAATGTACAGCGTACACTTAAGTTGCAAACCACCAAAAACCACCAGAAAATTGAAAATCAGGCATTCTAAATTTTTTTCAAAAAAGATGTTTTTAAATACACTTGCATATTATGTACATTATATTGCAAATAAAGGCTGCAGTTTGTAAAGATGAGGCGAATATTCACTAGACATTCAGCATCCAAGGCAACCTCCTTTTTCACCCCCTTTCTACTCCCAATTAAAGCATTATAGAGTCAGACCAAGAATAGTCTGCAGCGGATTTGATAGCCCACGCAGTGAAGCTGTTATTTTAAACGTCAAACTTCTATGAAATTATGACGTATAAATGACACTTGCACTGCGTGGGCTATCAAATCCGCTGCAGACTTTTTTTGTTCCGACTCTACTTCTCCTCTGACTACCACAACCACAACAAAATTTGCACCAATCCCAATACTTAATGATTACCAAATATATTGTCCATCTCTGTGTGATTATATTACTTTACTCCACATTTAAAATCTTAGTATTTAATCTAGAAGAAATACAGTTCGAAATTGATCCCTTTGTTTCACATAAGTTGCAAAGATTTATTCAATAACAAAACTAACAAACTATTATTGAAATTAACTATTAACTGAATAAATTAAAACTAATAAAATAAATAAATATATAACTTACCCACCTATCTTAGGTCCCCCAGATCTATTTTAAATGTATAATAAAAAACAGATATATTTTACATGTATAATAATTAGAACTTCAGACTTATTATTATCAATACAAATTACTAAGATTGAATAAGTAGGTACATAAATTTAATTACACAGCGATGGACAAAAAATATGGTAATCATTTGGTATTGGGATTGGTGCAAATTTTGTTCTGGTAGGTAGGGTTTCAGTTCAGATGTGATAGGTACATGAAGATGAGAATAACAGTTTATTGATTTGTTTAGTTATCCTTATTAATGCTACCTACTTACCAATTAGCTATGGGCAACCAATCCTGGAAATAAGCCTCCTCCATGAACTGCCACAGGGAACGGTCTCTAGCCCAGCACACTGCAGTCACCACCCCGTGCGAGGTCTCCTGTCCACCTGATTTGTAGTTAAGTTGGTCAGTTAAACTAAGAGAGTAATGAAATTTATCTACATATATGTATTCCTTTTGCTGAGTGCTAATAGTGCTATATAAAAAATAAAACTAGCCTTCAGAGTCACCTATAATACAATCTAGGAAAATACTCAATAATCGGGGAAGGTATGAAATAAATTAGATAAAAAACAATTCAATTATTGGGGATATTCTTACAAAACCCATCCAAGACCCAAAATTAGCATAGCTAGTTCTATAAGTGCTAGGTGATGATATATATATACTTAATACATACTGAGATACATAAACATTAATTACTCAGAAACAAATATTTGTAATAAATGCACAAAAATATGCCCATAGGTACTGGAATTTAAACTAAGGTCCTCCAGTTTGGTAGACTTTATTTTTGCACTGATTGTTTGTAGTTTAGAATAATAAATTATATCATCGAACACAAAAATAATCAATTTTACAGCAAACATAAGAAAACAACTCAAATTTGCATTTGATTACTTTGCCTCACATATGGATAAAATGCAACTTTCTTATCAGTTTTTGAACCATCAAGAGAGCCTTTACCAGCTGGTGTGGTGAAAATGAAATAGCCGACCACATATTTTTTTTTCCAGAGAAAGAAAAATTGAATTGAACCTACGGTCGACGATATATTCCAAACATTTAAGTTGATAAGAAATCTTAATAAAAACAATTATTAATCAAAGTTTACGTAAGTACTTACCTATCTATAGAAACGTAAACGAATTCGGAAAAAACACCGTTAGTTATCTTCACAGGTAAATAAAACGCGAACCGTAAAATCGCCGGAATCAGAAAATTGAAAGAAAAGTTTTAAAAGTTTACACTGTTTACCTTGTTCTTGATTGTAAGTGCCAGCAACGGTTCATTTGATAGCGTCTGTACTCAACTTGCGATATTCATAACATTCATTATTCATTTAACTTAATCAAAAGAAAATAAACAAGTAAATAATTTACCCCCGGATAAAATAATACAGTAATGGTTTTTGTGCACTCAAAAATCTCAAAATAACTAATGCAATGCAATGAGTATCATAGATACAGACGAAAAGAAATGAATCATTACACTAAAAAAAAAATTATTACTATCAAACTAAATGACACCGTCATATTAAGGTAACAAGTCTCATTTTGCCACGACTATTATAGTAAACATGATGACGGATGTAACGTCAAAGGTGTCAACTGTCAGTGCAAGTGTCAACTTGGGTGCGTTCACGTTCACTGCGTTCCTAAATAATACGAATTGCAGAACTAAACTTGTCCAAAATTCGGCTAGCTTAAAAAGTCACAAAAATTGCCCCAAGTTCAAAAGTCACGCACATGTCACACGAGAAGGCGAAAATTCACGAAAAATGTGACTTTTGTGACCATCTGGCAACGCTGATTCATACATACGCCGCGCTGGTCCGTCAGTGTCGCCGGCGCGGCGCCCGAGAGCCTATCATTAGCCTACCTATACCTCGCCCCTCGCCCCTCCTCCCGCTAAGCAGCACTTTCTGTCTTTTCTTATCATTCATTTGTTTGTTTACCGTGCACATATATAAATTAGATGCGGACATTACGTGAAATTAAAATATCTTATTAGTCTTATTACGTAAAAATACCTACAGCTGGTCAAGCAGATCTTGTCAGTAGAAAAAGGCGGCAAATTTGAAAAATGTAGGCGCGAAGGGATATCGTTCCATATAAAATTTTAATTTCGCGCCTTTTTTTAGTGACAAGATTTGCTTGACCAGCTATATTTCATTATTTTGACTAATATTGTAATAAAAATGTACAAGATATTCACAACAATTTTTTACTACAGTTTATTTATTTATTTTTAAACTTTATTGCACATACAAAAAGTACAACAGGCGGACTTAATGCCGTTATAGGCATTCTCTACCAGTCAACCATAGGGCGAAACAGAAAAGTGTAGTTTAGTTTTAGTTTGTCAAAGGACTGTCTCATTTCAAACATAGACAGAGAGAATCATCATACTATCTTTGACTTACACTAGTACTAGCACCCAAAAGAAAAGGATGAATATAGTTTTTTTGTTTTTATTTACTGACAAATTGGTTTGACCAACTATAGGTACCTATTTCTGGTTCTTTTGTCATGTTCTGTCCTATTCAACGTCAATATCATAATATGTATATTATAAACCAACTGCTCAATATTACACCTGGCTCCATACATCTGGCGCGACTTCAAGTATGGACTCGCGTGCGAGAACGCAACTCATGCTAGACTGCCAGAAGCTCTACCATGAGTTCCGTGAATGACAGTCGATAGTGAGAAAGTTAAGGAAAATGTATGGAGTAATTGTACAGTGCCTCTACCTAAAGTGTACTATATGCCTAAGTTAACATATTAACAGTAACTATACGTTACTGTCTGCAACATAAATATGCGACGCACGTAATTGTATAAATAGCATGTAAGCAATAATAGCCTATAAATATGTTATGTTTAGATTTACTTCTCTCTCTTTATATTTGGATACCGAGAATATAACACATCTTCGGTAATGTCTCGTTTCACTTGATCTCCATTCGACCCTCCAACTACTGTAACGGATCACACGGGCTCCCGTACAAATATTAACTATATTACATGTATATAACAAGTATAATTAAGAGTATGTATATAATCAACATTTATTTTGGTAAATATGACAGTAGGTCAACAGACAAATATATTCTAATGTCTAGGAAAAACATCATCAAACCGTAAAGAATCGCAACCCCATAAATAAGCTTATATAAATATAGTTTCACAAGTAAATAAGTCGGCAAAACTCTAAAACATAAAAGCATGCTATAAAAATTAACATAATCTGTAAACTTCAATGGAATGTGACCTTGGTATCTAGGCGCGAGAATGTAGGTCAAGGCCGTCGCCATGGTTACCATACGCGGGATTGGGATGCCATATATTTAAAATTACCCTAGAATGTCGGGAGAATTGTTCAACTCTGGGGACAATTAGAGTTAAAAATATTAAATTATCATAAGGAGTTTACACTAATTAGCTTTTTATTTACTTGTATTGTACTCAGTCAAATAAAAAAATATATATATTGTGAAAAGGAAAATGGCAAATACCACTGTGAGAGTTTGTTTGTAAATAAATGATTAATATTTGAAAAATTAATCATTTATTAAATCAGTCTTACGTGGAGGTTCTGGGTTCGAGTCCCGATGGGGAATATTTGTATAACATGGGATGGTCATGTGTGTTTGTTACTGGATCGTGGGAGTTTTCTATGTATACGAAAGGATATTTGGAAATATATGGGAATGGGTCGTTAACAAATATCTGTGGTGCAGACTTGGGTTGGTTAAGGTCAAGACTATGATAATGATAATGTGTAGAATCATTTAATGCGAAAGTAAATAGGCGAAAATTACCATGATAAAACAGAAGGATCAATCTCTATATGGAATAATGGAAGTAGTTTCAATCAGAATTGTTTTCATATGTCTTAATAAAGTTATTAAAGTCAACTTCTGCCAATTAATACAAATATAGCGTGCAACTACAACTTCCCCACTGTTTTCATTAATTAAACAATAAAATTTATTGGGAAATTTAAATTTGTAACTGGTATCCCCGTAATCAGAGATCGGAAACAGGAGGCACGCATTTATATCATTAACTGCTACAAATCCCTTGGCTGTTGAAAGGTTGTCGACCAATGCTGTAAGGATCGAACTGCGCATGACGAACCATGTTTGCCTTGTTGACCTTGTTGGCCTTATCAACACTATTAGCCATTTGGATAAAAATGAACCATAACTCATATGAATTAAAGTAGGAATTGGATTAGTCTGAGAAATAGAAAAATATTAGCTATAAAAGGAGGAGTAATTAAAATTTCGGGATCACTCAATTTTCCAAATTCACACGTGTAAGGTGAAACTCTGTCCGAAGGTATATCGGTATTCTGAACTAGTATAATCTTTTGTAGCATTAAATTAATAATTAAATAATTAAAAGAAAGCTCTGCCATCGCGCCGAGAGGCATTGAGCTCGGTCAGGAGTTGCTGGAGTTGGAGCAAGCGGTGAGGAGTTTGGAGGTAGCCGAGCAGGGCTGCGGCAAGGAGCGACAGCTAGGACCAAGGCGGAGCGTCAGCGGAGAGCAGTAGGCAGTAAGATTCAGTGAATAATTCGGCGGGGTGGTGAGTTAATTTATTTAATTAAAATTAATAAGTAATTAATAAATTATTCAGATTTTATTCAAATTCAGTAAATAATTAGAAAGACTTTTGACCTTTAATTATATCTTTTTACAGTTCATTTAAAATATCAGATAAATATTCATAAATTAGTTTTTTTAAATAAAATAAATATATTTTAACACAATAAAATAAAGTTCCATTAATTCCTTAACCCTTTACCGCTTACAAAGCCATATATGGCAGTAATTATATTTAGCTCTTTAGACAGTTAATTAGATTCAAATTTCAACTAATATTTTTTTATTACTACATGCTGTAAGGGGTTAACAAAAAATATAACTGTGTACTAACCCTAATGACGCTGTTTAACTGGGGACGGATATGTATAACGATGCCAACGAAGTCTTTTGGTTAAACAGTGGTTTCAGAAGTGATTTATGTTTGATTCGAAGTGATTGTCAGGCAGATGCCATTTTTAAAGTAGGGAAGTATTAGCATACTAACGTAAGTCAGATTGACATAGAATTTGGAGTGGTACGAGAAATGAAACGATCCTGATTCGGTAAGAGATTATTTAGAAAAACTGTGATTTAGTTTAGGGCCAGTTGTGCGAATCACGTTTAACAGACTGATCAACGTCAGCCGGTTCTCCTCGGCACTTTACTATGGAACCTTTCGTACATAAAAAGAATGTAGAGAACTCTTTAACGATACGGACAGTTTCGTGCAACCGACCCTTATTGTGTTTATTTTCAGGAAGTGAATGATAACGATTTAATTATGTAATGAGTGTTTGTGTGTAATTATTTTCAGGATTATGTAATTCTTTATTCAGTTTTAGGGCGTTATAGATAAATTCAATATTTGAGAGCGTTTAAAATAGATAGTGAAAGCGATTACGTTTCAAGATGATTTTAATTTTGTGTAAATTTCAGAGTGTTTATTTTTCAGAATTAAGCTTTTACTTAACATCTGCATTATCCTTAACCAATTATTATTTCATTAACCTATTGAGCTATTTGCTCAATTTCCATCTACATTCTAAAACAATTAAACGTCAATTTCAAAGTATGTTTATTAAAAAAGTAATTATTTATTTTCTATAAATTTTATATACTTAAATTATGTATACTTATTTCCTCTCGTAGCTAGCTTTCGAAAAGGGAAATTAGAGTTGACTAATTTCTGGCATTCCATTACATAACAGGATTGGCGAAACTGACGATAAGACCATTTTGATTTAACATATACTAATTTATTCAAATTATAGAACTATTTTAAGAGTTTTGAAGTGATTCCTTTAATCTTTGAGAATGTTTGTAAAACTCCATATTATCAACACGTAAGAAGGGGTGGATTTATAAATTAATTTTGTTATTCTTAGAAGAATTAGATTAGTATGTATCTATTGAAATACTAATTTGATACAGTAAAGTTTTAGTGATTTAATAAAGTCCACATATCTCAATATTAGGCCATTTAGTTATGGTAGGTTTTCGTCTCTATCACTGAAAGGTTGCGAGTAAAATCAAGAATTCAATCTACATAAAGCAGATTGTATACAGTATAATTACTGATAATGGCATGTAATAGGATCAATAGTTCCTCCTAACAATTTATATTAAAGGATAATGATTTATTCAGAATGATAGACAAATTCTGGCGCTGACTATGTGTAACACAATGTCAGGTAGTGATCCGCTAAACTTGGAATGTGGTTTCATTACATGCCTGTGGAATTTTATAGTCTGGAAGTTTGAAAATCTACATTAAGGCTAAGGCTGGACTAACATTATTTTTATTTGAGGGTATTTTTATTTGAGGGTATTTGAGTCTAAGGACGTGCCATTTGACGAAAATATACTCTATAGAGTGGATTTGATTAGTATTAAAAGATGACTGTATGATAAAGGTCCATCTAGGATTATCCTGAAGGAGGTCCGCTTTCTTTGCTAGAACGAAAATAGGAATTGAAGCCGTCCTTCATCTCGACGATAGATAATGGAGTTGAATTATGAAATTATCCCACGATACAAATTTATATAAGGGAGTAAGAGTTCCTTACTTTATTTATTGATTTGTAGTACTTATAATTAGTGCTTACAAAAGTGCTATGTCACTATGATAAAATCACCCTTCTTAAATGTTCTAAGGAACCTAATTACTCAATTTATGAATATAAATAGAGTCCGTCAACTCCATTTGTTCAAACGCTTCAGCTGAGGAGATATTATAGATGATAAATACCTATTAATATCCTTTCGGTGAGTAGGGGATTTTAACCCAATTTTATAAAAAACTAATATTATATATTATTCTATATTGTGTACTCTGTTTATGATGAATTCTAGATTGATGTTCCAATTATCATCGATAAATTTACCATAATATACTTAACTCTACAAAAACATAGCAATCTATTTAAATACATAAATTCTTTCATGTACTTTTCTCTATAAAATAGTTCTAGGTATTCTTAACAGGCTAACTAATCCTTCTAATGTAAAAAGAACCTGGATTATTACACATAACTTAGGAATCCTACCATTAACTAGACGATCACAATTTTCTTATGGCCAAATTAGTTTTATTGTAGACACAGGTAATTTTCTAATTAAAGAGTGCATTAAGTGGGGTTTAAGCAGCGAGTATATAGGGTGGCCCGTTACACTACCAACTCATCAGATGGCGACCCTGCCAGGATAACACCAGGAAAATGAAGTCCACCACAGCGCATTGAAACGTGCTATTTTAATGGTTGCTCATAGTTTTAAATTCACTCTACACTTTACAGCTGGTGCTGATGCCCTACAAAATTAAAACATGGAAAGGACCGACCTCAGGATGAAAACCTTCCTCAGACGCTGCGGGGTGTCAGGCTGGTTTCCCCGAGAAGGCTAGAAGCTGAGCGGAGATGTAGAGCTCAGGGGCCGCGCACGTGGTACCAAGACGACGTGGCAGAGGCAGATGGGATGCTTAATTCCTCGATCCAGGAGGTCTCCCAAACAATATTCTTAAATTGACTTCCAAGCTTTTGAAATGATGAAATAAATTTAATTTAAATTTAATTTAAATTCCCGGCTCCTGTAAACCGAGAAAAGGTTATATTAGCCGATGCCTTTTATGGCCGCTAGAGAAGAAACGAAACAATTGTAAATTTAGCTCACCGCACTGGAAGCTGCTAAGACTTCTGGCGGAGCGCACCCTTCCCTCGAGCAGGAGTCACTCTGCAAAGAACCAAAACCTGGTTAAGAACAAACCCACAACGTTTCGCGCCATTGTGGAGTTGATCACCACGAAATTTAATTAGTACTCACTCAGTGGAGCTTCCGAAGGACTCAAGCCGTTTCCATCTTTCAGACCACCATGTCGAAAGTGTGGTCTTCCCATGAATTGTGCTCTTGCGAGCGAGTGTCCCCAGAGGGGTTCCCAAATCAAATGTGCAAATCATTCTCGAATGAACTCCTCCAATATGGAGGTCCCTGAGGGCCTAACAAAAGTAGGGTGGCAGTCCCTTGAAGACACAAATCCTTCGAAAATTCTATCTGAATTGTTTAGACAATTTCACTCCTGAGCCTAAGAAATATATTTTTATCATTAAATCTAATATTGTTTCATTCCAGAGCCACTTTGTAAGTCTGTAATTTCTATGTTTTGTTTTATATCAAAATTATTTTTTACCTGAAAAAACATACCTAAATCATACAAAGTTTTCCTGGAGTGACACTGTAAATATCTCAAGTTTTATTTATTTTTACTCGTATGACAACCCCGACAACAGATAAGCATCTAGAGGTGCATCTGAATGCAACAGATTATGCAAAGAAGTGCAATTAATATAGTTCGTTTCGGACACTGTTAAAAACGTTGAAATAAGAAAAAGTATTTTTCTTTTGATTATGAATCATCTCAATAATACTTAATATAAATTTAGAAAAATGTACTACGTTACAATACCCCCCTCCCCGATTTTAAGGTTCAACGTAGGTGAACCGCTCGCTGTCCTCAGCGACTTGGATCCTAGAAATAAGTTTATTGGACCAAACCAACAACAAACCAAAGGCAAAAAAACTAACCTACTACACAAGCTAATCAAATTGAACAAAAACCTAACGCGGCTTCGAGATTCTGACTCTCAGGAGTCTAAGGACTCTATGATACATATATCCTCAAAAAAAATTTAAACTATCGTTTCCACAAACATGGATTAACCGACTCTAAAAACAACCGACCAAAAAGGAAAATCTCGAACCCACGTTAATATACGGAAGGTGAAAAAAACTATGCGGCCTCTGCGCAACACATAGAAAAAACCTCCGTTATACCTTACAAACCAGTGAACAAACCGTTGGCCTTCTCAGTACAACGCGGTAAAAGCTTGTTGTGCTGAGAAAGCCAAATCCAACCGCCAGGACCGATATTCAGCATTCATCAATATAAACTCTTCTTGACCGGGCAAAATGATGAAGTCTAGGCAATAACCATCACCCGACTCCAACAACCATAAATCCAAACCGGAAAACCATCCAACCAAATCTAAGTTTCAAACCATCAAAGTTGCTAACTTAAGTTTCAATCTCTACCTATAACAGTTTGTCCCCGACTGACTTGTCGGAGGAAACGAAACGTCCAAAATCATGTTGCACAACACCCCCAAAAAATATGGTATACCTAAACAAAACCGAGGTACGGCAACATGCGAAATAGTACTATTAAAAAAAATCGTTAGGTCTTACGCCTAACGACACATGATTTAAAAAAAATATATACTAAGTTAAAAACAAAAACAAACAAAGTACTATTTCGATGTTTGTCGGGTATGGTAAGTACCGGACAAAGCGCAACAATGCGTTACCATTTGGTCATATTAAAGATAGCTCCGATGTTGGGGTTGAGAGGTACTTAGCAGGTGAGTGGTTTGTCGTTCTTGGCGGCACGACGACTGGTACAAGACGAGGGATCGTGCGTCCAAGGATAACTCCCCTAAGCTCTAAAACCATACTAAGTCCTATATCCCAATATCGCTCTGAGTCCGAGCACAGCTTCGATCGCACCGCACATACATCACGCACTAACAGACTCAAACATTCATCGCCCATGCAAAAAAATAATAACGAAACAGTTTTTCCTGTTCGCCACATTCCGAACAAAATTCGTGAATTAAATATTTACCGAATATTTAACACTACTAACGATCTCAACTGTTTTTTGTTATGTTATGAGAGGTAGGTGATAGTGGTTGTCAACTCTGGCGGCAAGACGACAAGCCAAAGTGACTCGGGGTCTTGCGTCCAGAGATAACTTCCACCTCGAAACCTAACTTCCATTTCCTACTTAAAATCTTTAATATGCCACGACCCAATTGGGTGACCATCCAGCCTTTCAAGCTCATAAACCAAAGGAGATAAAACCTTTATAACCCTGCACGGTTCATACTTAGGTGCGAGTTTTGACATAACAAACTTAGAGGCGTCACTTTGCGTGTAAGTACGCTTGTGAACAATATCCCCTACTGAAAACTTCGCCTCTCGGCGTCTCAAATTATAATATTTGGCATTTGTTGCATGTGCTTGCAGCATACGTAACCTAACCTGCTCAAAAATCTCTCTCATACAACCAAACTCGCCTGCATACTCCTCTCTAGGCATACCCACAGCATACTGCTTATCAGTATCTTTATAAAACGAGCCGTTAATGACGGGTTCCCTAGCGTGCACTAAAAAGAAAGGAGAATACCCGGTGGTCTCACTTACTGCACTGTTTATCGCAAACCTGATTTGGTGCAGCTTTTCGTCCCATGTACGGTGATTGTCTTTTACGTAAGACGCTACGGCGGTCATTACTACTTTATTATAACGCTCGACTAAATTTACCTGCGGAGTATAGCGCGGGCCATAAAAAATATTAGGAACGTTGTAGCGTTTCAATAACTGCTTAAACTCTGATCCCGTGAATTGCGTTCCATTGTCTGCAATCACGGTCTCAGGAACGCCATGTTCCAAAATGACATGGTTTTCAAAATGCTTCGCCACCAAAGCGCTAGTAGCGCGGCGAAGTGGAAATAGCAGTGTGTGTTTCGAAAAGCAACATGTAACAACAAATAAAAATGTATAACCTGCGCGAGAGCGCGGCAGTGGACCGACAAGATCTATGCTAACTACCAACCATGGTCGTCGACATACCTTTGGCTGTCCCATGAGGCCTGCAGTCGGTTTTTGCGAATGCTTGTACGCTGCACAGACATCGCACGCTTTTACGAACTCGACTACATCCTTGTACATACCAGGCCAAAAGTAGGTCAACGCCAACCGGCGGTGAGTTTTGAAAACACCTAAATGAGCAGCGGTTGCTTCGCAATGATTTTGCTGCAAAACTCTCTTACGATCACACCTCTTCACCACTTCCTTCCAGTCGAACTCTCGCAACAGATTGTACTTTGACTTAGAAAGTCTAAAAAGTTTCCCGTCCTTTAAACAAAAATTTGGAAAATTCGCGGGAAAAGATCTACAACCATTGAAGATCTTATCATACCACTCATCTGGCTCAGCGTCATCATTCGTCACGTTTATTGCGTCTACTTGCATAAGTCTTGACAGTGCGTCAGGCACAACGTTAAGCGATCCCTTTCTGTGCTCAATCTCAAAGTCGAATTGAGACAGTCTGCAACCCCAACGAGCTAACCTCCCTGACGGGTTTTCAAGATTCATGAACCATTTGAGTGACGCGTGATCCGTGATTACTTTAAACTTACGTGAGCCTAAATACGCCTGAAATTTCTCCACTGAAAATATAACCGCAAGAGCCTCCCTTTCCGTGGCGCTGTAATTGCGCTCACTTTTGTTTAGGGCGCGGCTAACGTATGCGATCGGATGCTCAACACCCTCGATGGTCTGAGAAAGCATTCCACCAATTCCGTACGAAGAGGCATCACAATGTACAGAAAATTCTTTTTTAAAATCCGGTACCGCCAAAATGGGTGCCGTCACTAGAGCGTTCTTCAAAATTTTAAATGCTTCCTCTGCTTCTGCAGACCATTCGAAAGGTGGCGCCTTCTTGCCCTGTGACGTAAGTTTATTCAAAGGAGCGGCTATAGATGCGAAATTTCGGATAAACCGTCGATACCAAGAACACGTTCCTAAGAATGCCCTTACGTCACGTGCGTTCGTCGGTGTGGGGAAGTTTAGAACGGCAGAAACCTTATCAGGATCAGTACGCAACCCGAACTCGTCCACGACGTAACCGAGGTATTTTATGGACTGCCTGAAAAACTTAGATTTCTCGAAATTAATTG
This sequence comes from Cydia splendana, assembly GCF_910591565.1. Taxonomy (NCBI): domain Eukaryota; kingdom Metazoa; phylum Arthropoda; class Insecta; order Lepidoptera; family Tortricidae; genus Cydia; species Cydia splendana. The sequence continues at coordinate 531,121 of NW_026946903.1, forward strand.
TTAAATTCGCCTTTTCTAACTTCGCCAACACACGATTTAACAAAAGCAAGTGCGTCTGAAAATCTGATGAGCAAATAACGATGTCATCGATGTAACAAAATGCTAAACCGGTTTCGATGTCACCTGTCAAATTGTGATCAATAAGGCTGTCCATCAGCCTCTGCTGACGCGCTGACGCGCCGCAGAGACCAAAAGGCATGACCTTGAACTTAAACATTCCACGACCGGGCACGCAAAAACTTGTTTTCTCCTGTGAGGTTTCAGCTAACGGGATTTGCCAGAATGAGGAACTTAAATCGATCGAGGTCAGGTATTTCGCTTCCTTCAAACTATCCAAAATCTGGGGTATATACGGAATGGAATACGAATCTCCCTTTGTGACCGCATTTAACTTCCTACAATCTAAACAAAATCGCCAATCACCGTTAGGCTTCCTAACTAACAGAGCCGGGTTATTCCACGGACTCTCACAGGGTGTAACTACGTCCAATTTTAACATGCGGTCTAACTCGGAGGCTAAAGCAGCGCGTTTTTCCGGCGACAACGGGTACTGTTTCGTTTTGATGGGCGTGGCATCGCCAGTCTCGATGACATGCTCGGTTAAGCTGGTTCTGCCAAGCCCCTTCTCCTCGAACGAAATGTTTTTAAATTTCCCTACGACGGTATCCGCGAGTTCCCTCTCGGCCGCAGTTAAATGCTCGTAAGACCGAATCGTGTGTACCTGTTCTGCACTTAAACCGTTGCAACTAAAATAATTTTCAGGTGGAGTCATGTGTTCCGCATTTTTTAAACATTCAGGCAATAAATCGAAAGCTTTCCAAAAATCATACCCCAAAATCACGTAATTTACGATCGAGGGTACTACTACAAACTTTATGACTTTCGTAGTATTTTCAAACGTAACCGGGACAAAAATGTACCCAATCGACTCGCAATTTACTCCATTTGCGACCCTACACGAACTAGAGTACGCTTCCTGAAATGTAAAACCAAATTTGACAAAATCTAAATGTGCATTGTTCCCTAAAACTGACAATGCTGAACCGCTATCGGCCAATCCATAAATCTCGAAATCATTCGCCTTAAATTTCAAATACGGTCTAATATCGTCTTTATTTGGAGCACACAGAATCGTAGCAATCGAACTAGCATTTTTATTTTGTTCAATCGATTTAAAGTTTAATCGATTCGATTGACACTTGCTACGATTCAACCTTAGGCGTTTTTTGACTGTGGTTGCATTGGTTTCTGAACGCTACCCTTTTGACAGATTTCACATTCCGATCGAATTGTATTTGCTTTTCCACAACCAAAACAGCTATACGAATTTAATTTAGGCTTTTCCTTACACAATTTAAAGTTATGATCCGGTTTTCCGCATTTGTAACACACTCCACGATGTGGTTTCGAAAATTTCGCGTCCGAAAACCTTGGTTGCTGTTTCCGCTGTGAAAAGGAACTATCCGACTTGGTCGCGAAGCCTGAGCTTTGTTTTACAGCGATGGCATTCACCTGAGGTTGCTTGGCACTGGAGCCTTTATAAACGTGATCACGACAAAGTGTATGCTCGCTGACCTTGGGCGGTTCTACAAATAACTTCGCCCTTTGCTGTGAAAACTCAACCTTGCGACAATAAGCCTTCAGTTCGGCGACCGACTTAATATCCACCAATGCCAACTGCTGAGTAAAATGTGGGCGAATGTTGTGCAACAAGATGTCCAGCTTCGCCTCCTCCGGAAAGTCTGATTTTAATCTTGCAAACATTCCTGACATTACCGCAAAATATAAATGGATGGGTTCGTTTTCCCCCTGTGTTCTAGCTTGAATTTTCTGTCTCAGCCTAAAATCATAGTCACCGGGGACAAACTCATCTAATAAAAGTGACTTTAAATCCTGCCAACTTGAAACCGAACCCTTGACACCTCTGAACCACAACAACGCCGAGTCTACAAATAAATGTGGTGCCGCCCTAAATAGTTTGGCATCTGAAACCCCATTTGCTTCCTTTAACTCCTCCACGCGCTCCAAAAATGAGCGCGGGTCTGTTATACCATTAAATTTAACCTGCCATTTTGAAATATTCAAATCACTTGAGCACTGAACCTGCATTTCCCTAATACCGCTTGTTAACATTTCAGAACTACTTCCTGAGACCAAAGGATTTGGATTTAAAACCTCCGCGCTGCCACTGGGTGCTGCTGGACCTGAACCTGGACCCTCAATCTTCGCCAATAAAGTCTCAAGCTTGGATTGCAAACTAGTCTTCAGTTCTAACAATGTCTGGTTGCGTTCCGGCTGAACCCTGGCCAGACGGTGATAAATATGGTACCCAAGGGCTTTAGCGCGACTTAAAGAATATCTCTCCTTTGTCTCACAATATTTGTCAACAATGGAAGCCAAATCGATCACTTTCTCCGAGACAATGCCTAGCTCCGACTCCGCTGACAGTTCAGTTCCCACTATGTCCTCGCTAGGAGCTTCTAAAATAAGAGACCTAAGTTGCTTTCTCAAAGCGTCAACTGTGGTTGCAGGAGTTTCTGATCGAATTTGAACCTCATAAATCAACTCATCCTTCAAAAGACTGTGAAATTGAATGCTGCGCTCCATTTTTAACTATTTTATCAACTGTTGTATTGAAAATTCTGGTATTAACAATGTGTTTTGTATGTATGATTGTATCACTTATGTTGTTTTTATAAAGAATAAATACTACTAAATAGTGTACTATTTTCTTTAAACCAATCTTAATCTACAAATAATGTAACTGTAATCCTTAATGAGTAAAGTATTTTTACTACCGAAAATGATTTCTAACTGACAGGTGTGCACTTTCAAACGTCAACTTTCTTTTTAAATTTGCAAAGTGAAAGCTACCATCAAATTGGTTCCAAACCATACCACAAAAATCCAAGAATGTAATATTTCCAACAAAATCCAATGCTTTTCACTTTAAATATGTAGTAATGAGCTGACAGTATAAATGTAAGCAAATACTCTTAAAATAATTGTTTGTACTGAAATTGGAATATCTTTGTAATAAGTCCGTACCGACAAAAGAATGCACAAAAACCTTTTAAATTGCAATTTTATGCTTAAAAACGACACAAATTCACATCAAATGTTGAAATCAAAACTTAGTATATAAAATCAGTGAAATTTCAAAACATATACTTGGTGCAAAGTGCAAAACCACGTTATTTTTTACGGTTGGCAATATAACCTCAAAAAGTCAAAAAGTGTGTGTCACTTTCTCTTCCAAAAAACAACAAATAAATGTGTAGCAAAACAGCAGAATTGCAATCAAATCTTCAGATTATGATATCTAAAAACTATTCAATGTATAAAGAGCAACCAACACTAAACAAAAAGGTGAGTAACACAGTAAATATTTCACAACTTTCCTGGTACATGAAATTTCCCCTATTTCCTACAGCAAGCTTATTCCCAGGGCGCCAGTGAAACGTGCTATTTTAATGGTTGCTCATAGTTTTAAATTCACTCTACACTTTACAGCTGGTGCTGATGCCCTACAAAATTAAAACATGGAAAGGACCGACCTCAGGATGAAAACCTTCCTCAGACGCTGCGGGGTGTCAGGCTGGTTTCCCCGAGAAGGCTAGAAGCTGAGCGGAGATGTAGAGCTCAGGGGCCGCGCACGTGGTACCAAGACGACGTGGCAGAGGCAGATGGGATGCTTAATTCCTCGATCCAGGAGGTCTCCCAAACAATATTCTTAAATTGACTTCCAAGCTTTTGAAATGATGAAATAAATTTAATTTAAATTTAATTTAAATTCCCGGCTCCTGTAAACCGAGAAAAGGTTATATTAGCCGATGCCCTTTATGGCCGCTAGAGAAGAAACGAAACAATTGTAAATTTAGCTCACCGCACTGGAAGCTGCTAAGACTTCTGGCGGAGCGCACCCTTCCCTCGAGCAGGAGTCACTCTGCAAAGAACCAAAACCTGGTTAAGAACAAACCCACAACGTTTCGCGCCATTGTGGAGTTGATCACCACGAAATTTAATTAGTACTCACTCAGTGGAGCTTCCGAAGGACTCAAGCCGTTTCCATCTTTCAGACCACCATGTCGAAAGTGTGGTCTTCCCATGAATTGTGCTCTTGCGAGCGAGTGTCCCCAGAGGGGTTCCCAAATCAAATGTGCAAATCATTCTCGAATGAACTCCTCCAATATGGAGGTCCCTGAGGGCCTAACAAAAGTAGGGTGGCAGTCCCTTGAAGACACAAATCCTTCGAAAATTCTATCTGAATTGTTTAGACAATTTCACTCCTGAGCCTAAGAAATATATTTTTATCATTAAATCTAATATTGTTTCATTCCAGAGCCACTTTGTAAGTCTGTAATTTCTATGTTTTGTTTTATATCAAAATTATTTTTTACCTGAAAAAACATACCTAAATCATACAAAGTTTTCCTGGAGTGACACTGTAAATATCTCAAGTTTTATTTATTTTTACTCGTATGACAACCCCGACAACAGATAAGCATCTAGAGGTGCATCTGAATGCAACAGATTATGCAAAGAAGTGCAATTAATATAGTTCGTTTCGGACACTGTTAAAAACGTTGAAATAAGAAAAAGTATTTTTCTTTTGATTATGAATCATCTCAATAATACTTAATATAAATTTAGAAAAATGTACTACGTTACAGCATCGCATAGAAAAATGAAGATAGAAGTCAAGGCAAGAAGATCACCCTAATGAAGTTTCAAGTTGAAGAACCTATTTTTCGAGAAAGAAACTTCCTGCGCATTTTCAAGAAAGAACCTTCCTATTAAAACAGAACCCTCCCACACATTTTGAAAACGAAAGAGAAGAAAGAAAAAGATGACCGAGAAACAAAACTCAAATTAAGAAGAAACGAAGAAAGAAGAGCGTTGTCCAGGGTTATCCCGGCTCGCAAAACAAGAGGTGTCCAGGGTTATCCCCGCCCATGCTCGAGGGAGTCCAGGGTCAGCCCGGCCTGTCATCGTCGTCGGAGCAGAGGCAGCCACATGCAGCGTCAGCGAGTGCCACATGGAGGTGCCAACTCGCCAGCAGCGTCACGCGACCGCCCGCCCGTGCCAGCGCGGAATGCAGCGTCGACATAACCTACTTACGGGGGTACATTGCCCGCTGATAATGTAAGTTAGATATAACTTTATTATTATGTTTTATTATTTCGTCACGATATAATTATAGGGAGTGATAGGTATCCTTATTATAGCGTTGTATGTTAATCATAGCCGCGAATTGATTATGCTATCTGAGTTAGTGTCCATACGTGAAAGGTTAAATAAATTAAGAGAAGATATTGTAAAGTTAGGTCCAGAGAGGCGACGGAAAGAAATAGGTAGAAAGAAATTAGACGAATCAAACGAATTATATAATCGCGCGGCGGATATTGTGTCTCAGTTACAGGAGCAAACAGAAAACTATACGGTTCCAGAATTAGAGTTAGCTAATAGGCATATAAGCGATATTGCCGACACTTACAGTAGGATAAAGATAGCATTAAATTATTTTGATACGGAATCTCAAACAGACGGAAAAATGGCTAAGCCCAGTTTTGATGTCAAGACGGCCATCCCCTTGTTGCCCGTCATGACGGGGCAGGAAGATACCACTAAACAATTAATAGACGGTATTCTAATGTACAGTACCATTATTAATAGCGAAACTCAACAGGTTTTAATAGAGTTCGTCCTAAAAACAAGACTCTCATCTAGCGCTAAGCTCAGATTAAAGACATCATATAGTAGCGTAGAATTACTTATCACGGATATGCGTACATTTTTACCACCTAAAAAATCGTCCGAATCGATTCAGGCTCAACTATACAGAGCTAGGCAAGGTAGGAGAACCATAGAGGCATTTGGAGCCGAGATCGAGGATCTCTTTGTCAATCTGACCATATCCCAGGCCGACGGTAACGATAGCAGGTACGATATACTTCATCCACTGAACGAGAAATCAGCCATTAAACGGTTTGCAGACGGTCTAGCAGACCCAAAATTAAGCACAATAATATCATCTAGGCAATTTACGTCATTACCCGAAGCAATCAGGACGGCCATTGACGAGCACAGCTCATCACCACAACAGGATCAGGTCCTACATTATGGACGTGGACATTTTCGTAATAATTACGGGAACCGGAATGCCCACTCTACGCGTTACAATAGGAATAGGGGTAGAGATTTTAACGCAGGTAAAAATACATTCGGGACACGGTATTATTCTAGTAATAACCGTAACATAAGTATTTCGCAACACGTCCCGACAAATAGAGTTAAACAATTTCGCTGACAGTGCAGCTACAGTTCGCCGACCTGCGCGCGCGCCCGCTCGACCGAATACCTACGCGTGCGCAGCACATACTTACAAACGTCACACGATGATTTAAAACCAAACAGGCAGTTTTTTCGTGACTAATATGAATAGCGCAATATTTAGTTATAATAAAGATAATTATAGCACAGTAACAAGTATTATAGGTAAAACATATAAATTAAAACTCCTGGCCGACAGCGGAGCAGGCCTGTGTGCTATTAGGTACGAATATTTACAAAACAAACCCGATCTTTTTAGACAAATACAAGGAAATAGCATTACTATTAAGGGAGTATGCGGAGATTTAACTTCAGAAGGATATATATATTTAGACTTAGACTTTATCGGTTTCATTTGCGAAGAAAAGTTTCATGTTTTTAAGAACATGCGATGCGCAGCCCACGCAATTTTAGGGGAAGAAATTTTCAAACGTTACGATGCAGATATAAGTTATAAACGCAATGCATTAATTTTAGAGGACCGAGGTCAGTCCGTTTCGATACCTATGCAAGTACATTTAAATAATACGTATGTCCATAATATACCTCTGCGATGCGAAGTTATGACTCACATTACGTCTAGGGCTTGCAAATATTCGAAACTTTCAGGTATTCGAATATTGGACTTTTTCTGACGACATATTCGAATATTCGAATATTATAAAAAATAAGAAAAAGAACGAGAAATCGGTTTATTATCGTTTTATTCAAAAGCTTATTTCACATATTGCTAAAACTAATGATATTTTGCAGAAATCCACTTAATTGACTAGATTTTATCATCCTACTATGAGATGCCCACATTTATAAAAACAAGTAAAACGCCAAAATAAGACGTATTCAATATTTCTAGATAAAACTTTTATTATAAATGTGCCGTTGAGTGAAATAATATAACTTTAATCATCTAAACCAAACCTAGGTATGTAAGAATTTTTTTTTAGTAGGTAATTATTTTCTGATTTAAATTAACTTGTAGTCACTCAGAGGCCTTAATTAATGGTCGGCTTAATTATATAATATTGGAATATTTAAGGGAAAAAGTTAGTTGACTACTGGATTATTTGTCAGCTAAAGGTGCATAGTTAGATTACCTAGTTGGGCACTGGGCAGGTTTGGTATGATCAAATTTGAGAATTGCGATAAGTGCGGGCAAGGTTTAGTCTTAATAAACAGAATGACCCTTTAACTTAAAACTTATGCACCGTAAAAATAACATACTTTTTGATTTCGTTTTCTTTCAAATTGAGTTAGGTTTCACTGTATTCACGAAGTCTATCGAGAGGAATACAGTAAAAATATTATTTCCTTCGTATTTGGGTACCTACCATTACTCATTCACTGTAAATACCCGGAAAACACACAGAAACTGTAACTGCAGCGGATTAAATAGATTTTTTATAGTAATAAAAAATATTCGAATATTCGAAACCTGAGCGGCCGAATATTCGAATATCAAAACAGGCCGAATATTCGACAAATTCGAATATTCGAATATTCGAATTGCAAGCCCTACTTGTGCACACTGATTTGTCAATTTAGTTCGCGAGATTCTGGAGGCAAGTTTAGCTAAAATTTCTCTGATATAACTGCGAATGTCCCCGATAGCAGGTACCATGGATTGCAGTAAATAAATGAAATGAATCTAAATAATTGATTATCTCCATAATGGAGTTAATTAAAATACCGAACAGTTTCCTTCAGAAAGTTAGGTACTTCATTTAAGCTCAGGAATACATCCTTGAAATTACGTATAATATGTACATATTATGTATATAATATTATATTATACGAACCGAGTTTAAGCCCTTGCTACACGGTCGCCGACAAGCCTTCTAACCGTCTGACCTTGATCTGTCCCAGACCGTGTAGACGGTTGTTTCCAACAAAATTAGACCAAAACTGACCAAGGGCAGACCAAGGTCAGACGGTTAGAAGGCTTGTCGGCGACCGTGTAGCAAGGGCTTGTTCCTCGCACCGGTCTTGGGCTAGGGGGCGTGGCCCCGCTAGAGGCCGAGCGACGCTCCGCCTTCCTCCTTAGCCTTGAGCGTGATGCCCGCGCGCCGCCCACTCACTGCCAGTGCCAGCGGAGCGGGTTCCGTACGGAATCCGTTCAACTCGCAGCATACAAGTGCTTCCACTGAATAGATTGAGCGGAGCGAACTAATGAGTTCAGAGATTCACAAAAGTGCTCGTGGAGTCAATACGAAATACGAGTGGATCCCGTGCGGACGACGTTGTGTCATGGCATCGCTCGCTATTTTTGAAACGGACTCGCTCATCTAACCCATACTTATTTTCCCAAAGTGCTGCACTGCCAGCATAAATAAATAATAGGTAGTTTACAGTCAGTACATATAATAATCCTTTTTTGCTTGCGGATGTCGGTATGTGGAACAGCCGGCCTAGCCAAGGTTACAATCGCTATCGCTTCGACAACGAAAAGCATTATGTTTCTCTATCACTCTTCCATATTAGCGCGACAGTGACAGTTGCGTTTCGATCGCTACGGAGCGTAAGCGATTGGCATCTTGGCTACGCGGCCAGTTCCGAATAGAAGGGTTGGTTAGTGATTCGGTCAAGTTGTGTTCTAATGTATGGGGAAGACAAACAAATTATAGCCAGCATTCATTGAATGTATAATGATACCTTTGGGTATGGTGTTTTACGCACACTAGTGTCCCATCCCCTCCCCCCCCCCCTATCCCCCCTTTAGCATGAAATATGTCCCAGTTGATAATTTTTTATATTCTTTGGAGAAAGTATACAATATAGGAAAAAAGTATATCTTAAGTATATATCTTTTTTTGATTGTATGTATACAGATTGGTCCCGTTTTTGTCAAAACCCAGTTCTGATGATGGGATCCATGAGGAATCGAGGGAACTCCTCAAATCTTAAAGGAATACATATAGCGATTATTGTGTTTTTATCAACAAATCAAGCATATAGGTACATTCAAAAAAGTGTCATTTGATGAAATGGCACTGCTGATGATGATCAGAACGGAACTCTTCAACGACGCATACTTAGTTCCCGTTTGGCGATTTGTCCTCTTCGTTATGTTTGTTAAGCAAGTTAAGTTTTTAAGCCACATTTTTGTCGAGCTCGAGTTCTGATGATGGGATCCACGAGGAATCGAGGGAACTCCTCAAATTTGTATTAACATAAGAAAATCAAGCATTCTCATTGAAAACTGTCGCATTTGATGAAGCGGAACTGCTAATGATGATCAGAACAGAACTCTTCAACGACGCATAGTTTGGCGATTTCGATTTTATGTGTTAGGTTAGGATAGAACTGCCAGCCTTAGAGAAACGAAATGCTACTAGAAAAGTGGGTAAGGTTAGGTTAGGTTAGAACTACGACCCTTACAGAAATGAAATACGCTACCAGAAAAAGTTGACGAAGTGGATTACTGCTTATATCTGGTAATCAGTAAATACTATTATTAAATTGCAACGGGGACTTAATCGCGTCATATTTCATTTCTGTAACGCTACGTCTTACGTAGGCGAACAACGCGCGAACGCGGCGCGGCGCGGCGCGGCGTGGCTAAATCAATCCTTTGATACCCATAGAAGTGTCCTACGTAAGCGATTTCGTTGCGAACGCGGCGCGGCGCGATTTGCACGCGAATGTCGGGCGGCGCGGCGCGGCGCGGCGCGGCGCGGCGCGGCGCGGCGGCGGCGCGGCGAGACGCGGCACGGAGAAAACAAACCGTTGTTGCATATAGAAGTGTCCTAGGTGAGCGAATTTGACGCGAAGGCGAAGCGGCGCGGCGGCGGCGCGGCGCGGCGCGGAACGGGCGCGATCAATCCATTTGATGTTTAGACGCGAATATGACGCGGCTAGAGGCGTGGCGTATATAGAATTACCGGCTTTATAATAATGTGGAAGTTTCTAAACGCAAAAATGTGTGACTTGTGTTTCATGAATACATTAATTTATTCAGATATTAAAGGAAACGTGCTTTTTTAAGTCTAAATCGCGAACAGAATGAGTTTCAGTTGAAGATAAGACCAGATTGATGCTATCGCAGCTTAACAAATACGTCCCATAAGATATTGTAACCCAAGGGCATGTAATGAACAATACTTACTTGTCTGCAGAATGGTCATTAAAATTGGCTCTCTGTTTATTGGAATCAAGATACAAATGATATATCCTTTGGAAACACTGGTGAACTAATCGAAAACAGCAAGATGACAACTATATTGGGGCAATCGTGAACGATGGTCCCAAAGTTGACCTCTCAAAATCGGAACCCGCAACAAAAGTGAACTACCTAATTCAGAACAGTAAACGTACATAAAACAAGGTGCGAAATATTAAATCAAGTATTTCAGTGTGAAGAGTATTGGGACAACTACAGACTTAGTGCGGCCAAATAGGTTAGAAAAATGTGTGATGCAAAAATGATTAAGTATAATGTTTCAGTTCATACCTACTTATTTGTGTTTTATTTGCTTTTACAACATATGTTATTCATAAGGGGCCATGTAGATATATGTACAGTCGATGTCAAAGATATGTTTACATTTTTTGCCTTAAGTATTACAAAAGAGCAAGGTGCAAAAGTGTAAACATATCTTTGACATTGACTGTACTATAGTGTAAAAATATGGGTGTGTATGTGTACATCTCACTCAGGAATATTCCAAAGTTCTTAATATGCTAATAAAAGAGCTTTAGGGACATATTTTTGAGTAAGATGTATGCACCCATATTTTTCACTTGTCTATACAATTCCCTAAACACTAAAAAACCTAACCTACCTCAATGAGTACAGTCACAAGAAAAACCCCTTTATGTTATATTTATTTTATTTAGTTTACCATCCTCATGTCATTACTTTGCAATAGCAATAGGCCATGCATGTTTACGTAGATAATTTATCTTCACCCCAAGACAGTCCAGTTCCTCTCTCTGCAGCCCTGACCACCGGCAGCTTGGGCCTTGCCCCGCTGCCGGCGCCACCCTAGGTTAGGGTTTTTATATGTATTTTTTGTTTTGTAAGTGTTTTTTGTATTTTACTTTTATATTCATATTATATAACCCTAACTTAAGATAAATAAAGTAGCTTATACTAGTTTCAGTCTCAAAACTTGTCTCAGTCTTCTGCTAGAAAATCACCATGCAACTTCCTAACCAACAATATGACATAAGTGGTAGACCTATACTTACTATGCTATGAAACTTCACAATAACCAATGTTTATATAGATTATTTGTCTCCACCCAAGAAAGAAAGGAAATAATTACATTAAATATATGTTATGATACAAAATATAAATACATAAGCTCTCCGGATAATCTCTTACCTTCATTAGTCAATTTGCAGTCTAAAGAGAATACTTATACCAGTGTGAGATAAATAAAGTTAGATAAGGTACTTAGAAACATATTTTCACCACACCAGCTCGGAAAGGCTTACTTTGCACTTCAAAAACTGATAGCAAAGTTGCATTTTATTCACATGTGAGGCAAAGTAATCAAATGCAAATTTTGAGTTATTTTCTTTTTTTAACCCTCATTTTGTTAAATTTTGTTTAACCCTCGTGCTTTGAAACCCTAGCAACGCTCAAGATTCCATTATTCTAACCACTCGCTACGCTCGTGGTTCAATTTTGGAATCTTTCGCTTGCTCAGGTATCAATATTAGCATGAGCGGTTAAACAACAACTTTGCCCCCTTGTAAAACAAATAACTATTTATTATCAAAAATGAAAATAAGATAATATTTATAATACTTTATTTTTAATTATACAATAAGTTTCTTCCATTTACTTTAAACGACTAAAATTTCATTCTGCCTATATGCATTTGACATTCATATTCTTGAGTTGATTCACTTGTGCATTCCTTTCATCTTGTATTAAAATCAATCCTGAAAAGAAAGCAACATCATGTTATTATTATGTAAAAATATTTTGTGTTTCTCTTCGCCTAGGTAGAAAATGCTTAGAACAAGCAGCTTTAAATTAATGTACAAAAGTAACCTGAATGTTATACTACTAGTTAGGTATGCACAATTATGTCAAAATCAGTGTCAGAAATGTTATTGCAAATTGAGCCTGAACTGCCTGGGTGAGAAAGAAAAAATGCTGCAGAAACAGAAAGGTTATGAATTTTGCTTCAGAGCCAGTTCACAGCTCAAAGGTAAATAAAGCTAAAGGCATGGCGAAGTAGTAAGTGATAAGTATTAAACAAACAAGATAACTTACCAGCCATGTAGCTCGTTGTCTGATTCCGGCTATAGCTTAGTTAGTTTTGCTGGACATTTTCCGCAAATCGACATCTACGGTGCCTATTTTGCGTGAAACGAGGTAGCCCTACTCTAACCAACCCAGCTTCTTGGTCTTCAGGTTGCCAACTGCCTCCTTCAGTGTGGCTATAGCTTGGAAAGTACTTGGACTTTAAATAATCGTCAGAAATTTCGCTTTAAAGTGCCGTGAAGCCTTGTCAGAAGCCGGTGTTGTTCGAAGCGTGAAGCCCGTGATCATCATCAACATTAGCCCTTGTGCATCTTTACAGATGATTGACATTGTTTTTAAGATAAACATTCAGGAATTGCTTAAATTGTTGATTTAAAATCTGCACAGAAAGTTTAGTTCGCGCCTACAAACTTATCTCGTTGTCGGTTGTTGAGAATTTCGACAAGTTGACAACTTACTTTGGCATTTATGACTGGGTTGCTATATAAATAAATAATTCCCTCAAAAAAAAAATTGGAAGGATTGCGTTCATAATGGCTCCTCTACACGATGGGCCAACGTTGGCCAATCCAAGGGACGCATTTATGCGTTAGAGGGAGCAAGTGATATTGCTATCTCATTCTACCGCATAGCTGCGTCCCTTGGATTGGCCGACATTGGCGCATCGTGTAGAGGAGCCATAATACGGCAAAATGATTATCTATTATATAGTTGGTCAAGCACATCTTGTCAGTAGAAAAAGGCGGCAAATTTGAAAAATGTAGGCGCGAAGGGATATCGTCTCACAGAAAATTTTAATTTCGCGCCTTTTTCTACTAAAAAGATTTGCTTGACCATCTATAATAGTTATTTGTTATTTTATAGTTGGTGCAACGAATTTTATTTAGCAATGGATAAGACCCCCACGTCAGCGTTAAATTTAGCGAACTGTGCTTAAGTTAGCGGGTGGTTTGGTGCAACCCGCCTTACCCGCCCTAAATATCTAATTACTGCTCCACCATCTTGAAAAAATTATAATAACCGGATCGACAAAAAAATCTATTTAATCATAGAATCTGGTGGGTTATTCCCACTAGTTACCACCAAGTTCTTACCAGTGGTAACTACTGGGAATGTTTTTCCCACCTTTTACCACTGGTAACTACTGGGAAAAAAATCCCAGTAGTTACCACTGGTAAAAGGTGGGATTTTTTTCCCAGTATTTACCACCAAAATATTGTTACAGTTCAATACTAATAAAAACAGTATAAATATGTACAGGTTGTTTTTTATAATCACCTGCAATAATTTACGAGGTTAATATGTAGGTCATACTAAACAAGTTTTATTGTGGAACCAATACCGAAATCGCGAAAAAAATTGACTCTCCCATACAAATATCAACATCAGACCAGTCAAATTGTATGACACAGCCAATGGGGTTGGCAACTGTCAAAGGTTTGCCTAGACGGCGCCATCATAGCTTGCCCCTTTTTCTATGAGATTTGGCTTAAAGAGCTGGCATCCAGCGTATTAAAAAAAAAAAATTGACACAATTCTAGGGATTGACGGGGCAAGCTATGATGGCGCCATCTGCTAAAAACTTCCACCGGCCAACCCCATTTCTTTTTAATACATTTTGCATTAATAAATTATTAAAAATATTTGTATGGAAGAGTCAACTTTTTTTTCGCGATTTCGGTATTGGTTCCATGGTAAAACTTGTACAGTATGGCCTACATATCCACCCCGTGAATTATTTCAGCCGGGCTAGCACATGATTGGCGCGACAGTATCTCGCGTCCCTCTTTTGTTAACATAGTAAAAGACGAGTAGTCTATCTCGCCGCGAGATACTGTCGCGCCAATCATGTGCTAGGCCTACAGTTGGTTATAAAAAACATCTTGTATTTATAGTATTCTTATTAGTATTCAACTCTAACAAAATTTTGGTGGTAACTACTGGGAATCAAAAAATTCCCACCTTTTACCAGTGATAACTACAGGGAAAAACAATTCCCAGTAGTTACCACTAACTCGGTTTGGTGGTAACTACTGGGAATTTTTTTCCCAGTAGTTACCAGTGGTAAAAGGTGGGAAAAAAATTCCCAGTAGTTACCACTGGTAACAACTTGGTGGTAACTAGTGATGTGCCGTTACCGGTAAAATACCCAAGGTGGGAAAATTTCCAGTGACGTTACCGGTAAGATTCCCAAGAATCAGTAATTTACGGTAATATTCAAATTAAGTAACTGTCAACATAAGTTGTTTTACATTAAATCATTACTTGTCAACAAATGCATCATACGAAGTGCAAAAAATCAACATAGGTTTACTTTTCTAGTAAATTCCCAATACTACTCGGAATATTCCCAATGTTAAGTGGTCATTTTTTTATAGCTTAATAACAAAGATATAATAATATTCTTAAATATTTTCTTATTTTTTTCTAGTTTTATTTATTAATTTTGTTAATTTTATTAATTTTATTGATTTTATTTGTTTTATTTGGTTTTTGTTTTATTTATTTTATTAGTGACAGAAAAAGGCCCGCAATTGAGGAACTTCGATTTTTGCGGTGATAGCCAAGTACGGGATACAGCGTAATACTATATTGCTTCACAACTCCGCTAAGATTAAGTGAAAGAGATAGCTGATGCTACGAGTGGAAGAGACGTAAAGATAATTAAGCCATTTCTACATGTTTTATAGATGGTCAAGCAAATCTTGTTAGTAGAAAAAGGCGCGAAATTAAAATTTTCTATGGGACGATATCCTTTCGCGCCTACATTTTTCAAATTTGCCGCCTTTTTCTACTGACAAGATCTGCTTGACCCAGTATAAATTAAATTAATTCAATTATAACGTAAGCGTTCAAGTACGAGTATATTACCCGCTTTTGGGAATATTACCGGGAAGAATGGTAATTTACTGGTAATATTCCCAAATGGGAAAATACCGGTAATGGTATTTTACTCTCGGCACATCACTAGACTGGTAACTACTGGGAATAACCCGTTAAAACATAGACCTTCGCTACGCTTCGGTCAATCAAAATAATATATCTCAATATGCACACAATAGGCTAGATGACAAATTTTCATTTACGATATCAATCGATCAGGTTTGTTTTTAGGATCAAATGTCTATATGGGACCCATTGCAATAAAGCAATACAAAAGTCAGAAATGATAGTCAATGTCTGACAATCGTACTTCACTCGCGAAACGCCCCTAACAAAACGATAAGTGACCGTGACGTCAAGGTCACTGAGAGTCTTGAAGTATGGACTGTATAGAAAAAACAAGATAATTGCGTTTTTGTCGGTGAAATGTTGCGTTTATGTACATAAGTAGTTGATATACAATCTTTTTTTGGATAAAATTTAAGGAATCGAATGGTATCCTTACTTATTTCCTTCTTGGAAGTAAAAAAAAAACTTTAATTTTGGAACTTTCAGGTCCTGTATTTTTGTATTATTTCCATATTTTTTTTTTTAATCCACATTATTGTGATGAATTGCTCATTTTCTATCTATTTTACTAGGTTATGTTATAAAATTCAACATGTGTCATCATCCCTATACTAAAATCAACTTTATTACAAAAAAATAAGGCTGATATGATTCTAGCACCAAACTTTGGGTTATTCCCACTAGTTACCACCAAGTTCTTACCAGTGGTAACTACTGGGAATTTTTTTCCCACCTTTTACCATTGGTAACTACTGGGAAAAAAAATCCCACTAGTATAAAGCATAGAAGGTAGGATCCTATAGAAGTGGTTTATGTGTTTACGCGTGCCTCCGTGAGGGACAAAACATAGGCAATGCGACACTGTGATTGGTCGAATTTATTTGATGCCCACCATACCATAGCCCATACTAATTTAAGGTGGGGAATAAAAAAAATGTGAGACTGTGATAAGGACAAACAATAATAGCGCTTTCGCTGCTACTCCTACTGAAAGATACATATGACTATCCGGTTCGCTCATTCCCCCCACCCATCATGCCTTATCCAGTTAAAATACTAGATTAATGGTAGAAAGAAAGTAAAATCGTACTACGTACGCTGACAGCGGCACCTGTTGTGGAATTGCTGAACTCCAAAACATTAATCTTTATTAGTTCGGTTTTTTTAGCATTAGAAAGAACTTGAAAGAAGGTTAGCGATCTTGACATGTCTTTTAATTGAAAAACACTTTAAAAATCAGTAACTATTACTTATGAAAGCAGAAGAATATAAATGATCGTATTAGATTCATAATTGTTACATATAGACAGTCAAGCAAATCTTGTCAGTAGAAAAAGGCGCGAAATTCAAATTTTCTATGAGCCGAAGTTCCATCGCGCCTACATTTTTCAAATTTGCCGCCTTTTTCTACTGACAAGATCTGCTTGACCAACTTTATTTGCCGTAACTTATTATTAAAATGTGTTTTTCAATTAAAAGACACATCAAGATTGTTTACCTTATTTCTAATGCTAAAAAAAAACGAATTTATAGCTGTCATCGTAGTTTTGCTACTCGCTCGACGCCACCTCGACGCTAAAATTACACTATGTGACTGCAACACTTTTACATTGAAATTAAGTTCAATTTATCGTGACGAATCCTAGCCCTGTACTGGCAATACTGTTTCGGTTAACCAACTACCTACAAATCTAAAAGCCATTACAGATTATAAGATATTTAGTAAGCACTTGAAGATATTTTTATTGAGGGGGTGTTTTTACAGTATTGACGAGATCTTTGCAAATTAAACAGATTTTTACAAAATTATCATGCATGTAACTTTACACTTTTAATAATGACATTTTTATTACTTTATCTGTACTTTTTTTTTTTTTTTTTGTTGGTTTAAGTGTGTTTTTGGTATTTTAATTATTGACATGTCCGGTCCCGCTGTTATTGTATAATTTTAATTATGTGCATGTATTAGTTTGTAAGATTTTTCTAACACAATATCATATTGTTATAGAAATAAATAAATGAAATGAAATGAATGAAATGGTTGATAAATATGTTTTTTGTGTATGTATATAATATACCTGTGCGGCGCTGTCACGTGCATTTGTTTTGAATACAGGTAATTTTGTTTGTAAAGAATGTCAGATATAGAGGATATAGAATTGCTAATTAGTGCTGTGCAGGAACGTCCTACACTATGGGATAAAAGACAGAAAAACTATCATAACCGGTTATTATCGCACCGCGAATGGGTAAATTTGGCCAAAATAATTGGGACAACAAGTAAGTACTTCTAAACACATTTTATTCATTATTATTTTTACATTTTCTGTACTTATATAGGATGTTGTTGGAAATACAATTTAAAGTTTTTTCTGGCTTGTGCCGCTGCTCGTGCTGTAGCATTAAATCTTCTTTGCGGATTTTGTCGTGATGTTTGCGGTAAGTTTGCATAGGCTTCCCGGAAAGATGTCCATTCAGTTTCAGTTGTAAATTCAAGGTCACGTATAATATTGTGCAGCAAACATATAGCTTTTACAATATGCACTGCATTTTCTACGTCTGTTTCGATGCATTTATGCAGAATTCTGAATTTAGAGGTTATTGAACCAAAAGAACATTCCACCACCATCCTTGCCCGAGATAAGCGATAGTTAAAAGTATCTTCAGGATCTCCTTTAGTTGTGGATTTTTCTGGAAATGGTCTCATAAGATATTCTTTTAGTGGAAACGCTGCATCTCCTAGGAGAACATATGGAGCTTCGATATTAGAGCTAGGCAATTGCTGTGCTTGAGGTATTTTTATTCTTCCTTCTTCTATTGCACTTCGAAAGGGGCAATCAGCAAAAACACCTGCATCGTTATCTTTTCCATAGGAACCCACGTTTATCCATACAAACTTATAATTAGCATCAGTGACTGCCAACAACCCAATCGAAAAAAATGATTTATAGTTATAGTACATGGAACCAGATTTTTTTGGTTTTTTTACGCGAACGTGTTTGCCGTCAACTCCTCCGATGCAGTGAGGAAACTGCCATCTGTCCCAAAAACATTGTGCTATGGTTTTAAATGTATCTTCTGAAGGTACGGGCATATGTTTCGTAACTAATTGCGTCCATATAGCTTTGCAAACTTCTGGTACTATTGATGAAATAGCAGATCTTGAAATTCTGAAGGAAAAGGCGAGTTGCCTGAATTGTATGCCTGTGGCTAAATACCTGTAACAATAAATAAAATAATTATGCAGAGCATAGTACATAGGGTCATTGCGCTAGTATCCGTACATGCTCTATATAGTTTTCGTCCACTTGGCAGATTAGCAAATAAAATATTTGATGTTTAATTTGCTACTTGTTGTTTAGTCATTAAGGATTTGATTAAGTCCAAATTAGTGCAGCAATAAAATTTCGTCAAGTGGACTAAAACTAACGCACCTACCCTATGCATACTCTGGCACATCCACTTAGTAGAGAAAGGCGACAAATAAAAAAAAACCGGGCAAGTGCGAGTCGGACTCGCGCACGAAGGGTTCCGTACCATAATGCAAAAAAAAAACCGGGCAAGTGCGAGTCGACTCGCGCACGAAGGGTTCCGTACCATAATGCAAAAAAAAAAAAAAAAACGAAAAAAAAGCAAAAAAAAAAAACGGTCACCCATCCAAGTACTGACCACTCCCGACGTTGCTTAACTTTGGTCAAAAATCACGTTTGTTGTATGGGAGCTGGGAGCCCCATTTAAATCTTTATTTTATTCTGTTTTTAGTATTTGTTGTTATAGCGGCAACAGAAATACATCATCTGTGAAAATTTCAACTGTCTAGCTATCACGGTTCGTGAGATACAGCCTGGTGACAGACGGACGGACGGACGGACGGACGGACGGACGGACGGACGGACGGACGGACGGACGGACGGACGGACAGCGAAGTCTTAGTAATAGGGTCCCGTTTTACCCTTTGGGTACGGAACCCTAAAAACGGAAAAAAATGCAAAAAGAAAACGGTCACCCATCCAAGTACTGACCACGCCCGACGTTGCTTAACTTTGGTCAAAAATCACGTTTGCTGTATGGGAGCCCCACTTAAATCTTTATTTTATTCTGTTTTTAGTATTTGTTGTTATAGCGGCAACAGAAATACATCATCTGTGAAAATTTCAACTGTCTAGCTATCACGGTTCGTGAGATACAGGCTGGTGACAGACGGACGGACGGACGGACGGACGGACGGACGGACAGCGAAGTCTTAGTAATAGGGTCCCGTTTTACCCTTTGGGTACGGAACCCTAAAAATGGGCGCGACGGTTGACCTCCCATAGAAAATTTCAATTTCGCGCCTTTTTCTACTGCATGGCAAAGCAAAATTATTGTTTATAGATAAGTACGGTTACCATCAGTTTGTCACTGACATAAACGCCGTCGAGAACGTAATTTACTTTCTATACATCTCGCTCGCACTCGCATATTAGTGCAAACGGGATGTATAGAAAGTAAATTACGTTCTCGACGGCGTTTACGTCAGTGACAAACTGATGGTAACCGTACAGGTGTCTAGTTGTTATTCACAACGACGAGACTTAAGAGCGCTCTTACAAGAAAAGTCGAAATAATGCAAAATTGATGATACTAGTCGACGAAATTCAGGACTTTGCGCTCATTATTAGAAACAATGAGTACTTGTTCCAGTAAAAGCGTCTTCTTATCTTTATAAATATCGTTGTAAATATTAGAAAAAGGACTAGGGCTTCCAAATACCGGACTTCTTTCAATACCGGTATTAATACCGAAACTGTCTTCATCAATACCGGGATCCCGGGATCCCGGTATTGACTATAAATAAATGGCTTAAAAAATTTAGTTTTTTTTTTTAAAGGCTGACTTTTACACCTGATATGTATGTCCTTAGCTTAGGATATTAAACAATAATCACCATCTGCAATAATTATGTGAACCCTTGTACCTTAACCCTCTACTAAATAATCTACTTTAATAGAACTCAACCAGAATTGATTATAAATTAAGAAAAATAGATTAATTTGGCCATGTGATCGTCTAGTGAAATTAATACATTGTGAACCTTAGTACCCATCGTCTTTTATGTGCAGACTGATTAGATTTGGATTCAAAATATTACCCCTAAAATACCCTATGTAATTGTAAATATTACTACTGTAATTTATATATTATAACACTATCGTATGAAAAACAAAATCATATGAAGAATAAATAATTAATTATATTTTTTAGATTTTATCTCCTACCGAGCCCTACCGTGACCAGTTACCATGAACAGTAGTATAAGCCCTTGTTGTTTGTAATTATATTTTCCTTTTATATCCATTCGCTAACCTAGCTAGCTAAAGGAAAATATTTATATGTAAATGATGCAAATATTAATACGTACAAACATACTTTATCTACTGTCACGCCTCGGATGAAGACGGGTCTCTAAACTAAATAATACCTATTTTATTTTGTTTTGTTTTTAATAGGTATTCCTAAGCATTATGTAATATTTACTTTTATCTGCGTTTCGGAACCTATTTTCAGACAAGAAGAAACGCCAAGACACTCATCTGGATATTCTTACTATAAATGTATGGAATACTGAAGCAATCGTCTATTAAATATGATTTAATACCCTTAGTTACCCCGATATAGAAAAGCTCAAATTGTCACTAGTGAACTGCTTCGCCTGTCACTAGCTCCCTATAACAAAATTATTTAGTATGTCCTCAAATAACTTTGTTCCCCTATCTCACCCAATATAATAATGTATTACCTTTAAATCATATCTAATGTACGAGCCTCAGTAACCCATCCATATGCTACTGAAACTAGACTTTAATTTTATTCTGTATTTTAAAACAGTTAACACTCTAATGATTTTAACACTGTGTGTAACCAAAATATATGTGAGAGAATAAATAATAATAAAGAAAGAAATAATAAATAACCCTAACTCCCAAATAATGACTCTACCCTAACTCTACCCCAATGTCCCTATTCTAATGTGTAAATCTAGAGGCGAACCTCTATCTTTACAGGGAGGAGTGTGTGTAAGAGGGACCCTAATTTAAGCTGTAAACGTTCGGCCGACAAAACCGAGGTATTGCAAACCCTAGTGTCTGTGTGATTGCCTCCCTCCGCAGTGTAGGCCGTAGCCAAGGGTACTGACGAATAAGGCGCCCTATTCCAAATATAAAATGTGAATATATAAATATATATAACAAGACCACGCTTCTTCAATTACCAACAGATTTCAGTGAGTAAAGATTACTCCTAATGATCCACACGTGAGATCCTCACATCCCTCTGTCAGACCTTGAAGAGAACGTAAGAGGTATAATCGTCACCTGTGTAGGTAAAAAGGTTGACGCCAGGCCCCTCTCGCGACCTGGACCTAACACTCTACTGGATTCCCGGAAAAGCCTGCTTATCACCGCTAGGTTAGGCGTTTCCGGTTGATTGACCGTGCAATCAGACACTAATCTGGCTCTAAAACACAAAAAACACCAAAACACACGTAAGTATTTACACTGAACTAACAATTGAACAGTCTGACAAAAAACAGCATAGTAGCTACGTAAAGTCAAACATCCAATCGTCAAAATAACACCTTTGTTTTAACGTCTACGGGCGAGCCAGAGATCGTGACAATCCGACGGACAAAAATAGAATAACCAGTTCCCAGCTTGGCGTGGGGGTATTTATAACCATAAAAGACATTAACGAAACGCGTTTGACGCATTTGACGCGTTAGGCGCACTTCAATATAAGATCTTTGTTATTTATTTCCTTTAAACTCGAGTACCAATCTTGAGTAGTTTTGGCAAAGAGATGTGATTCCCATAAGACAAGCAAAGCCAAAAGAAACCCCGTGCCTCAGAAATCAAGACAAAGTTACTCTCTAACAGATGGCGCCACTCCCTTGATATTAAACAATTCTAACTCACATAAATGTAAAAAAACACGGATCAAAACACATGACGATCCAAAATTAATAAAAATCATTTATGTCTATATGTAAATATATAAGTTTTATGGATATTTTTATACATTTTCATCTTTAGTTTCAATACTGCGTCAACAGATGGCAGCATAACCTTCGCGACTACAAAATTCACCGACAGTCATTCTCTATACACATTCCATTCTCTTTGGTTTCAGCGAATCACTTTTTCTGATTAATGGCCCACTACGAAACTTGACTCTGTTAAGTTTTTTGTTTGTTGTTTCGGATTTCTCGTGAGAATGTTTTGTTTTTATTTAAAATTAATTTACTGAATGCATACATTATAGTTACTTACATGTATTTATTTTAATTAACATTTGTACATAATAATTGAGGTTTTAAAGTTTATGAAAATATTATCGATTGATCAGCTGTGTCAATCATTATTTATGTTAACTAGATCAGCTAGTGCGTCTAGTTACAGTCGCCCCCTCGAGAATTTGCAATGTATGTGCATACACATACATGTAGAATTCTCGAAACTTATTCGAATAAAAATGAAAATTATATCCTTAATTTGTTGGTATTATTCCTTTTTTTCCCCCTTGTATACTAAACGTGTGGTGTATGATGTGTGTTTAAACCAATACTCATTGATTGTGATTGATTAGATATAAAACTCAGATCATTGAATTTTAATAATGTATTATGATTATCTTTTCGTCACGATTTTCCTACCAGTCTAGGGTATTGGGTCGTGAATCCAATAAACTCTAGTAGCTCGATTTTATGGTTTCATCCTAGTCTATGGATCTTTCTATCCGGCGACTTAACCACATTGTCCGGTTAATAAATTAACCAATAAAACCTCCCTTCACAAAGTAGAAAAAACATTTGGTATAAGTACTGGGATACTCATTCTCCATTAATCAAAATCCAATCCGAATTCCATTACCAAATCATCCCTCCCAATCAAGTTTTCTTGGAAAATGTCACATACATGAACAAGATATTTGACTTCAAACTTACTCCCATATTAACAATAAAGTGTTAAAGAAACCTAAAATACCATGATAATATCCTGATACTTGTATCAAAATATTACCTTCACAAACATAACATAGGTTTAAATCAAAACTACTATGTAATGTTTGTAAATAGATCCTAATAAAAATATTTATACATGAAAATAAAAAATAATAATATAAAAAAAAATATTTTATAACTATCTACAGTACTATAAACACTTCACCATTATAACATATGAAAATAAGTCTTACTTGTAGACATTTTAATACATCTTTATATTTAATAAATAATAAGATAAATCCATTTTTATATAAAACCATATCTCAAAAAGCTCTATAAAATATATTTAAGAATAATGCACCAATAACTCTTTCGCATATAATAATGTGATAATGCATGTTCGTTGACATGTCATCATCGTGTTTTGATATCAAAGATCTTATTCACGATGAGGTGTGTAATTAGTCATGGGCTTAGCTTCTTGTGGAGTGTATAGTCAACAAAAACTACCCTTTGAAATGGGTCGAATCGTCATACGATTTTAGCCTACTGATAAGAATTTGTTGACTATTTTGTGTATTATTCGCAACAAAATACCAACAAATCCAGGTTGATTGCAATCTGACATTTGCCTAACCGTAAAAATCATTCATACAAAAATACAAAATTTCACACACTTCTTGCAAAATCTCCAGATATCCATCAATCTATTATTATAATTAAATAAGTTAATAATCTTTCATTGCCTTTCAATTGCCAGTTCATTCAATTCTTACTAAGCCATTTCTACAGATAGCCAACATCAATGATTTGCAATCAAAATAAAATGCATCAAATAAAACTTAATTTTTATTTATGAAAAAACAATATTTCTGACATAACCCCAAGCTCCCTCCTATTTATTATAAACAATACCAAAAAATTGTATTTGCAAAACTATTTATATTGAAGTTAAAAAAAATTCAGTTGAAATAACGTTAATACCATGTTAGTTAAGAGCGCTATTACATTTCGGCGTTGAGCGAGTTTAGGTATTTTACGCGCTGCGGCAGGCCGTGCGAGCTTAGTATGCCGATCCCTTCTACCACACTCGCACTACAATGATGGATTAAACATTCTTGATCCTTCGCGAAGCATATTGAAATCAACCATAACAACACTAACTGTGCTTAACTTTTAAAGTCCTAAAACTGTTATTTGGTAAGTACGAAAATACTAAATGCAGTGCAAATGTAAGTGTGTGCAGTGTTCATAAATTAATTTTTCATCTATTTTTGACGATTTTTGACCCCCCCATCCCTCAAATCATCCAAAAATCATGCTTCGGATGACTCTGTTTCCTCCTACGTCATACTACCATCATCCGATGTCCAGACCCCCCCCCCCCCCCCTCCTTCCATTTGAAACGACGTAATTTATGAATAGCCCCATACTCGTACTTATGAAGGTATAAGTATTACTCGAAATAAATTATAGGTACTCGCTTATTTACATGTTTCGTCATAGCATTTGGTACCTATAGGTTGTAAAGTTTGTATCAACGAGGGTTTAAAAACGAACTAGTATTGAGGATCTGATGATAATGATGATGATTAAGGTGGTCACGGATACCAATCAGCCATGTAGTAACATGATTAGGCTCGTTTGATTCGTCTCAACAAGATCTTTGACACTGAAGATACACAGGGTCTGATGATGGAGCTGGAAGGTGGCCACGGGTACCAGTCTATCATGTAACTAAACCACTTCGTGTTTGGGCTCGTTTGATTCATCTCAACAAGATCTTTGACACTGAAGATACACAGGGTCTGATGATGGAGCTGGAAGGTGGCCACGGGTACCAGTCTATCGTGTAACTAAACAACTTCGTGTTTGGGCTCGTTTGATTCGTCTCAACAAGATCTTTGACACAAGACAGTACTCAGGGTCTGATGATGGAGCTGGAAGGTGGTCACCATTACCAATCAACCATGCAACTAAACCACATCGTGTTTAGGCTCGTTTGATTCGTCTCAACAAGATCTTTGACACTAGGTGATACACTAAACACGAAGCCCAAACACGATGCCCAAACACGAAGCCCAAACACGGAGCCCAAACACGAAGTGGTTCAGTTACGTGATAGACTAGTACTCGTCGCCACCTTCGAGCTCCATCATCAGACTCTGAGTACTAACTTTTGTCAAAGATCTTGTTGCGACGAATCGAACGAGCCCAAGCACGAAGTGGTTTAGTTGCATGGTTGATTGGTACCGGTGACCACTTTCCGGCTCCATCATCAGACCCTGAGTACTATCTTGTGTCAAAGATCTTGTTGAGACGAATCAAACGAGCCCAAACACGAAGTGGTTTAGTTGCATGGTTGATTGGTACCGGTGACCACATTCCGGCTCCATCATTAGACCCTGAGTACTATCTTGTGTCAAAGATCTTGTTGAGACGAATCAAACGAGCCCAAACACGAAGTGGTTTAGTTGCATGGTTGATTGGTACCGGTGACCACATTCCGGCTCCATCATTAGACCTTGAGTACTATCTTGTGTCAAAGATCTTGTTGCGACGAATCAAACGAGCCCAAACACGAAGTGGTTCAGTTACATGGTAGACTGGTACCCGTGGCCACAGTCCAGCTCCATCATCAGACTCTGAGTACTAACTTTTGTCAAAGATCTTGTTGCGACGAATCGAACGAGCCCAAGCACGAAGTGGTTTAGTTGCATGGTTGATTGGTACCGGTGACCACTTTCCGGCTCCATCATCAGACCCTGAGTACTATCTTGTGTCAAAGATCTTGTTGCGACGAATCAAACGAGCCCAAACACGAAGTGGTTCAGTTACATGGTAGACTGGTACCCGTGGCCACAGTCCAGCTCCATCATCAGACTCTGAGTACTAACTTTTGTCAAAGATCTTGTTGCGACGAATCGAACGAGCCCAAGCACGAAGTGGTTTAGTTGCATGGTTGATTGGTACCGGTGACCACTTTCCGGCTCCATCATCAGACCCTGAGTACTATCTTGTGTCAAAGATCTTGTTGAGACGAATCAAACGAGCCCAAACACGAAGTGGTTTAGTTGCATGGTTGATTGGTACCGGTGACCACATTCCGGCTCCATCATTAGACCTTGAGTACTATCTTGTGTCAAAGATCTTGTTGAGACGAATCAAACGAGCCCAAACACGAAGTGGTTTAGTTGCATGGTTGATTGGTACCGGTGACCACCTTCCGGCTCCATCATCAGACCCTGAGTACTATCTTGTGTCAAAGATCTTGTTGAGATGAATAAAACGAGCCTAAGCACGAAGTGGTTTAGTTGCATGGTTGATTGGTACCGGTGACCACCTTCCGGCTCCATCATCAGACCCTGAGTACTATCTTGTGTCAAAGATCTTGTTGAGATGAATCAAACGAGCCCAAACACCAAGTGGTTTAGTTGCATGGTTGATTGGTACCGGTGACCACCTTCCGGCTCCATCATCAGACCATGAGTACTATCTTGTGTCAAAGATCTTGTTGAGATGAATAAAACGAGCCTAAACACGAAGTGGTTTAGTTGCATGGTTGATTGGTACCGGTGACCACCTTCCGGCTCCATCATCAGACCCTGAGTACTATCTTGAGTCAAAATTAATACATATAGAATGTCAGGTCGTTTCAAATATTTTTAATCCTGTCCGGTAGTTTATTAAACTGTACTATTATAAATTATAATACTATAAAAACAGTGCTAGGATCAAAGTCTCTCGTTGCGGTTTACACGCACACAGTATAGCGTTTTACACGGCGCCCGCCGCACACAATGATAAAAAATCTCGTTGTCGCCGTTGAAAATGTGCGGAGCCGACCGACACACGTCCTGCCTCTACAAGCTCTGCCGCGGCACTGAGCTGGCGCAGCGCGCGTCATCGGTAATATAGAGTAGTTTTCAAAAAATTGCCAAAAAATTATAGTAGAATTTCATAAACACTAATGTATACCAACAGTATAAGCAAACGTTGCAGATTGCTTGAGTATGAAAATGACTTCGATATTAAGTAGATTTTCGTAGGAATTGACACTTGTTTCGGAGAGAAAATTGAGTTCGTTTTACTTTGATTTTCTCTTTCTCAAAGGTGTGTAGGAAAAATATCGTTTGATATGCCTAAAGTACAGGGTATTAGTAATACAAAATAGCCAGGTTTAGCAGAGTAAACTTCTCAACATTTCCAAATAAGAGCTTGCCATTGAGTGCTTCACGGGGTTTTTCGGAAACGACCATCAGAAAAAAAATCATTACTAATTTAATAAGTCCTTTTTCTAATATTTACAACGATATTTAAAAAGATAAGAAGACGCTTTTACTGGAACAAGTACTCATTGTTTCTAATAATGAGCACAAAGTCCTGAATTTCGTCGACTAGTATCATCAATTTTGCGTTATTTCGACTTTTCTTGTAAGAGCGCTCTTAACGTTGCGTTATTACATCTTACTATGGCAATACGATAACTCATTATTTTATTATGGCAACCCCGCAAAGATGCGCCTCGAAAATGATAATGGAGAGATGCATCGCGCGTCTATCTGTCCGTTGTCATTGAACAGTTTTAAATTTTACCCGATGTAGTGCAATTGGGTGTTATTGTGAAGTGTAGTGCTATAGTGAATTTTGTTGTTGAATAATTGGTAAGTTTGAATGTATTTCTTACTTTTTATTTCTATATTTTATCTAATCATTTATGTATACAACTGAACTCGTTAATTTTGTATATTTATGCCAATGTATCTGCATTATGTATATACCACATGTATTATTTTATCTAACTCTCGCGTGAACTATTTATTATATAGTATTATTTTTAAAGTATTAACCCCAAATATATTTTTGTTCTCTTGATATGCAGAGTAAGATAAAGATTGAATTTCATGTTTTTAATAAATAGTTATTATATTTGATGATAATGTAACAAATTTTATGTTAAAGTACTTATTTATTTAATATTCAAAAATACCATTGTATTAATATTTTATATAACCTATTTCTAAACATGTTAATTCTTTGTACATTTACACTATAAATACTAGACATGCCAAAAATATTTGCAACTATTCGGCATTCTACCTAGTCAACCACCTTTGCTGAATAATCAGTATTCAATCTAAATCACTATTCATGATATATTTATTCGATACTTGTGTATTTTTACTATCTAAATTAATTAAGTAACACTTTATCTCTAACTTTGTACTCAAAACACCACGCATTTCAACAGCAGGTAAAGATCCCTTCGAGCCGTTGTCTGATTTTTTGTTACAAACTCCAACATGTGCATTCAATATGACCCTTCTGTGTAATTCTATTGTTTTAAACGGTTCTTTGTTTATACGACCGATGACTTCAAATCCAACTTTCTAAATTTTATGACTTCAACATGTTTTTATGACAGTGAATAATGATATTTACTTAAATCCAAGTTTAAAATATTTTAAATTATTATATTTCAATTAATTTGTTTGCTAGCAACATCAGTGAATACTATAAGTACTCCCCTTGCTTTGCTTGCTTTGTCTATGGCGTCCACAGTGGCGCCCCCTGGGATAAACCATAGGTTACAAATTGTCAATTTGTTATACGCAACGAAAAACCCTCATTTGAAGTACTAGCTTGTGTTTGTGAAGTGTACACTATTCAAAAATGCGACTTAAAGAAATTGACTACAAAATATTGCAATTCCCAATAATTTGGGACATCAATAATTTATATCATGGTGATGAATTTCTAACCGAACTTGCCCGTCTAGATCTTTTAATATTGTGTATGAAAGACGAACCTCACTATAATTTTAAAATGCTTAACAAGAAAATCAGGAATTTCAAGGACCGTCTCCGCAGATTAAGGGTATATAATTTTGTTTGTATACATTTATTTAATTATATTTATATTAAATAATTATATAAATATTTACATCATTATTATATTATATGTATATTTTGAGAAATATTTTATTTTAATAATCTGTTAATTTTTATTACAATACTGTTTAACGCTAAAACAAAAACATTTTTTTTTTGTTATAGGAAAAACTAGTCGCCAACGGACAACGATTCAGATACGTTATACAAATAATTCAAGCAGCTCCGGGGTCTCCATACCACGCTGTTATTGCTATTGAAGTAAGTATGATTAACAAATCAATAATGTTATTGATGTATAAACATGCTTATTGCATTTAACTATGTTTATTTATTTTACAGCCTTCACCAAGTTTGCAAAATATACTTTTTGATATCCCGGAGCAAGTAGTTGAAAACGAAGAACCTCCGCTGGATTTCAACGTAAGTTGTTTTAATTTGAAGTATATTTATTTTACTTTCAGATTCCATAGAAACTTAATAATGTTTATTTGATTATTATTTTTCAGGCCCTCATAAATGAGTCCGGACTGTTAGACGACGTGGGTGATCCTATTTGATTCAACATTTTATGTAAGTAATACTCGGTTCTTTCTACTATCATACATTTTTGTTTTAATCTAAAGAACAATGTTTTTCTAGGAATGTCAACTTGGTAGAACACGGTCAGTTCTTTCAGTACATAGTATATATTACGTAATGCTAATTTATATTTAATATGTTATATTATCCTACTGCCATTTTAATTACCCATAACATATAGATATGATTGGTAAATTGAACTCATTAGTTTACACCATATTATTTTTCTCGTTTAAAAACTTTGTTTACACTAACACGATAAGAAAGCGTCGTCACACACAGTTAAAGGAGTACCTGCTAACCTTTTTTTTTTCCGATCTTTTATAAGTGGCTGAATGCGTCTCACGATGTCTTTCAGCTATTTTTAGAACTATTGTTTTGATTTTAAGATTTTTAAATTTTTACATAATATGATTTCAGGATACGTAAGGCGTTCGTGTAAGATGATTATATGTAATTAGTCTTCCTAATTATGAGACAACATTTTCTAAGTAAGTTTGCTTTACCTAACCTAACATTTTTCAATTTTATTTAAATAAAATAATTATAATGAACTATATCGCAATAATCAAACATTTACTGTAATTATTTTCTAATGAATTTTTTTTTACGCCAACTTTTTTTTTTATTAAAAGTAATATAAGTCTTATTTAATATGTTATTGATAATTTTCATCTACTGAAATTTATGTCTACCTAAATAATTACAAAACATCTATGTTCTCTGTCTAAACTGAATACTTCCCGTTTCCAGATGTTCCACATGACAAAAGACTGAGTGTCGCTGAATGCTGTTCCTTCATTTTATTTTTAAGGTAATTAAAATGCTTACTTATTATTAACATACCAAAAACGATACTATTTATAATTAATATATTTTTCAAAATTATTTAATGAATTCAAGATATTTACTTTTCATCTCTCTTTTATTTATAAGATATTTTGATTATATATTTTTATTAATTATTTTTTTATAATAATAATAAAAAATATATTTTTTTTTGTGAAAATCCACTACCGCTATTTGTGCCTTCGGGTAACATTAGGTAGCCCAACCCTTTAACACGTTCACTGCGTTACGGGGGCTTTTGAACCCCGTACGATGTCATCATTCAGTGCGGAGGCTAAAAATCGTGTCTACTCGCTGGTGCGGAAGCTGTATCTTGGATATTTTTATAATTACGATAAAGACAAATATACATTTGAGTTTCTTGTCAAAAGTATAACCAAGTGGTATATTCAAAATATACGAGGTCTCTGGAACCCCGTACCGACCAGGGAACAAATTATGCCTTCTAGTGCGATACGGGTTCCAGTAAACCCCGTATAGATTTTAGCTGGCCCGTACGGGGTTATGACCACAAAGTCACTAGTGCAGTCAGCATTACAAGACTTCTTATCGGTAAATTAAAAATAATGCATTTAGGACGCATGCTAGAATGGTGTTATTGCAAAAACAATGTAGTTAACAATTGGTATAATTTAGAACAAGTAATATACTTCACGACATAATCATATCGCTGAATGTTACGTATTGTTGACTGCTGCTCAGTAATCAATTTTGACACCAATCAGTTCCAGACATGTTGTGTCCGAAAGTGGCGTTTTTAATATTTAAACTTTAGCTTTCAACCTGATAAACGATATCTAGTTATTACTATAGTAAGCGCTAAAATATCGTTTGTTTTGTTTCCCATCACTATTGATTTATCGACATAAATAAGGTATGTGGGTTACGGGGTTTGCTAAGCCCCGTAGTTTTTCAATTTTAGTGCGATACGGGGAGAAAATAACCCCGTCCTTTCATTTCTCTATAATTTCATATGTTTTTATCGTATCTACGTGCGAAGGGAACATGACGTAGGTAATTTCATACTCTTTAAATTCTATAGTGCATACCATCACACCCGCGCTAACGCATTTATACAATATATGCCTTAAAGAAGGATCATACCCCAACCCCTTGAAGGTTAGTAAGATCTCTCCACTCTTTAAAGGCAAAGGGAAAAGAGAGAATATCGACGGGTACAGGCCAGTCTCCATTATACCCTGCGTCGCTAAAGTGTTGGAAAATGGGTTATGCTCTCGGCTAACAGCGTTCCTCGATGGAACAAACGCATTGTCAGATCGACAATACGCATACAGATCGGGACGCTGTACGACCGACTTAGTGCGCGAGGCTATGCGAAAAGTCTTCGACGCGCTGGAGAGGAAACAGCAGGTTGCAATGCTTTGCTGTGACCTTTCCAAAGCGTTTGACGTGGCAGATCACGGCGTCATTGCCGCAAAACTACTGCACTATGGATGTGGCAGTGCGCACGGCCTCCTCACTGACATTCTCCGAGGCAGATCTCAGGTCGTGGTAGGGGACGGGGGTCAGGTCAAGTCAGACCCGTTGGCTACATCCATGGGTGTGGCGCAGGGCTCGTCAGTGTCTAATATTATTTTTTCATTATTACTGAACGATCTTCCCGAAGCAATAACAGCCGCCGACATTTTATTGTACGCGGATGATGTCGCGGGCATTATATCAGCACCAAATATAGACAGCTTGGAGACACGCCTCAACGATGCTGCGGACCAGCTGTCTAAGTGGTTTAAGTCGAACGGTTTGGCGCTTAACCTTTCCAAAACGCACTTCTTGCACTTTCACGTTGGAGGTCGGACACCAAGGCCACTCCAGATCCAAGCTAACGGCGTCAAAGTGGAGCAGGCTGACTTCACCACTTTCTTAGGGTTTCAGGTAGACCGTAAGTTGACCTGGATGAACCATATCGACAAGTTGTGTGGTAAACTAGGTGGTGCATGCTTTGCCCTTCGCCGCCTGTCTCGGGTCGTACCACGGCATGTCGTACGAAGTTGCTATTTTGCGACAATACATTCGGTGCTGCAGTATGGCGCGGAGATATGGGGGCGCGCCGCGGATTGGCAGCGCGTTTTCCGTCTGCAAAAAAGAGCCGTGCGGTGTGTGGCACAGGTAAGCCAGGATACCTCCGCGAAAGCATATTTTAAAGAACTGGGTATATTGACTCTGCCGTCAATAGTGATTCTACAAGTCGCTATTTACGTGTATACCAACCTGAGGCAATATAAGAAACGCGCAGACTCAGCCCCCACGCTACGGAACCCGAATCAACTTCTCCCGGTAAAACGTAGACTGGCAAGGTCCAATAAGCTGACCCACATAATGGGTCCAACTCTCTACAACAGGTTGCCGGAGGCAGTCACCTCGTCACCGTCGCTGCAATGTTTTAAAGCTAGACTGAAGGCTTGGCTTCTCGAACACACATTCTACACCTATGACGAATTTTTGAATGTTGAGCTTTAGTGAAGTTACCCGAATATGAATTTAATTTTGATTGTTATTGATTTTTACGAATGTACACTTATATAGTACTTATTTTGAATAATTATACAATCTATTATATAAAAATGACATGGAATATTATAAATATTGTGAATAAATAATATGAATATGAATATGAATATGAATATATGACATAGAAAATTGACGAAAAACGAAAAATTAAGGTAAAATTGTAAAATAGAAAACAATATTATAACCAAACTATTAATTTTTTCTGTGCTTTTATAACGTGATCTCATTAACCCTTCAAGTGGCGCCCCCGAAAACGCGAAAAGTAGTCAAGTGGCGGGGCGGGGTGGTCAGCGCAGATAAGAAAATTTTACAAAATCGTCGATTTATGCTTTTCTAAGTTTGAAAGTATATTAAATCACATATTGTTAGAATCAGCGTTATATAGGCTATTTGAATATATCAATTAAATTATTCTAATGTTTATACATTTGGCCAGACGTAATCAAACTCCGGAAGAATGACAGTTTTCCAGCTTCCTTATATAGCCTAAGCAAATTAGAAAAATCTGCGGAAATAATTCGTGTAGTTTTGAAAATTGGTACAGGTATACCTTGTGGTGTCCAGATAAACATACTAAAAGTCCTCCAGGGTAGGAGGTGTGCTGGGGGTGTAGAGGGGGGTTGAAGGTACCTTTTTTCATATTTTTGCTCATATCTAGAATATCTGTACGAATAGCATTATAATTACTTCGGACAGAAGTTTTAACATAAAATTTACTACAAATTTGGTTATGTTTATTTTTACTCTGCGATCAATACTTTAGGAGCTACAGGCTGTTAAAGTTAAATAAGTGATAAAAAATAGACGGTTTAAGAAAACGTCGTTTTATTGTAATTGTTCATCACAAATAAAAAATTTAGCTTAGAGTAAGCAAGCTAAGCGACCTGCTGATAAAATATAAAAAATTGGCCTTGAGCATGTCGGGCCATGCTCAGTGTAGGGTTCCGTAGTTACCCGTCTGTCAAAATAGACTATTTGCCATAACTCAAAAACAGCTATACCGATTAGATTCGCTATATTTTTCCTTGAGGGGATGTAATTTTTTTTCGCTCCCACCCTATAGTGTGAGGTGTCGTTGGATAGGTCTTTTAAAACGAATATGGGTCTTCGAGAATTATTTTTTGATAAACATAATATTTTCGGAAACAATCGATCTGAAAGAAAAAAAGTTGTGTTTTCCACTTTAGTTCCACATTTGAACCATGGGTCCAAAAAATACGAAAAAATCGTGAAAGTAAAGCATAGTAAAGACTTTCAGAGAAAAATATAGCGAACCTTATCGGTTAAGCAGTTTTTGAGTTTTTGCAAATAGTCTATTTTGATGGACGGGTAACTACGAAACCCTACACTGAGCATGGCCCGACATGCTCTTGGCCGGTTTTTTTAATATTTTATCAGCAGATCGCTTAGCTTGCTTATTCTAAACTAAAATTTTTATTTATGATGAACAATTACGAAAATACGACGTTTTCTTAAACCGTCCATTTTTTATCTCTTATTCAATTTTAACAGCCTGTAGCTCCTAAATTATTGCTCGCAGAGTAAAAATAAACATAACCAAATTTGTAGTAAATTTAATGTTAAAACTTTTATCCCAAGTCATTATAATGCTATTCGTACAGATATTCGAGATATGAGCAAAAATATGAAAAAAGGTACCTTCAGCCCCCCTCTACACCCCCAGCACACCCCCTACCCTCGAGGACTTTTAGTATGTTTATCTGGACACCAGAAGGTATACCTGTACCAATTTTCAAAACTACACGAATTATTTCCGCAGCTTGCCCAAATTCGGCTTAATTTGACGTGGCTAATAATTCAATTTTACAATAGTTATTTATAAACTTTTTCGTTTTCAATAAAGAAGATATTTCGAGAAAATTTTGTTCATTAACAATTGCTTGTTGAAAAAAACTTTAAGATTTTCTACAAGTATTACATTTGTTGACATGTTTTCAATGAATATTTAATACCTTTAAATTTATATTTAATGTTACGTAGTCGCTTTTTCACGCCGCGCGCGTTTCCCGAAAATGAGGCGCGGAGGGCTGTGTTCAGAGTTGAATAAAAAGTATAAATAATGGAGACGCAGTTCTGCAAGTATGGAATGCTTGATTGGAAATATCCTCCTCTTTAATAATATTAATTTTGGTTTCTTAAATATTTATACTTTTTGAGATATTGGGGAAATAAAAAATATCTACTTTTTCCCCCTTTTTTGTTTATAACATTTTATATTTTTTTGTGTGCGAATACATTTTTCTAAGCATCATGAGGAATCTAATGAGATATCACACGTATTTTTAGGAGTGTTATCTCTATTTTTCACCGTTTTCAGTTTCTCGAACAGACTAATGGGGAAGTGACCCCATAAAATAATAATAGATATAACAAATGAGGATTTTGTTTAATGAATTACTAATTTGGAAGCGTTCCACCTCAGTTCCTTTGACCGGCGTCTCTGACAAATTATGTCTATTAAGTATCACTTTTTTGACGTTTTAACAAACTTAGGGTCTAGCAGTTTCTAAAATAACCAAAAGTCCTTGATCGCTTGTATTTGTTATTTATTTAGGCAAGGGCAACATCTAAGCTTGACATGCTTCAACGTAAAAGTTTGTCTTTTTTCCCAACTCAGCCAAGTGAGGATGCTGATATTTTTTTAGCAACTGCGCCGTTTATGAAAGATTATAATAATATTACAAAAAGAAACATTCAAAAAAGTTCAATATTTTTTTTAAATAAATTAATTGCTTCACCCCGGAATTTCTTAACAAAAGTTAAAAGTAATAAAAATCATAATTTGAAAACTACGAAAAGTTGGCTAACATACATATTCTGATAGCCCACACAGCATGAGGAGCCTAAAAAAATTTTTGACGTCAATGTTTGGACCATCCTGTATAACAACACATGCCGTGCCAACATCGCTCGTTCTGTGATATTAGAATGTCGTGAAAAACCTGTGTCAGGTATCGAGAGCATTCTATCCGGAGTTTCGGTGTGGGATCGAGACAATTTAGTCCAATTCAATCCCACCAAGACTCAATTTTGCGCGTTTACCGCTAAGAAAACCTCATTTTTCAAGGCACAACCCTCCCCATGTCAGGGAGTATTAGGAGCCTCGATCGGTGTTGACATCTCCATCAGTGACGTCCAATAATTTCGTAGCCACCTTGGCTGCTCTCGTATCCAAAAAAACTCGGTGTGCTCAACTGGGAGGCGATACTTTACTCTGGGGAAGACAGATTCCATATATTGAGTACTGCTGTCATCTTTGGGCAGGAGCACCTGGATGCCACCTTGGACCCTTCAAATCAGTCCAAAGGCGCGCTGTACCTATGAATATAGTCTACGATCCCAAACTCACAAGCGATATTGAACCTTTAAGGAGATAAGGAGATCTCCAAAAAAGAAGTGTATAACTTTTAAAATTGTCGGCAACGCGCATGTAACACCCTTGGAGTGTAGACGTCCACAGGATGCGGTGACCGCTTGCCATCAGGTGGGTCGTAAGCTTGTTAGCCACCGATGTACTAAAATAACACTTACTTGTCTAAATTAAAAGTAAACTTAATAAGTAAAAAAAGTAACCCTTTCGTTAGTTCATTTAGTTTGGGGGCAAATTTGATGCTTGCCCCGGGCGCCATATTATTATCCTCTAGCTACGCCACTGTGTCGTAAAGACTAGTGCCTACGCCAATTCTTGGGATTAGTTGCCAAGCGGACCCCATTACTAATAAACATAAAAAAAACGTATAAAAATAAACAGAATTAATATTTAGAAAAACATTTTTTTTTAGAGTTTAAGAGTTTTGGCCTGAGTAAAGTAAACGGAACTACGCATTATAAAGCCTAGCGTTTTCAGGGCACTACCTATACAATACCGTCAATATGAGTATCAAATAGAAGTTTAAAATCATGTACCACCCCCAAATCTCTCATAGATTGGACCTTATTCAGCGATTGGCCTTTGAGTTTATATGTGGAAGGAATTATGTTTTGTTTTCGCGAAAATGTCAGAAAGGAACATTTCGATGGATTCAAATCTAATTTATTATTCAAACAATATCAGCACTGAGTCATAGGTCGTATTCACTTTCCCAAAGATCTTCATGTCATCAGCAAAACAGAGTACCTAGTTTAGAATGTATGAAGCACTGATGTCCTTAATAAATATGTCATAGTTTTCAACTGTTTGGTTGAGTTTAATATAATGCCAGTGTTACAACAACGCTACTTATACATGCAGCATTTAAATATATTGAATGAAAAATAAAATATTAATACACAATACCACCTACATGAATAAAGTATATTTGAATTGAATTGAATAAAAAAATATGAAAATTAACTATTCCATTTAGTTTCCTTGAATGTAATATATAGCCATAAGCTAAATTGAACGGAGTTTTATAAAAATAAGTTCACGTTGTTGCATACTAAGCTATAAATGTATGACGAATCAAACTATTTTTTTTTTTTTTAATTTATTTATTCATGATACACTAAAATACATTTTATAAATAACATAAAACTCGCCAAACTGTGAAGTTTGATGGCGAGATACGCTCTTTTTTATGCA
This sequence comes from Cydia splendana, assembly GCF_910591565.1. Taxonomy (NCBI): domain Eukaryota; kingdom Metazoa; phylum Arthropoda; class Insecta; order Lepidoptera; family Tortricidae; genus Cydia; species Cydia splendana. The sequence goes on from NW_026946903.1 coordinate 569,040, forward strand.
AGTAACTTAACCTATTTGGGTCACACCCGTTTTATAGTATCTAGTACTTGAGACTCAAGTTGTAAATAATAATAATAATGAAAAACGGGTTATATTATATGTACCAGAGTCGTTAACTTTTATCGTATTGTCCACAGAAGTGACCTTTTCTAAAAACGTGTTTGACCCATTTACTTAATTCTAACAAGTTTACAGTTGTTTCTGTGATTTACATTATGATCTCTAAATTAAGCAACAAACAAATGAGCATTTATTTTACCTTACCTATAGCATTCACTCTCTTCTATTATGGCAAAATATAAAGGTAGGCAGTGAAATTTGTCAAATTATTAAAACTGTAACTTAACGGTTTGTTAGAAAATGCTTAACAGGTTGTTTAATTTCTAATACACTGTCAAAAATACTTAACAGTCGTGTATGGTTGCTTATTACACGTACCTAAATAACTTGACGATGAATTTTTAGTTGGTTCGAGTCCCGGGCGAGGCAAGCGAGTTTTCGAAAATCTTTGAATGCAGTTTTGTTTCTTTTTAAAAATAAAGTAATGTCTCCTTTAAGTAAAATGAGCCAGCTTAAGGATTTAAGGTAGTTTCCCTCCTGGGCCCGACTTATCTTTCCACCCTGTATACCAAACATGCTGACTCTAATCCGCGTCACCGCCATGTCCCTACATATTATATGAGTAATTTTTTTGACACTCTTGTGCCAAAATATCGCATGTTATTGATTACGAAAGTATCATTTTATTGCAAAAACCGGACAAGTGCGAGTCGGACTCGCCCACCGAATGTTCCGTACTTTTTAGTATTTGTTGTTATAGCGGCAACAGAAATGGGTCAAACAGATCACTGTGTTATGTCTTTCCTGTAGACATACACAATGCCCACAGGAGAGAAAAATGTACTGTTCGCGATAACACACTAGTTTTCTCTCCTGTGGGCAATAGTTAACACCTTTGGGCATGTAAGTAATGATTTTATCATAGTTCTTTAAATAAAAGGAGGACCTTTTCACGTGGATAAGGGTTAAATAAGAAAATTAACCTTTATAGCCCTTAACTCTTGTGTATGTCTACAGGAAAGACATAACACAGTGATCTGTTTGACCCAAATACATCATCTGTGAAACTTTCAACTGCCTAGCAGTGTTGGGCAAAAAGTAATTGAATTACTAATTAACAATTGCAATTATTATTACCAATTATATTTATCAAAAGGTTTTTAGATTAAACTACAAAACTTAAAAACGTAATCTAAAAACCTTTTGATAAATATCATCAGCATATCTAGAAACAAAATAATACCATAAGATAAGTCATACCTAAAACATAATTATATATAGATATGCTTACAGATAGTATTTTTTATAATTTGTTATAATAGTTACACTATGATACAATAAAAACAACTAGAATATTTTTTTTTAACTCAACATGTAACATACCTAATAGTCGTAATAGGGATATTACGACTATTACGAGTAGGATGCACAGCTGTAATGTTCCACTATGTGATGCGCCTTGGTATGTAACTAAATTTTATAATTAGTGACACAAATTATTCGTATTGTCATGTCATGCCCTTATTGGGGTTATATTAAATAACTCGCGAACAAGCGTTAACTATATTCAAACGATTATTGAATAGATCTGACATTATTGCAATTACAAAATGTAATTCCAACAAATAATTTCCATTACATTGGGAAAGTAATTAAAATTTTAATTACTATTTACCAATGTAAATGTAATTAGTAATTCAATTTTTAATTATATTTTGGAATTAATTACTTTTTTCAACTACAATTACTTTTATAGAATGCAAGTTTTTGATCATCTTTATTTCCAAAATCAGATGAACATTTTGAATGCTTTTAAATTTGACTAACAAGGAAGGGTACCCAACTGTCCGACTCCGATTTGATTTATTTTGATATATGTTATAGAGGGGTTCCGTCTATTTGGCATAACTTCCGTGACCCGAAACGCATCTGGCATAACCTATTTGGCAGAAATATTTTTCGACGAATGTTAAATTTGCAGATAGCTTCAGTTTGTATAATATGCAATAGCCCGAATGTTTCCAAGTCCGAATCTTAAATAGACTACTACTATCATGGCCGAATTTTGATACGAATAATTTTATTTTGCATTTGTTTAAATGTCCGAAATGTGATTTTCATAATCTGTTTAGCATAATAGGATTTAGGCGAATATTTACATCGAAGAAAACGTATTTAGATTCTTTCTATTTGGTATAACTTGTATGACCTAAAACCCATCTGTCATAAGCTACATTTGTCAGAATGTTTTTCGACGAATGTTAAAATTAAAGAAAGCGTCAGATTGTATAAAATCCAAGTCTAATTTATATTTAACAATGCATAAAACACCTAAATATGTAGCTGACTGACTCATTAACGCAGAGCCGTAACTAAAAGCTCTGCCTACGGTTATAATTCGTAAAAAAAACATTATTATTGTATTGTATTGTAACTTTGGGTGGGAACATATTATTGGCATTTTGGATGTATACATATTTTAGCTCACAAAACAAACGAAAACAAACTGTTGCCAGAAAAGTGGGTTAGGTTAGGTTAAAACTGCGTCCCCCAAGAAAACGAACTGTTGTCTGAAAAGTGGGTTAGGTTAGGTTAGAACTGCGACCCCCAAGAAAACGAACTGTTGCCTGAAAAGTGGGTTAGGTTAGGTTAGAACTGCGACCCCACGAAAAAGAACTGTTGCCTGAAAAGTGGGTTAGGTTAGATTAGAACTACGACCCCACGAAAACAAACTGTTGCCAGAAAAGTGGGTTAGGTTAGGTTAGAACTGCGACCCCACGAAAACAAACTGTTGCCAGAAAAGTGGGTTAGGTTAGGTTAGAACTGCGACCCCACGAAAACAAACTGTTGCCTGAAAAGTGGGTTAGGTTAGGTTAGAACTGCGACCCCACGAAAACAAACTGTTGCCTGAAAAGTGGGTTAGGTTAGGTTAGAATTGCGACCCCACGAAAACAAACTGTTGCCAGAAAAGTGGGTTAGGTTAGATTAAAACTGCGTCCCCCAAGAAATCGAACTGTTGTCTGAAAAGTGGGTTAGGTTAGGTTAGAACGGCGACCCCCAAGAAAACGAACTGTTGCCAGAAAAGTGGGTTAGGTTAGGTTAGAACAACTGCGACCCCACGAAAACAAACTGTTGCCTGAAAAGTGGGTTAGGTTAGGTTAGAACTGGAACCCCACGAAAACGAACTGTAGCCTGAAAAGTGGGTTAGGTTAGGTTAGAACTGCGACCCCACGAAAAAAAACTGTTGCCAGAAAAGTGGGTTAGGTTAGGTTAGAACTGCGACCCCACGAAAACAAACTATTGCCTGAAAAGTGGGTTAGGTTAGATTAGAACTGCGACCCCACGAAAACAAACTGTAGCCTGAAAAGTGGGTTAGGTTAGGTTAGAACTGCGACCCCACGAAAACGAACTGTTGCCTGAAAAGTGGGTTAGGTTAGGTTAGAACTGCGACCCCACGAAAAAAGGGACTCCCTCTGGTCGCATAACAACTTTTGTCATATTTTTAATTGTCATAACACTTTATGTATAAAATTGTAAGTCATAAAAACCTTTAGTCAGAATTATTCCTGAGCATAACTGGGTTTTTGTCATAAATTAGTTGTCATAATTTTTGTAGTCATTAATTTAATTCGCATAAAATTTTAAGTCATCTGCTTGATCTCCATAATCGTTTTTCGCTCGAAGTATTTCAGTGCATAGTATTAATAGAGACATAAAAAATTTAAGCATATATTTAGTGGTCATAAAAGAAACTAATCGTAATAGGTAGGTTAGGTTCGTTAGGTTGCTTTAGATGCCCGAAGGGCAAACTTTCAACTGCCTAGCAGTGTTGGGCAAAAAGTAATTGAATTACTAATTAACAATTGCAATTATTATTACCAATTATATTTATCAAAAGGTTTTTAGATTAAACTACAAAACTTAAAAACGTAATCTAAAAACCTTTTGATAAATATCATCAGCATATCTAGAAACAAAATAATACCATAAGATAAGTCATACCTAAAACATAATTATATATAGATATGCTTACAGATAGTATTTTTTATAATTTGTTATAATAGTTACACTATGATACAATAAAAACAACTAGAATAATTTTTTTTAACTCAACATGTAACATACCTAATAGTCGTAATAGGGATATTACGACTATTACGAGTAGGATGCACAGCTGTAATGTTCCACTATGTGATGCGCCTTGGTATGTAACTAAATTTTATAATTAGTGACACAAATTATTCGTATTGTCATGTCATGCCCTTATTGGGGTTATATTAAATAACTCGCGAACAAGCGTTAACTATATTCAAACGATTATTGAATAGATCTGACATTATTGCAATTACAAAATGTAATTCCAACAAATAATTTCCATTACATTGGGAAAGTAATTAAAATTTTAATTACTATTTACCAATGTAAATGTAATTAGTAATTCAATTTTTAATTATATTTTGGAATTAATTACTTTTTTCAACTACAATTACTTTTATAGAATGCAAGTTTTTGATCATCTTTATTTCCAAAATCAGATGAACATTTTGAATGCTTTTAAATTTGACTAACAAGGAAGGGTACCCAACTGTCCGACTCCGATTTGATTTATTTTGATATATGTTATAGAGGGGTTCCGTCTATTTGGCATAACTTCCGTGACCCGAAACGCATCTGGCATAACCTATTTGGCAGAAATATTTTTCGACGAATGTTAAATTTGCAGATAGCTTCAGTTTGTATAATATGCAATAGCCCGAATGTTTCCAAGTCCGAATCTTAAATAGACTACTACTATCATGGCCGAATTTTGATACGAATAATTTTATTTTGCATTTGTTTAAATGTCCGAAATGTGATTTTCATAATCTGTTTAGCATAATAGGATTTAGGCGAATATTTACATCGAAGAAAACGTATTTAGATTCTTTCTATTTGGTATAACTTGTATGACCTAAAACCCATCTGTCATAAGCTACATTTGTCAGAATGTTTTTCGACGAATGTTAAAATTAAAGAAAGCGTCAGATTGTATAAAATCCAAGTCTAATTTATATTTAACAATGCATAAAACACCTAAATATGTAGCTGACTGACTCATTAACGCAGAGCCGTAACTAAAAGCTCTGCCTACGGTTATAATTCGTAAAAAAAACATTATTATTGTATTGTATTGTAACTTTGGGTGGGAACATATTATTGGCATTTTGGATGTATACATATTTTAGCTCACAAAACAAACGAAAACAAACTGTTGCCAGAAAAGTGGGTTAGGTTAGGTTAAAACTGCGTCCCCCAAGAAAACGAACTGTTGTCTGAAAAGTGGGTTAGGTTAGGTTAGAACTGCGACCCCCAAGAAAACGAACTGTTGCCTGAAAAGTGGGTTAGGTTAGGTTAGAACTGCGACCCCACGAAAAAGAACTGTTGCCTGAAAAGTGGGTTAGGTTAGATTAGAACTACGACCCCACGAAAACAAACTGTTGCCAGAAAAGTGGGTTAGGTTAGGTTAGAACTGCGACCCCACGAAAACAAACTGTTGCCAGAAAAGTGGGTTAGGTTAGGTTAGAACTGCGACCCCACGAAAACAAACTGTTGCCTGAAAAGTGGGTTAGGTTAGGTTAGAACTGCGACCCCACGAAAACAAACTGTTGCCTGAAAAGTGGGTTAGGTTAGGTTAGAATTGCGACCCCACGAAAACAAACTGTTGCCAGAAAAGTGGGTTAGGTTAGATTAAAACTGCGTCCCCCAAGAAATCGAACTGTTGTCTGAAAAGTGGGTTAGGTTAGGTTAGAACGGCGACCCCCAAGAAAACGAACTGTTGCCAGAAAAGTGGGTTAGGTTAGGTTAGAACAACTGCGACCCCACGAAAACAAACTGTTGACTGAAAAGTGGGTTAGGTTAGGTTAGAACTGGAACCCCACGAAAACGAACTGTAGCCTGAAAAGTGGGTTAGGTTAGGTTAGAACTGCGACCCCACGAAAAAAAACTGTTGCCAGAAAAGTGGGTTAGGTTAGGTTAGAACTGCGACCCCACGAAAACAAACTATTGCCTGAAAAGTGGGTTAGGTTAGATTAGAACTGCGACCCCACGAAAACAAACTGTAGCCTGAAAAGTGGGTTAGGTTAGGTTAGAACTGCGACCCCACGAAAACGAACTGTTGCCTGAAAAGTGGGTTAGGTTAGGTTAGAACTGCGACCCCACGAAAAAAGGGACTCCCTCTGGTCGCATAACAACTTTTGTCATATTTTTAATTGTCATAACACTTTATGTATAAAATTGTAAGTCATAAAAACCTTTAGTCAGAATTATTCCTGAGCATAACTGGGTTTTTGTCATAAATTAGTTGTCATAATTTTTGTAGTCATTAATTTAATTCGCATAAAATTTTAAGTCATCTGCTTGATCTCCATAATCGTTTTTCGCTCGAAGTATTTCAGTGCATAGTATTAATAGAGACATAAAAAATTTAAGCATATATTTAGTGGTCATAAAAGAAACTAATCGTAATAGGTAGGTTAGGTTCGTTAGGTTGCTTTAGATGCCCGAAGGGCAAACTACGCAGAAATAGGAGCCCCGCGTGAGCGGGGCTCCGTCGAATTAAGTGTTTGGACGGAGATTAGGGAAAAGATTTTTTTCGAGGAGTTGTTGAGAGGCTAAAATTAGTTTCTTAAATTATTTATGTAAACCATTATGGTTGAAAATTATTATGCTACAAAACGTTATACGTAAAAACCTTATAAATATCGATAAATATGCTTTTAGCTGGTATTACATTTGATTCATTATAATCAAAACCTATATGCACAAAAAATTTATGACAACTGCTGAGTGTGTCATCAAATATTATGGCTAAAAATGTATGACAAAATATAATATGACTTTACATTTGTATGCGCAATGATGATTATGACACAAGTTGTTATGCGCATCAAAGATATGACCTAAACTTGTATGCAACCCAATATGGACCCCACGAAAAAAAACTGTTGCCAGAAAAGTGGGTTAGGTTAGGTTAGAACTGCGACCCCACGAAAACAAACTGTTGCCTGAAAAGTGGGTTAGGTTAGGTTAGAACTGCGACCCCACGAAAACAAACTGTTGCCTGAAAAGTGGGTTAGGTTAGGTTAGAACTGCGACCCCACGAAAACAAACTGTTGCCAGAAAAGTGGGTTAGGTTAGGTTAGAACTGCGACCCCACGAAAACAAACTGTTGCCAGAAATGAAATTATGAGAAAATAATAGTTGCGAATTGGGAAAAATTTGGCGAATTAATTTCCGCCAAAAAATATTCGGCCTACAACATATATGATTCTTGCAAGTATGCAAAACATTTCTATGCCATAAGATTTTATGCTTGTAGTACTTTATCCTTAATGGCGAATTATGCAAAAACAAATTATTACAAATAAAATTATGCGAAATGAAACATATACCAGGTCTCGATTCGGACATTAAATTTATGCCAAAAGATACTTCGATCAATAAAAATTATGCGTAGAGTATGTATGCGCAACAATCCAGTACCAAGTGAGTTTATGCTAACAGTATGTTATGCTTAAAGGTATTATGCACAATAGAATTATTACAAAAAAAAATATGCCAAAGATAGGGGAACCATTATAGAGTGGTCTAAAATGACGGACACGTATTTTTTTTAGCTGTCCAAACTCAACCTGTTAGGAGAAAATGGCCTTCAGAGTACTGAAAATTGACCAAACCTTCTAATTTCTGAGAAGAACTTTTTTCTAAAAAATTGATATTTAATTACTGGTTTCGTTATATGTTGGAGACCATGAATAAAGAATGGGGACGTGTTTTGTCATTTCACCACAAACTCATTTTTTATATAAAAATATATTTATTATATTTATTGATTATATATATATTTTTTTACAGTAGTCTAAAATACGTGTCCGTTATTTTAGACTACTCTATAACATATATCAAAATAAATCAAATCGGAGTCGGACAGTTGGGTACCCTTCCTTGTAAGCAACATTGTCAATGTTAATTTTGGTTGGACGGTAGCAAAGTGGGGGACTGGGACTTAGATTATTTTTTTTACAAAGTGGTGTCATTTTGTCATTATGACAGTATTTTTAAATGATTGTAATGACACGTCAAAATAAGCATCTTTTATTGAAAAAACTTTTCTCTGAAATAAAAAATGGCTGAGTTAGACGCCTCCAAAGATTGATGTTTTTAAAGGGAGTGGCCAATCGGTAAGAGCGTGCGACTTGCAATCCGGAGGTCGCGGGTTCAAACCCCGGCTCGCAACAATGAGTTTTTCGGAACTTATGTCGTGAGGAAACCTGCATACATCTGCGAAGAAATTCAAAGGTGTATGTGAAGTCCCCAACCCGCATTGGGCTAGCGTGGGGACTATAGGCCAAGCCCTCTAATAAAGTGCTCACTCCATACATCAGTTTTAGTACCAAAACGACTATTATTTTCGCAGTCGACATTTAGCATCGAGTAGCGGAATTATCATTACCGCCTAGGTTCGAACGCCGTCTCAGTTTACGAACCGCGCGCCATCTAGGGGCAGGGTGCTAGCTTGCCAGGCCAGACCGCAGCCGCCGCAGTGCACCTCAATCTATCGCCATCTATCGGTTATACGATCAAACCTGCGACGAACGCCTCGCTACAATAGGCCCGTAGGTTACGGTCCGGTACAATACGAGTAAGACAAATAGTTCACGAATCACCTATGAGGTGGCGCTGGTTTTATAATTATTGATTTGACGGAGCTTGTAATTAGCATACAGATACAGAAGATTCGTCCATTAAGGTGGTTCTACTTGCTCGAATTTCATACAAACTTTCTTGTTAACTCACTACTATTCTGTAAGGTGTCTTCACTTGAATACGTAATGTTTGGGTAGTATATATATATTTCTTACTGCGCCAAAGTAACAAAATACTAGAAATTGATTAATATTTTTAAGAAAAAAGCCTTTGAAAATTAGTAAAATTTTGCCCCAGGGCTTGTTTGTGTGAGTGATGCTTATAGTATAGGCAAAGACATATGTAACTTCGTATAAAACGAATAAAGTCTAAGGAAAAAACGTGCCTCAGAATTCAAGTAAAAGTCATTCTCGAATAGATGGCGCACACACCTTTAGCCTACCCTCGGCTAGATGGCGTGACGACACCGTTTCATATTTAACAATTTTAACACATAGATATCAGTGAATGAACATGGATCAAAATGATATAAAAATAATAAAATCATTTTATCCATATATATAATTTTTTTGATAACTTTATACGTTTTCATTTTGAGTTTTAGTCGTGTGTCGATAGATGGCAGTAAATTTACAGTGACTACAAAATTTACAATGACAGGACCCCTCTATACTATCTATTCTTTTTGGTATAGGTGTAATTCTAACATGGCGACTTCTTTGACAAGCAATCATTTTTAATTTATCAAAGGTGTAACAGATGGCATTTTAAAACCGAAACACAGGTTACCTGTGTATTTTTTTTTATCTTCTGTTTAAATTTAATGCACAAATCATGTTACGAGTATACTCATTTAAGAGTCTCCTTTTTCTGATATAATTTCATTCCCAGATGTAATATAACTTATATTATATATTAAAATACATTTATATAACTATACATTTAATAGAATTAAAGGTCAGTCCAAACAATCATTCGCGTAACGGTCGTCCACCGAAAAGCCTTGTGAATTCTGTTTTCGTCTCGGCAGAAATATAAATAAATGTTCTCTGGAAGCCTATATTTATTCTTACAATGATTTTTAAACTAAAGTAGCTATATTTTTCTCGAAAATATATATTGGGAGCAAAATGTCATCTTCTTGTAAATAAACAAGAACAATAGTACATAGTTAACCAAGGGATCATTTCTGCCGAAATCATCAATGATCACCTCGGCAGAAAGAACACTATTCTGTTTTTTTCTGTTTCTCATTACTTCCCCAGAAATGTGACTCACACGCCAGCTTACTTAGTAGTGTTAGTACAGTCGCCATCAGATATATCGGAGCGTCCGAGGTGCTCACAAATATCTGAACACGCACTCTAACGCCTTGACAATAGAGGCGTGTTCAGATATTTGTGAGCGCCTTATCTGCCCCGATATATCTAATGGCGACTGTACTAAGCTAACATTAAAAGCGTTTTTGTAATTTTAGGTAAAATAATTTGCGTTATTTTCAATCTATATATATAAAACAAAGTCGTGTTTGTTCCAGCACCCATAACCCGAGAACGGCTGGACCGATTTTCATGGTTTTTGATTTGTTGGATTAGTCTCGGCCCAGAATAGCAGAATAACTGTTAAAACCATTGAAAAAATTGACGAAAACAAAATAATGAAAGAAAAATCATTCCCATACAAAATGTTCCTAGGTATCTTACCTGTCAAACATTTGATGTTAATCCCGTCGATACGGTAAACTCTTACCTCAAATTAAATAACGTATTTAAAAAAAGGGTTTCGAACCGACAAGATATATCCACAATATTAGGATTACGCCGTATTTGAGATTTTAAAATTGTAAAATAGTGACAACGGATTGACATATTTATATTTATGCATGCACTATAGTGATGAGGCTAACCATAAGGTTACATCACGTTTACGTTTGTCAAATATAGCGATTATAAACGAATTAGTCGAATCGATTTTAATGCCGATTTTTGCAACTTTGTATTATTTGTTTGTATTATCTAGACACGCGGTAGCGTGTCCAGCCAAGTTCAAAGAAAAAGGAACTGGCGACGCAGCAACCGTGTGTAATATTACACGAACCATTTCGAGCTACTTTTGACCCCTTCACAACTTGAAACCTACTTAACCTACACAAATGAAATTTGGCACATGTATTCAAGCCCCTTAGCTTGTCCAAAATACAAAATTTCATAAAAATAGCTCATACAGTTATTGATAAATCAACGTGTAAAAACCGGCATTTTTGTGACTGACTGACATATAGATCACAAACCTAACCCACTTCCAGATGACCTAGAAACTTGAAATTTGGCATCAAGGTAGACTATTAGGTGTATATAGAGGGAAAAATCTGAAAACTGGAAATTATTGATATTTCGATGGAAAAAAAATTATTAATACTTATAGACCAAAATCCTAACCCACTTCTAGATTACTTAGAAACTTGATATTTGGCATGAAGGTAGACTATTAGGTGTATATAAAGGAAAAAATCTGAAAACAGGAAATTATTGATATTTCGATGGAAAAAAAATAATTAATACTTATAGACCAAAAACCTAACCCACTTCTAGATGACTTAGTAACTTGATATTTGGCATCAAGGTAGACTGTTAGGTGTATGTAAAGGGAAAAATCTGAAAACTGGAAATTATTGATATTTCGATGGAAAAAATAATAATTAATACTTATAGACCAAAAACCTAACCCACTTTTAGATGACTTAGAAACTTGATATTTGGCATCAAGGTAGACTGTTAGGTGTATATAAAGGGAAAAATCTGAAAACTGGAAATTATTGATATTTCGATGGAAAAAATAATAATTAATACTTATAGACCAAAAACCTAACCCACTTCTAGATGACTTAGAAACTTGATATTTGGCATCAAGATAGACTATTAGGTGTATATAAAGGAAAAAATCTGAAAATTGGAAATTATTGATATTTCGATGGAGAAAAAAATTAATACTTATAGACCAAAAACCTAACCCACTTCTAGATGACTTAGAAACTTGATATTTGGTATCAAGGTAGACTATTAGGTGTATATAAAGGGAAAAATCTGAAAACTCGAAATTATTGATATTTAGATAGAAAAAAAAATTAATACTTATAGACCAAAAACCTAACCCACTTCTAGATGACTTAGAAACTTGATATTTGGCATCAAGATAGACTATTAGGTGTATATAAAGGAAAAAATCTGAAAATTGGAAATTATTGATATTTCGATGGAAAAAAAAATTAATACTTATAGACCAAAAACCTAACCCACTTCTAGATGACTTAGAAACTTGATATTTGGTATCAAGGTAGACTATTAGGTGTATATAAAGGGAAAAATCTGAAAACTCGAAATTATTGATATTTAGATAGAAAAAAAAATTAATACTTATAGACCAAAAACCTAACCCACTTCTAGATGACTTAGAAACTTGATATTTGGCATCAAGGTACATTATTAGGCGCATACAAAAGAAAAAATCTGAAAACTGAAACTTTTTGACAACTGACCGCGCGTTAGCGAGGGTCTCCTTTTCAGCTTAGGCAAACTGCTTTCATGATGAATAGAATACTTACTATAGTAATTTCTGTACAAAAAGTAATGATATCCCAACAAAAACATAAATGTGAAATGAGAGCCAAGTTCAATATTAAGAATATGTGTTGTTGTTGACTCGCTGACAAAAGAATTGAGATCTATATTGGTGCCAAGTTCTGTGCTGTGTAGAAAATCCTGAAATTATAAAGGATTTGTCTTGGCTAGTTTTTACGTATAGGTTATTTATTATATTTGACTAGGTACGTTACTTTTCTAAAATTTGGTTTGTTGGTAAAACTAGCCAAGACAAATCCTTTATAATTTCAGGATTTTCTACACAGCACAGAACTTGGCACCAATATAGATCTCAATTCTTTTGTCAGCGAGTCAACAACAACACATATTCTTAATATTGAACTTGGCTCTCATTTCACATTTATGTTTTTGTTGGGATTAAATAAACTCTTTTTCACATCGAATTTCATTTTATTGTCATTTGGTTTTTGTTTTAATTGTATCGTTTTTTTTAGTCGATTTTCATCAACTTACGGAAATGTAATGACTTGACCACAGATGAGTATTAATCGAATAACTTTTTATTCGATTAATCGAATAAAAAAGTTAATCGTCAAATTTAATCGTCGATTAAATTATTCGCGATTAATTTAGTCGACCTAACATACCATTGAAATTGAATTAATCTGAATATTAATCGACTAAATTTTCGATTAAATCTCGATTGAAAGTTGACAGGCGGTTATTTTTGTACGTAAAAAAAAAGATGGGAGCCAAACACTTTGTCATAATAGTCATCATGGGTGTCGTTTTATAGGTTTTAGGGATTGCCGGTTTCGAAAATGATAACTGTTTTAGAATCCAAGATGTCGACCGTGCACTTTGTCATAAAAATCGTCATGGATGTCGTTTTATAGGTTTCAGGAAGTGCCGGTTTTGTAAATGATGACTGTTTTGGAATCCAAGATGTCTGCCGTGCACTTTGTCATAAAAGTCATCATGGGTGTCGTTTTATAGGTTTTAGGGAGTGCCGATTTCGAAAATAATGACTATTTTGGAATCCGAGATGTCTACCGTGCACTTGATCATAAAAGTTGTCATGGATGTCGTTTTATAGGTTTTAGGGAGTGCAGAATTCGAAAATGATGACTGTTTTGGAATCCAAATATGTCTGACGTGCAGTTTGATATAAAAGTCATCATGGGTGTCGTTTTACAGGTATTAGGGAGTGCCGGTTTCGAAAATGATGACCGTTTTGGAATCCAAGATATCTGCCGTGGACTTTGTCATAAAAGTCATCATGGTTGTCATTTTATAGGTTTTCGAGAGTGCCGGTTTAGAAAATAATGACTATTTTGGAATCCGAGATGTCTGCCGTGCACTTTGTCATAAAAGTCGTAATGGGTGTAGTTTTATAGGTTTTAGGGAGTGCCGGTTTCGAAAATAATGACTCTTTTGGAATCCAAGATGTCTGCCGTGCACTTTGACATAAAAGCCGTCATGGATGTCGTTTTATAGGTTTTAGGGAGTGCAGAATTCGAAAATGATGACTGTTTTGGAATCCAAGATGTCTGCCGTGCACTTTGTCATAAAAGTCATCATGGGTGTCGTTTTGTAGGTTTTAGGGAGTGCCGGTTTCGAAAATAATGACTATTTTGGAATCCAAGATGTCTGCCGTGCACTTTGTCATAAAAGTCGTCATGGGTGTCGTTTTAGGTTTTCGAGAGTGCCGGTTTCGAAAATAATGACTATTTTGGAATCCGAGATGTCTGCCGTGCACTTTGTCATAAAAGTCGTCATGGGTGTCGTTTTATAGATTTTAGGGAGTGCCGATTTCGAAAATAATGACTATTTTGGAATCCGAGATGTCTACCGTGCACTTGATCATAAAAGTCGTCATGGATGTCGTTTTATAGGTTTTACGGAGTGCAGAATTCGAAAATGATGACTGTTTTGGAATCCAAATATGTCTGACGTGCAGTTTGATATAAAAGTCATCATGGGTGTCGTTTTATAGGTATTAGGGAGTGCCGGTTTCGAAAATGATGACCGTTTTGGAATCCAAGATGTCTGCCGTGGACTTTGTCATAAAAGTCGTCATGGGTGTAGTTTTATAGGTTTTAGGGAGTGCCGGTTTCGAAAATGATGACTGTTTTGGAATCCAAGATGTCTGCCGTGCACTTTGTCATAAAAGTCATCATGGGTGTCGTTTTGTAGGTTTTAGGGAGTGCCGGTTTCGAAAATAATGACTATTTTGGAATCCAAGATGTCTGCCGTGCACTTTGTCATAAAAGTCGTCATGGGTGTCGTTTTAGGTTTTCGAGAGTGCCGGTTTCGAAAATAATGACTATTTTTGGAATCCGAGATGTCTGCCGTGCACTTTGACATAAAAGCCGTCATGGATGTCGTTTTATAGGTTTTAGGGAGTGCAGAATTCGAAAATGATGACTGTTTTGGAATCCAAGATGTCTGCCGTGCACTTTGTCATAAAAGTCATCATGGGTGTCGTTTTGTAGGTTTTAGGGAGTGCCGGTTTCGAAAATAATGACTATTTTGGAATCCAAGATGTCTGCCGTGCACTTTGTCATAAAAGTCGTCATGGGTGTCGTTTTAGGTTTTCGAGAGTGCCGGTTTCGAAAATAATGACTATTTTGGAATCCGAGATGTCTGCCGTGCACTTTGTCATAAAAGTCGTCATGGGTGTCGTTTTATAGATTTTAGGGAGTGCCGATTTCGAAAATAATGACTATTTTGGAATCCGAGATGTCTACCGTGCACTTGATCATAAAAGTCGTCATGGATGTCGTTTTATAGGTTTTACGGAGTGCAGAATTCGAAAATGATGACTGTTTTGGAATCCAAATATGTCTGACGTGCAGTTTGATATAAAAGTCATCATGGGTGTCGTTTTATAGGTATTAGGGAGTGCCGGTTTCGAAAATGATGACCGTTTTGGAATCCAAGATGTCTGCCGTGGACTTTGTCATAAAAGTCGTCATGGGTGTAGTTTTATAGGTTTTAGGGAGTGCCGGTTTCGAAAATGATGACTGTTTTGGAATCCAAGATGTCTGCCGTGCACTTTGTCATAAAAGTCATCATGGGTGTCGTTTTGTAGGTTTTAGGGAGTGCCGGTTTCGAAAATAATGACTATTTTGGAATCCAAGATGTCTGCCGTGCACTTTGTCATAAAAGTCGTCATGGGTGTCGTTTTAGGTTTTCGAGAGTGCCGGTTTCGAAAATAATGACTATTTTGGAATCCGAGATGTCTGCCGTGCACTTTGTCATAAAAGTCGTCATGGGTGTCGTTTGATAGGTTTTGGGGAGTACCGGTTTCGAAAATAATGACTATTTTGGAATCCAAGATATGTCTGCCGTGCACTTTGTTATGAAAGTCGTCATGGGTGTCGTTTTATAGGTTTCAGGGAGTGCAGAATTCAAAAATGATGATTATTTTGGAATCAAAGATGTGTGTAATGATAATTTGAAAACTTTGCGTTATATTCCACAAGCTTATTTGAATGCAAGACATTGACATATTTTAGTATAATGTTGCCTGTTTCGTACAAGTCATATAATAGTGAACCGATACAACAGATATTTAGGTACGTATAAAGTCCATTCCAATAGAACTTGCAAAGTATGTAAACAAACCGCCATATTGAAATTGTCTCTGAATGATGAATTTGCTAGTGATGGGCAAGAGTCTTACTTAGTCCTTTACTTAAGGCCGTAACACACTATTGCACTGCATCACGAACTTGGTGCGTCGCATCCATAATCCACTCATTTTTTCGTTGCCGGCAATAATAAGCAATATCAGAATCCGTGTAAGGTAGCAATAAGTCGTCGTTCCAAGATAAATAAATAATATCCAGATCACATTAATGCAAAACAAAATCCGTAAATCAGGCCAAGTCGTTAGAAAATTCAATAACAAAGAAGTAAGATACGCGTACATGCCAAGAAAAACAGTGAACGAGTAAAATAATATTGAAACCGTCAATCATTCAACAGTCATTATTTTGTCAAATGTAGGGTAGATTTTTATTTATGAACAGTCCAAAACAACCAGTTATAATTTTCCGTAGTTTAAAAATGGTGCGAAAGAATGGAAAAGGTTATTTAAAAAAAAGGAATTAAAACGATTAATCTGAGTTTACATATTTATTGAAATTTAAAATTGTCAAACTACCGCGTAGTGTATATAACCGCGTTGGCAGGTACAGACCGTGAGTCGCGTAGTGTGTAGCGGCTTTACGAGTATATCACCAACTTTAGTCACAACACTACCCATCATAGACAATTGTAGAATATAAAAGAAACAAAAACGTCATTACATCAGGGCCTAATAACCTAACTTATGAAACCATTTTAAACTTTTAATGAAATATCCAAGATACAGTTATATATTGTTGTATTTTACGGTAACGACCGCTTTAATAGTGTATAGTGTATGTGTTTCAATGGTGTTTGATGAGATTATGTGAAAATTCAAGGAGAAACAGTGACAAAACAAAGTTACGTGCTTTGTTGACAAAGTTAGCAAGTTCTATTGGAATGGACTTTACGTATTTGTTGATATAATGCCTGTAATACAATGATTGTATAATCCGTATTTAACGTGCAAAAAAAAACAAATGCATACATGTACCTAGAGTCAGACCAAGAATAGTCTGCAGCGGATTTGATAGCCCTCGCAGTGCAAGTGTTATTTTAAACGTCAAACTTCTATGAAATTATGACGTATAAATAACACTTGCACTGCGTGGGCTATCAAATCCGCTGCAGACTGTTTATGGACCGACTCTAGGTGAAACGAAGTTCACCGGGTCAGCTAGTTGATAATTAGAATAAAAACATATAATCTATAAAACTCTTTATATAAAAAAAAAAAATTAAGCACTGTCGGGATTTGAACCCAGATTCATTGATACTCTAGCTAAAATTTATTCAAAACAGACGTTGTGGGTGCCACAAGCACATGACAATCAACGTCTGAAAATACGTATCAGTTGGTTCTAAGTTACTTGTCAATGTCTCAAATAAGAATTTAAATTCTAAATTGTTCTTCCTAAAAATATTCATGCGCTGCACTGCGCCCTCTAGGTTACTTTACTGTAACATTACAAATCTACTGACATTAGACACTGACTTTAGGTATGTGAGTGTGCGTGAATGCAAGATATTGCAATATTTTGCAGTTTTATTCTCTGATTATTTAGATTAGACACTGTTGAGTATAACATGTTTCGATTTGGACGTAATATTTTTTATTGTTTTCGCCAATATCAACACATCTTATGAAACTGTTTATATTTTGGGAGAAACGGTGAAAATCCACAATTCGTGCACACTGACGCCATCTTTTGGCTGATAATCGGCATCCCATCCCTAGACATCCACCTTAACCTATGTATTTTAGGCAGTAAGCATAACGAAATTAACGAATAAAATAATATAAAACTAGTGGCTCTGTGAGCTGTAGACCTCGCGAGCATAGCTTATTGGGACCGTGCACGATGACAGTGCCACACAGCGGTTTGATTAATCAACAATACAAAATTTTAAATTTATTCAAAAAAAAAAAGTTCGAATTAAAAGGAAAAAAAATACATAAAGATTTGTCTTACTGGGGATCGAACCCAGACATTCTGTGTGCAAACAAAAAAAGGGAATATTTGCAAAATGCGCCATGATAGTTCTTAGCTAAGCTGACGAAATTCGGCTACTCATTCTCGAGTAAAAACTAAATATTATCTAAATACCGCCTAAACCAGCAATACAATTTTTCTCCATTTCCTGCCATTTACTATGTAAATATGTTTCAAACAGAAAATACTCTTATGATATCGATACGACTATTTGTTTAAGCGCGAGGTATCACGACTCCTCCATTTTTAAAAAGGCCATAGTCGGTTTTCCATAGTAAGTTGGCCCTTAATCCAATTTGATTCGGGGTTTTTTCGTGAGAACACTATTTAAAAAAATTAAGCAAATCGCTTGAATATATCCCGATAAACAATACTTATATTAAAAAACAGAAAAAATCATAACTCAAAAACTGTCACTAGGATGTTGATACTCAGCAAAAATATCCTTCACCATAAGAGGTACTCACAAAAAAGACCCGAATCAAATTGGATAAAGGGTCAACTTACTATGGAAAACCGACTATGGCGTTTTTAAAAATGGAGGAGTCGTGATACCTCGCGCTTAAACAAATAGTCGTATCGATACCATAAGAGTATTTTCTTTTTGAAACATATGTATTTACATAGTAAATGGCAGGAAATGGAGAAAAATTGTATTGCTGGTTTAGGCGGTATTTAGATAATATTTAGTTATTACTCGAGAATGAGTAGCGGAATTTCGTCAGCTTAGCTAAGAACTATCATGGCGCATTTTGCAAACATTCCCTTTTTTTGTTTGCACACAGAAAGTCTGGGTTCGATCCCCAGTAAGACAAATCTTTATGTATTTTTTTTTCCTTTTAATTCGATTTTTTTATTTTTTATATTGAATAAATTTAAAATTTTGTATTCTTGATTAATCAAACCGCTGTGTGGCGCTGTCATCGTGCACGGTCTCAATAAGCTATGCTCGCGAGGTCTACAGCTCACAGAGCCACTAGTTTTATTTTATTTTATTCGTTAATTTCGTTATGCTTACTGCCTAAAATACATAGGTTAATGGACGACTCTTCTGTATCTGTATGCTAATTACAAGCTCCGTCAAATCAATAATTATAAAACCAGCGCCACCTCATAGGTGATTCGTGAACTATTTATCTTACTCGTATTGTACCGGACCGTAACCTACGGGCCTATTGTAGCGAGGCGTTCGTCGCAGGTTTGATCGTATTACCGATAGATGGCAATAGATTGAGGTGCAATGCGGCGGCTGACAAATCTACTGACATTAGACACTGACTTTAGGTATGTGAGTGTGCGTGAATGCAAGATATTGCAATATTTTGCAGTTTTATTCTCTGATTCCTCGCGCTTAAACAAATAGTCGTATCGATACCATAAGAGTATTTTCTTTTTGAAACATATGTATTTACATAGTAAATGGCAGGAAATGGAGAAAAATTGTATTGCTGGTTTAGGCGGTATTTAGATAATATTTAGTTTTTACTCGAGAATGAGTAGCGGAATTTCGTCAGCTTAGCTAAGAACTATCATGGCGCATTTTGCAAACATTCCCTTTTTTTGTTTGCACACAGAAAGTCTGGGTTCGATCCCCAGTAAGACAAATCTTTATGTATTTTTTTTTCCTTTTAATTCGATTTTTTTACTTTTTTTTTATATTGAATAAATTTAAAATTTTGTATTCTTGATTAATCAAACCGCTGTGTGGCGCTGTCATCGTGCACGGTCTCAATAAGCTATGCTTGCGAGGTCTACAGCTCACAGAGCCACTAGTTTTATTTTATTTTATTCGTTAATTTCGTTATGCTTACTGCCTAAAATACATAGGTTAATGGACGAATCTTCTGTATCTGTATGCTAATTACAAGCTCCGTCAAATCAATAATTATAAAACCAGCGCCACCTCATAGGTGATTCGTGAACTATTTATCTTACTCGTATTGTACCGGACCGTAACCTACGGGCCTATTGTAGCGAGGCGTTCGTCGCAGGTTTGATCGTATTACCGATAGATGGCAATAGATTGAGGTGCAATGCGGCGGCTGCGTCTGGCCTGGCAAGCTAGCACCCTGCCCCTAGATGGCGCGCGGTTCGTAAACTGAGACGGCGTTCGAACCTAGGCGGTACTGATAATTCCGCTACTCGATGCTAGATGTCGGGGACTCCCTCTGGTCGCATAACAACTTTTGTCATATTTTTAATTGTCATAACACTTTATGTATAAAATTGTAAGTCATAAAAATCTTTAGTCAGAATTATTCCTGAGCATAACTGGGTTTTTGTCATAAATTAGTTATGTCATAATTTTTGTAGTCATTAATTTAATTCGCATAAATTTTTAAGTCATCTGCTTGATATCCATAATTGTTTTTCGTTCGAAGTATTGCAGTGCATAGTATTAATATAGACATAAAAAATTAAGTCATATATTTAGTGGTCATAAAAGAAACTAATCAGTAATCATAATAGGTAGGTTAGGTTCGTTAGGTTGCTTTAGATGCCCGAAGGGTAAACTACGCAGGAATAGGAGCCCCGCGCGAGCGGGGCTCCGTCGAATTAAGTGTTTGGACGGAGATTAGGGAAAAGGTTTTTTTCGAGGAGTTGTTGAGAGGCTAAAATTAGTTTCTTAAATTATTTATGTAAGCCATTATGGTTGAAAATTATTATGCTACAAAACGTTATACGTAAAAACCTTATAAATATCGATAAATATGCTTTTAGCTGGTATGAGATTTGATTCATTATAATCAAAACCTATATGCACAAAAAATGTATGATAACTGCTGAGTATGTCATCAAATATTATGGCTAAAAATGTATGACACAATATAATATGACTTTTCATTTGTATGCGCAGTGATGATTATGACACAAGTTGTTATGCGCATCAAAGATATGACCTAAACTTGTATGCAACCCAATATGGACCCTAGATGTCGACTGCGAAAATAATAGTCGTTTTGGTACTAAAACTGATGTATGGAGTGAGCACTTTATTTTTTATACTATGTAGTTTGCATAATAAGTAAAAAATACCGGACAAGTGCGAGTCGGACTCGCCCACCGAGGGTTACGTACTTTTTAGTATTTGTTGTTATAGCGGCAACAGAAATAAATCATCTGTGAAAATTTTAACTGCCTAGCTATCACGGTTCATGAGATACAGCCTGGTGACAGACGGACGGACGGACGGACAGCATAGTCTTAGTAATAGGGTCCCGTTTTTACCCTTTACTGAGACCCTATTACTATGTCTCCGCTGTCCGGCCGTCCGTCCGTCCGTCCGTCCGTCTGTCACCAGGCTGTATCTTATGAACCGTGATAGCTAGGCAGCAGTGTGGGGCGTAATTAATTACTCGTGTAATTTAATTACATTGTAATAAAATTGTTTGTAATTTAATTACATAAAATTTATAAACATGTAATTAAATTTTCTGTGTATTTTGCAATTGTAATTACATTAATTAGTAATTAAATTACTCAATTACTTTTAATTTGTTTTAATAATCTATACATATATATAAATGCAAGTGTCCTGACTGACTGATTCATCAACGCAGAGCCGAAACTACAAAAGATAGAAAGTTGTAATTTGCACACTAGATTACATTTATAAAGTGTACAAGAGATAAGAAGCGATTTTGAGAAATTCAACCCCTAAGGGGGTTAAAAAGGGGATGAAAGTTCGTCTTGGGGTGCAAATTTTATTTTAAGCTAGGAACTTGAAACTTTGCAAAAAGATATTAAATTAAATTACAAGAAAACTCATTTCAGCGTTTTTGAAAATTCATCCCTTAACGTGGTGCAAAAACTGCAAAAGGAGTTGAAAGTTTGTATGAATATCAAACATTTTTTTTCAAGCTTTCTAGCTAGGAACTTCAAACTTGGTAAAAGGGCATTAACATTATATTAAAAGTTTGTATTATAAAGTTTGCATCGATGAAAATTATAGGTACTCAAGATGTAAAATGTTCAAGATAAGAGTCCACGCGGACGAAGTCGCGGGCAACAGGTAGTTTATAAATATGTACCTACTTCATTTTAATATTGCGATTATTACAGTACCATTCCTTACTTTTTGAACTGGTAACATATTAACAAATATTCCTTGAAATGTTTATATACCTGAGAATTGAGGGGTCAAATTTTGCCGGAAATGGTTTATAATAAGCTAAATACTATATTTTGTGAATTAGATATCCTTACGTTATTACCATCTATCGAGCAAATTAGGCACTACTTAGTTAGGTCACCTGTGTTACAGTGACATCTTTGTTTGTTATTATTAAACTTAACTTCGCCATCTTGTTTGACACGGATGTCACAGATAGTGTAAAGGTAACTTACACAAACAAGCGTTGAGCAAAATTTTCTTAATATTTGACTGAATTTATAAATAATATTATTGAATAACTGGTCATTATTTTTCAGTTGCCAATTCAAACGATCCATATTTCCCTGAATATCAAGGTTTAAAAGTGCGGGAAATCAAGTTATTAAGAGAAAATCTGTCAATACAATTGTATGAAATTCGGATAAGGAGAACCACCTTAAATACGACAACCTGATAAGAAAACGCAAACATAATCGAAGAGTTTGTATACTACATTGAAAAACACCGACTGAGTACAGAACTTACCACACACATTGCTAATTTTTGACAGGAAGTACCATTTGGTAAATGTTGATATTTAGGCAAGTAGTAGGCCAATGTCTGGCCTACAACTAGAAAAAAAATTAGAGGTGTCACTACTTCACCACGACATAAAAAAATGTTTTATTTTTTTAAACTTTATTTTTTTTTTATATGACATCTGTTATTTGTTTTTTGAGTATAGATGCATACCTAAATAAAGAACATTGTTTAAAAAAATTAAGTAAATCGCTTGAATACATCCCGATAAACAATACATTAAAGAAACAAAATTAAAAAATAATAAGTCAAAAACTGTCACTAGTAGGATGTTGATACTCAGCAAAAATATCCTTCACCATAAGAGGTACTCACAAAAAAAAACCCGAGTCAAATTGATTTAAGGGCCAACTTACTATGGGAAACCGACTATGGCCTTTCCAACAACCGGATCGACAAAAAAAACTAGGGATGTATCGACTAGTCGCCGACTAGTCGGGAAAGCCGACTATCCGGCCACATTTGTAGTCGGCGATTAGTCGGCGACTAGTCGGCAAAAATGGCCGATTAGTCGGCACTTTATTAGTGAAAGAAAAACAGATAAAAAAAATCAACAGTCAATATTTACCATATGTTTTATGTTTACTTGACTAAAATACATATTCAGGGTGCACACGAAAACTTTTGTTCATATAATTGACCGTTTGATCGTTATCATATGTTGGTGGGCTGGTGTTTTCCTCTACAGGGTGTCTACAGGTCGATCTCAACTGACAGGCCTATTCGGATTTCGAGATAATCACAAGATCTAGAGACGATTTAGAGACCAACTAGATCTACATTATCTTATCTTATCGTTTTCGGGGGCCCTTGCGGATACACTTCGACCCATAGGGATCTTTTGTGCAGTTACCCCCTAGAAGAGATCCGTCAACTACTCAAGAGCTTTTCCCACCATATCCATGTGTCGGATGATGGAGCTCATGGGTAGCGTTTTAAAGTCCTTTGGTTCCAGGTATCCTGCTCCAAAGTCCTTCATTCTTTGTCTGGCGAGGGCGTGACATTCACACATTAAGTGTCTTACTGTCTCTTCCTCTTCGCCACACATACGACAATCGGTGTTGTCAGAGTGTCCCATCTTGGCCAGAAATCCTTTGACCCCATAATGGCCAGTAAACACCCCCGTTATGATTTGGAGTTGTCTTTTGCTAAGTTTCCAAAGCTTTTTGCTCCAGCCGGAGTCTATTCCTTGCATAAAGAGCTTTGCATGCTTTAGACCCGTCAGACTATCCCATTCTTCCTGGTGTTTGGTCTTGGTATGGTCTTTAATAGCCGTTGTGATGGTTCCCTGTGAGAGCCCCACGAATGGTTCCGGACCTATAAGGTTACTTACAGATCCGGCTCTGGCGAGTTCATCTGCATTTTCATTGCCTATGAATCCCTCGTGCCCTGGGATCCATACCAGTTGCACCCTGTTTTGCCTTCCAAGCTGGTTCAGAGCTTGGACGCCATTATATACCAGTCTAGAGTCCACTCTGGGAGCTTCGAGCGCTTTGAGAGCGGCCTGACTGTCGCTGAGTATATAGATATTCTTCCCTTGGGTTCGCCTAACTATATTCTCATGCACACAGGCAATTATAGCGAATGTCTCGGCTTGGAAGACAGTGGCGTAATTGCCCATGCTTATACTACTACTAAAGTCATTTGCATAAATGCCTGCCCCCGTACCAGATTCTGTCTTAGACCCATCTGTGTACCATATAATGTCGTTTCCATCAGAGATTGGTGCTTCAAGACCTTCGGTCCACTCAGCCCTTGTTGGAATTTTAACGTTAAAATTCTTATGGAACATAAACTTGGGTTGCATCTTATCGCAGCCCATGTTCGTAATCCTTTTCATGAAATTGTCGCATTCCATGTTTGTGTGTTTGGTCTTTGGCTTGCTATCGCTCCAGAGGCCTGTTAGGGTCAACCTGTGTAGCGATTTCCGCGCCTCAGATTGTATCACTAGGTGTAGCGGCGAGAGGTCTAGCAGTACCTCCATCGCCGCTGTTGGCGTCGTTCTAAACGCGCCAGTAATAGCCATGCATGCCGTTCTTTGTATTTTCATAAGGGCATCCCTGCATGTGCTCTTTAGTGTCCTTGGCCACCATGCCAGGCATCCGTACAAGATGATAGGTCTTACCATCATGGTATAGATCCATCTTAGTACCTTTGGGTTTAGACCCCACGTTTTGCCATAAGCCGATCTACACATTCCAAACACTCTAAGTGCCTTGGTGGTTGTTAGTTCGACATGCTTTCTCCAGTTCAGCTCTTTATCTAGTGTAACGCCTAGATATTTCACTTCATTGGACATTTCCAGTACCCTTCCATAAAGCTTCAGCTGCTTTATGCCATTAAGGGTCTTTTTCCTGGTAAACGGTATTACCACTGTTTTGCCTGGGTTTATGGAGAGTTGATGACAGTTGCACCATCTTTCCACTTGCTTCAGTGCTTTATTCATGATTTCCGATACTGTTCCCGGGAATTTCCCGTTTACAAGAATCACTAAATCATCTGCGTACCCTACCGTGTGTATTGGGCCTTTGTTTAGTTCTTCCAACAGTGAGTTAACTACCAGACTCCAGAGAGTTGGTGAGAGAACACCACCCTGTGGACAACCCTTCGTAGCCGTAGCTAATATTTCATCTCCCATAAGGGAGGATTTTATTAGTCGGCTATTTAGCATAGTACCAATCCATCTACAGATTGTTGGTTCTATGCCATGTTTAGATGCTGCAATATTGATTGCCTGATACGTGGTGCGGTCAAATGCCCCCTCCACGTCTATAAAAGTGGCCAGACATAGTTCTTTGTTCTCTATCGCCTGTTCCGCTCTGGTTGTCACCAGGTGTAGTGCCGTTTCAGTCGATTTACCCGGCTGATACGCACACTGCAATTGGTGCAGCGGATGCCTCTTAAGAGGACCATCCCTTATGTGTCTGTCTACCAGTTTCTCCAGTGTTTTGAGGAAAAATGATGACAGACTTATAGGCCTGTATGATTTGGCTTCTGTGTAATCTGCTTTGCCTGGTTTAGGCAAGTACGTTACCTTTACCATCCTCCACACACGCGGTACGTGTCCGAAGGCTATGCACGCTCTGTACAGTCTACCTAAGTGCGGTATTAGTACATTGGCGCCCTCTTGTAGTAGTATGGGGTAGATTCCATCTGGCCCCGGGGCTTTGTATGGTTGAAATGTGGATAGTGCCCATTGTATCTTATCGTGATCTACTACCTTTTTAGACGTGTCCCAGTTGTACCTGGTCGTGCTGATGGATTGTTCCATTGCACCGGTTGCTACATCGTCCGTTACGCTCTGATGTATTATCGAGCCTGGGAAGTGTGTGTCACACATAACTTTGAGGGTTTCTAGCCCCGTTTCAGTCATTCTTCCGTCACTTCTTCTAATGGAAGTGAGTGGAACTGACTTCGTTGCAGCTAGTGCCTTTGTAAGTCTCATGCCTTCCGGTATGGACCTGATTTGATCGCAATGGTTCATCCATGCTTTCCTTTTTGCTTTCCTCACAGCTTTGCTGTATTCCGTGAGTTTTCGCGCGTAATGCTCGAAGTCATTGGTCCTTTTAGCATCATTGAAGACAGCCCTGGTTTCCTTCCGGAGTTTTGCAATCTCCGGGTTCCACCAGGGCACCTTCTTCGCCAAGATTTTCTTTTCCGGGCAGTTGTTTGTCCAAGCTGTATAGACAGCTTGTGCTATTCTGTCTGTTTCAAGTTCTATGTCAATAATAGAGTTTAACTTGCCTTTGGGGTCTCCCAGTTCCACCTCCAGGTCACTTTTGAACGCTAACCAGTTGGTGTTCCTGGGATTCCGTTTGCGTATAGTTTCTAGTTGGATTTTAGTCTTATACCTGAAGCATATATATCTGTGGTCCGATAAAGAAATCTCCCCAGAGACATGCCATGAGCTAATCTTATTACTCGCGTTGTTGGACGCTAGCGTTATATCAATAACCTCCCCCCGCCTTGCATTGACGAATGTCGGTTCATTGCCTTTATTTAATAGTTGTAAAGAAGAGCTTACCAGAAAATCCAGTACCTTCTCTCCTCTTCTGTTGACATCCGAGCTCCCCCAGATGACGTGGTGAGCATTTGCATCGCAGCCGATGATCAGGTCGGTGTTCGCCTGGCTGCCGTAAGCAGCGAGATCCCTCAGTTGCCCAGTGATTGGATCCGCTGCCTCGTAGGGAAGGTAGGCTGATGAGATGATTAGTGCCTTACCCCCCCCCTTGTTTTGGATCTTGACCGTAGTCAGATCCCTGGAACAGAAAGCATGTAGAAGCAGAGCGTCAATGCCATTTTTAACATAGATACATGTCCTCATAGTACTCTTAGGACAAACATATAACAATGTCCCGCCAGTACCGTTTAAGCCTCTTATCTCGCCTTTGTAAATGTATGGTTCTTGTATAAGAGCAATATCGAATTTATCGCTTTTTAACAGCTTAGCCAGAAGGGCAGTGGCTGCTTTATTGTGCTGGAGATTAATCTGTACGCACCTTAAGCCCTCCATTGCGGCGTTTATTGTTTGGTGGTGCTGAGATCAGCAGCCACCTCCTGGACCGTGTCGTCGAAGGACATAGGTGACATGGTACCCTCCAGGTAGAGTTCCGCCAGACCACGCAGATCCTCTGAGCCCGCCATCGATGAGATCGGTGACGATGCTCGAGACATGCGCGGTCCAGCATGGTCCTCTCCTAGCTGCACCATGCCCCCCGCCTCCTCCGACTGGTCCTCCGCCACCTCCACAGGTGCGTCACCGGCTGGTGGCGCCTCCCGTTCCGGGGCCCCCCCTGTCGCCACAGCGACCGTAGCCTTCTGGGCTACCTCCCCCCCCTCTCCCCCCTCCCTACACGGCTCGACCTCAGCCCCCCCAGGCCCCTGCTCCCGCGCTTCCTCCAGAAGCTTGAAGTGGCTGGTGTCGAGCCCCGTGTGCAGAACGTAGTCGGCCTCCTTGATGACGGCGGCCGACACCCGGTCCATCAGTACGATTCGCCTGGTGCTCGGCCCCGACTCCACGGTGTCGACTACCTTCCACTCGCTCGTGCGCAGCCTAGGGTTCCTCCTCTGCAGCACCCTGAGGGCTCTCGCCATGTCCTGAGTGCCATCGACCACCGTTCTCCAGGCCATCTTGACCGGTTTCGGCAGATCTTTGGCACTCACGACCTTCAGGCGCAGCCCGGCAATCTCTCCACCTCCGATTACCGTGCCGAGCCATGCCGCGGATTCCCTCCCCTTGCAGGTGACGTTAAGCGCGCCCCCCACGAGGTTGCCGAGTGTGATGTCGGGCATGGGTTCTTCGGCCTTGTCAAGAGATAGGAGCAGAGCTCCTACGATGGCCGGCATATGCTCCTGCATCACTTTCTCGGCAGGAAAGGCCACTGGGACGATGGCCATCTTCTCGCTCGCCGTGACTTCCGCGAACGATCCCCCTACCTTCGCTCTCTTGGAGTCACCAGCGAGCAGAGATGAGTCGCCACTGGCCCCCAGTGACCTCTTATTCTGTGGCCTTCCCGCTCCACTTGTGGAGGGTCCGGCCACCGATTCCGCGTCCGTTCTTAGTCGCGCCTTCGCACGCCTCTTCTGCCTCCTGGACTTAGCGGCTCCTCCACCCGACTGCACGTCCACGCCCTTAGGCATGGCCGCGCTGTCGAGGGCGCCCGGAGCAACGCCAGCAGGATTTGGAAGCGGTGCTCCCGTTTGCCTCTTGCAGTAGGCCATCGTTCCGCTGCCTACTCCTCCGGCACCTGCGCTAGTCGGTCCCCCTGGGGGAACTTGCTCGGCGCGAGTGGTACCTTTGGAGTGGCCTGCTCCACCATGGCCTCTGCCTTTCGCGCCGTGCGCGTCCTCCGTCCTCGCGGACCTCCAAACCTTACCGCTACCTACTCTCGCGTTCCTGTCAGGGACAGGCCCACTAAGAGCTGGTGCAGCAACTTTTGCGCTATGCGCCTTTGCCTCATCCCGTACGGGTCCGGCTTTTCCTCCTTCCGTCGTTTTTGGTAATATGTTATCCATAAACCACCAGTGAAAATTTCAGCAGCTTGGCTCCCCACCCTCCTCGGAGCCTCACATTTGGGATGCTTTGACGCATCAGGGATACCAAGCTGATATAGCGTCCCAAAGTGCGTTGCCCATGAATCCGCACGGTGCCAAAACCCTAGTCAGCTTCACAGCCGACATGGGAGTCGTGCTCCGCCGATTACAGACCCCTACACCCCAGGACACTCGCCATGCGGCCATCTGATTGGACACAACAGCCGATTGATCTTGACTGGCTAGGTCTAGACCTCCCGTGTGAGATGAATCTAGAGCCGAAGGAACTTCTTCTAACGGGGATAACGACAACAGACCCCCGCTTCGCGCCCGCTCCCAGGATCTCCTTCTCCACCCGTACGGGTCCCCGCGCACGGCACAAACACGCGCACAAACTAGATCTACATTAGATATCGACCAGAAGTGACTTGGATATCCAAGTCATAACTTGTCGAAATCGTTCAAGAGGACCTCCAGAATCGCGGAAACGACAAATTTGACATATCTATCTTACAAATATCTTTAAATTATCCATATCGTAACTTGTTGAAGTCTAGTAGAAATCGAATTCATTTTCCGAATCGAGCCGTGATTCTCGTGTCATTTCATGTGCAAGTTCGATAGTTAACCCTACCCTATTACTAAGACTCCGCTGTCCGTCCGTCCGTCCGTCCGTCCGTCTGTCAGCAGGCTGTATCTCACGAACCGTGATA
This sequence comes from Cydia splendana, assembly GCF_910591565.1. Lineage (NCBI taxonomy): Eukaryota > Metazoa > Arthropoda > Insecta > Lepidoptera > Tortricidae > Cydia > Cydia splendana. The sequence continues at coordinate 598,453 of NW_026946903.1, forward strand.
GCTAGACAGTTGAAATTTTCACAGATGATGTATTTCTGTTGCCGCTATAACAACAAATATTAAAAACAGAATAAAATAAAGATTTAAGTGGGGCTCCCATACAACAAACGTGATTTTTGACCGAAGTTAAGCAACGTCGGGCGGGGTCAGTACTTGGATGGGTGACCGTTTTTTTTTTTGCCGTTTTTTGCATTATGCTACGGAACCCTTTGTGCGCGAGTCCGACTCGCACTTGCCCGGTTTTTTTTATTATTATTCAGTTTTTTTTTTAATGGTGGAGCCATAAGGAACTATTAATGTTATTGCAAAATTTAGAGACTTAGTCAGGGCACGTTGCTCGTAAAGACGCTGACCACAGGGGATAGGTTCTTAACTGGCGACTACGTACGGGAAATAGAGCCTAGACCTAGACCTCCTACAAGCTGTACTGACGGTCTGCTCAGGATCGCAAAATAAAAGAACCAAAGACAGAAATTGAACGAGGATTCTTGTGATAGGTCTTTAAACCTGTAGAGAACACCTTTTAGCCAAGCTGAATTATGATGAATAGGGCAACCAAAGGATCAAAACTATTGTTTTTCACCTGAACTTATACGAAACTAATGATCTGGCCGACTAGCCGACTAGTCGGCCGACTAATCGGCCATTCGAGCGCCGATTAGTCGGCTAGTCGGCTAGTCGGCCAAATCAATAGTCGGTACATCACTAAAAAAAACATTATTTACTCATAGAATCTGATCACTAAATTTCACGAAAATCGGTTGAGAATTGTGACCTGTAGAGGAGAACATCCGGACATACAAAAGCCAGTACAAAAGCAAGATGCCCGAGTCAAAACGTAGACCTTCGTTATGCTTCGGCCAATAAATACTCGTAGAGGTGGGCGCTGGCGGGTAAACACAGGGGCAATTCCCGAATCGACCCAAACTACCAGATATTTACCCGTATCCACCAAATTGCAAGTGAAATACAAATCGTACAATTGAATTTAGGTAGGTACATGGAAATAAGACGAATAAATATTTTATCAAAACTAAAAAATAGATTTGTTTAATTTTTCATATTTTAATTTAAGATATTTTTTTGTTACTAAGGTACTTACTAAAAATATAATTATTGAAATAAAATAAACTCTAATAAAATAAATCTAAGTAATAAATAAACTAACAAAATTAACAAATAAATTAAAATGAAATGAAATCAAAATAAATTTAAATAAATTAATTAATTTTAAAATATAAAAATTTCTATGTATGGCACTATCCCTTTCGGCTATTTAGGGTTGTCAAAATTCAAGTCATTATCTTATCTGTGGTCGGGCATGCAAAAGGACGTCAAATGGTGCCAACTCTAATAATTGCTCGAAGCCAAGGGCCCAACGTTTTCTGTTCTCTTTCACGGCGCAGCAACTAGTATCATTTCTCTCTCCTCGCTCTTTTAAAAATGCCGTTTGTCAAAAAAGGACAACCATAGGTACTGTTGACAAGATGGACTTCAAATCTAAATATAATAAAATAGAATTAAAAAAAAAAAAAAAAAGATGGACTTCAAATCAAAGTGTTGCCTTTTTTGGTAGACCCAGGTTGTGTATGCGTGCGTAAAAGCGTATATGTGTGCTCTTTTAGGGATGTGAAAAGTCGATTTTAATCATGTTATATATCGATAAACGCTACACAGCGGAACGAAATAGCGATTAATTGAAGCTTCAATATCTTCGTTAAACATAAACATAATTGAAATGCTAATGGATAATGAATATATTATAATGTAATGAAATAATTACATTATTGCGGAACACCTATATTAGTAGGTATTTATGTATTTTAATTAAATATCTGAACTTTCCCTTGGTTCCCTCCTGGGGCGTGACTATAAAATTGTGATCTGATAACCACAATAAAGATTAAAAGCGTTTTTGGTCATTTTAGGTATCGTTAAACCTTTGAAGTAAAATTAAAATTGCAAGTAATGTCGATAGTTTATCGATATGACTTTATCGACATGGCTACAGCAAGGCCTCATTGTTAATCGTACACTAAACAAAAGTAGCAACAATGACAGCTCGCTTGGAAGGTATCTCTATATATTATTATATCTATGCTCGAAGCAATGCTCAACCGAACGGAGCCGAGTTTGCCCGAAGTAACGAGTGGTTCGCCACTGTCTGAGGTGCCAACAGGATTTTAAAAAACCGGACAAGTGCGACTCGGACTCGCGCACGAAGGGTTCCATACCATTACGCAAAAATCGTCAAAAAATCACGTTTGTTGTGTGGGACCCTACTTAAATATTTATTTTATTCTGTTTGTTGTTATAGCGGCAACAGAAATACATCATCTGTGAAAATTTCAACTATCTAGCTATCACGGTTCATGAGATACAGCCTGGTAACAGACAGACAGACGGATAGCAAAGTCTTAGTAATAGGGTCCCGTAAAAAAGGGTAATAACCCTTCGGGTATTGAACCCTAAAAAGCAGCGTTAAATTTACGTGTCCTGGATGACGGACTGACTGACTCAGCAACGCAGAGCCGAAACTACAAATGCTAGAAAGTTGACATTTGCACACCTGTACGGTTACCATCAGTTTGTCACTGACATAAACGCCGTCGAGAACGTAATTTAATTTCTATACATCTCGCTCGCACTCGCATATTAGTGCAAACGGGATGTATAGAAAGTAAATTACGTTCTCGACGGCGTTTATGTCAGTGACAAACTGATGGTAACCGTACAGGTTACATTTGTAACGTGTACAAGAAATAAAAACCGATTTTGAAGGGATAAAACGGAGTGGATAGTTTGTATGGGATTCAAATTTTATTCTAATCTAGGAACTTGAAACTTCGTTAAAAGGTATTTTATTAAAATAGAGAAAACTAATTTCAGCGTTTTTTAAATTGCATCCCCTAAAGGGGTTGAGAGTTTTAAATCCATTTCAAATGCATAGAAACTTCTTATAAAGGTATAACAGCATTAACAGCCGATTATAATCAAACGTTTTTGGAAATTCAATCCCTAAAGGGGGTTATAAAGGGGATGAAAGTTTGTACGCAGTTCAAGTTTTATTTTGAGCTTGGAACTTGAAACTTTGTACAACAGCATATTATGTATTAGAATTCAAGAAAAGTAATTTCATCGTTTTTAACAATTAATCCCCCAAGGTGGTGAAAATGTATGGAGCGAATTACGTTTTTTTTAGTATGGGACTAGAAACTTTGTATAACAGCATATTATGTACTTATTAGAATTGAAGAAAAATAATTACATCATTTTCAGAAATTCATCCCCTAAAAGGGTTAAACGGGATTAGAAGTTTATATGTGGTCCAATTTATTCTAGCTAGGAAGTTGAAACTTGGTAATAAGGCATTATATTTAAATAAACGAAAACTGATATCACCGTTTTTGAAAATCCATTCCCTAAGTTGGTGAAAAAAGGGTTGAAAGTTTGCATCGGAAATGAAAATTTCTGTAAATGGTGAATTTGAATTGTCGTAAAAAGACACAATAATAGAAAACAAGTAAGTGTATGTCAGCGTTTTTAGAAATGTATTCGGATAAGGGAGTTAAAATGCCTTTCATGTAAAGTTTGTAATAATCCCCAATTTATGGTGGAGAAACGATGGAAAATTTGCATCGAGAGCGAATTTTTGTTTTTAATAGTGTACTTAAGAACTTTCTAAGGGATTATATATGTACTCGTATGTATTATATACCGGGTGTGGCCTGTAATAAGAGCAAAAAATGTAACTGTAGGCTGTACTCTATATCTTATTACCAAGTTTCAACTTCCTAGCTAGAATAAATTGGACCACATATAAACTTCTAATCCCGTTTAACCCTTTTAGGGGATGAATTTCTGAAAATGATGTAATTATTTTTCTTCAATTCTAATAAGTACATAATATGCTGTTATACAAAGTTTCTAGTCCCATACTAAAAAAAACGTAATTCGCTCCATACATTTTCACCACCTTGGGGGATTAATTGTTAAAAACGATGAAATTACTTTTCTTGAATTCTAATACATAATATGCTGTTGTACAAAGTTTCAAGTTCCAAGCTCAAAATAAAACTTGAACTGCGTACAAACTTTCATCCCCTTTATAACCCCCTTTAGGGATTGAATTTCCAAAAACGTTTGATTATAATCGGCTGTTAATGCTGTTATACCTTTATAAGAAGTTTCTATGCATTTGAAATGGATTTAAAACTCTCAACCCCTTTAGGGGATGCAATTTAAAAAACGCTGAAATTAGTTTTCTCTATTTTAATAAAATACCTATTAACGAAGTTTCAAGTTCCTAGATTAGAATAAAATTTGAATCCCATACAAACTATCCACTCCGTTTTATCCCTTCAAAATCGGTTTTTATTTCTTGTACACGTTACAAATGTAACCTGTACGGTTACCATCAGTTTGTCACTGACATAAACGCCGTCGAGAACGTAATTTACTTTCTATACATCCCGTTTGCACTAATATGCGAGTGCGAGCGAGATGTATAGAAATTAAATTACGTTCTCGACGGCGTTTATGTCAGTGACAAACTGATGGTAACCGTACAGGTGTGCAAATGTCAACTTTCTAGCATTTGTAGTTTCGGCTCTGCGTTGCTGAGTCAGTCAGTCCGTCATCCAGGACACGTAAATTTAACGCTGCTTTTTAGGGTTCAATACCCGAAGGGTTATTACCCTTTTTTATGGGACCCTATTACTAAGACTTTGCTATCCGTCTGTCTGTCTGTTACCAGGCTGTATCTCATGAACCGTGATAGCTAGACAGTTGAAATTTTCACAGATGATGTATTTCTGTTGCCGCTATAACAACAAACAGAATAAAATAAATATTTAAGTAGGGTCCCACACAACAAACGTGATTTTTTGACGATTTTTGCGTAATGGTATGGAACCCTTCGTGCGCGAGTCCGAGTCGCACTTGTCCGGTTTTTTAAAATCCTGTTGGCACCTCAGACAGTGGCGAACCACTCGTTACTTCGGGCAAACTCGGCTCCGTTCGGTTGAGCATTGCTTCGAGCATAGATATAATAATATATAGAGATACCTTCCAAGCGAGCTGTCATTGTTGCTACTTTTGTTTAGTGTACGATTAACAATGAGGCCTTGCTGTAGCCATGTCGATAAAGTCATATCGATAAACTATCGACATTACTTGCAATTTTAATTTTACTTCAAAGGTTTAACGATACCTAAAATGACCAAAAACGCTTTTAATCTTTATTGTGGTTATCAGATCACAATTTTATAGTCACGCCCCAGGAGGGAACCAAGGGAAAGTTCAGATATTTAATTAAAATACATAAATACCTACTAATATAGGTGTTCCGCAATAATGTAATTATTTCATTACATTATAATATATTCATTATCCATTAGCATTTCAATTATGTTTATGTTTCAATAAAATACATCAATCAATGTATGTACTACAATATATGAAAAATATTTCTCTCAACTTAATGAAAGGACGGAGCGCTGGCGGTCAGGAGGTGGATTCTAGGCATACCCACTTATTAAAAAATAAAAATTTTAAAAATAACTCCAAACTAAGTGCAGAGTGGTGACACCTACCGGCGTAACTACATGTATATATATCTTCAGTTACTAATCTCTTCGGACGAGGCGCTTCGTATAATTATGATAGAACTTCACTTCAGGTAAGTTCGTTTAATCATTAAATATGTCAATCCGTTGTCATTACTGTCACTATTTTACAATTTTAAAATCTCAAATACGGCGTAATCCTAATATTGTGGATATATCTTGTCGGTTCGAAACCCTTTTTTTAAATACGTTATTTAATTTGAGGTAAGAGTTTACCGTATCGACGGGATGAACATCAAATGTTTGACAGGTAAGATACCTAGGAACATTTTGTATGGGAATGAGTTTTTTTTCATTATTTTGTGTTCGTCAATTTTTTCAATGGTTTTAACAGTTATTCTGCTATTCTGGGCCGAGACTAATCCAACAAATCAAAAATCATGAAAATCGGTCCAGCCGTTCTCGGGTTATGGGTGCTGGAACAAACACGACTTTGTTTTATATATATAGATGCTGCGGACGTATTTCGGCGACTTTCTACAGAGGTGCGATGGCGCCGTGGCGAGAGGAGCGATTCTTATGATTTGTCTACAGTCAAGTGTTCCGGGTTAAAATCTCGAAGTTGGACTTCTCAATTATATTTTTTTTTTGTATTCATTTAATTTGAGGTGTACTTTAGCTTATGACATTAAAATGTGTTTTTTTTTTGTTATTATTATTCTAATTTGATATTGTACCTTTTTTTTAGATTTTGTTTGTATACTTAATTCGTTAGACATTTCATTGATTTTTTTATGTCATGCGTGTTGTGATTTAGTTTATTTTAACCCTTTTATTTTGTTAAATTATTTGACATTTCTTTATATATTGCAGATGTATTATTGTATTTAGTGTAGGTATTTGTTGATACCTTTCTATTTCTTAATTTAACGATCTTGTTTGTATAATTTGAGCCATATAATTTGTATTTTTACACACGGTTGTTTGTAGATTTGAAGTAGTACAATTTTTTTTCCTTTATTTTGTCTATAGGCTCGCGATTTAAGTACCGACCCTGATTGGTTTTATTTTGTTAAATGCTAGCCATGAGTGACCCCTCTTCATTACGTGTTCGTTGTCCCCACTGCCCCAGTCCAACAAAAGAATTTACCCCTCATATCATATGTTATTAAGTTATTATTATAATATTAATCACATTATCAAACAATTTATCGGGACAAGACTGCTTATTATTTAAGAAAGCCCAGTCGTAATTATGTAAACAATAGTTAAAGTTATAAATATTCATTTCTGTAAATAATCTTTTCCATATTATATTATTAAGTTGTACAATTCTAACGGCCTCCTAGCCTAGTCGGTAGTGACCCTGCCTACGAAGCAGGAGGTCCCGGGTTCGAATCCTGGTAAGGGCATTTATTTGTGTGTTCATCACAAATATTTCTTCCTGAGTTATGGATGTTTTCTGTGTATATGTATTTATATATATGTGTATATTATATATATCGTCGTCTAGTACCCACAACACAAGCCTTATTGAGCTTACTGTGGGACTAGGTCGATCTGTGTAAAACTGTCCTATAATATTTATTTATTATTATTTATTTATTAATTCTAGTTATTGCTATGACAATTGATACACATTTATGGTTCGATATATACCATCATCATCATCATAGGCCCTCAGGAAAACCTCGACAGGGAAGGGAAATTAGCGTGTTTGTGGACTGCCAACTTATTCTAATCTGGAAAAACTTGTGTAATACAACATATTCTAGAAGTCATGGAATAGAATAAATATGACGTCATCCAATTTCTCGACTATATGCCATCTTAGTGAGACTAGGCGTCAGGCTAAATTCGCGTGTATGACGAGCAAACAAGCATACCTACGGTCCGTATGATGGTAAGCAGTCCCCGTAGCCTATGGACGCCTGCAAATTCTATTTTATGCACTGGCGCTCTTTTATTTACGGTTGGTTTTTGTCGCTTTTGGTTATCAAATGTATGGAGTTTGTAGTTTGCCAACCGCAAAAATGCAAACAAGCAGACGACCCGCCTGATAGTAAGCAGTCACCGTAGCCTATGGACGCCTGCAATTTCGAGATGTTACATGCGCGTTGCCGATCGTTGGGACGTAGACCGTGACGTTCGAAAACAAAAAGTCGTATGTGACTGTAAACTTCCTATTATGACATTGGCACGTGAATTTTCCTAGCCCGGCAGGGGCTTTACCCAGAGGATACCCACGGACAATTAAAGTTACTTAATTAACCAAACTAAATCTTACCAAAAGCTCAACAGGTGCTAACACTTATTTCCATCAGCAATTCAGGGGTTTACTAAAGGATACAAAATGAAATGTTAATTTTTGTGACACATCATTTATGTCTATTTCGAACACGGGCAGTTGTTCTACAAGTAAATCATTAAGCTAGCATAAGCACCTTATATTAATAATGTCAGACGATAGAGCTGGGTCGTGCCATAAATGGTTCTACAATGATTTACAAGCAGACCTATCTAAGTTTGTCAGTCCCTAAATTATCATTTGCCATCACATACGATTGTACTAAATTCTCTAACTTTAAATTTAGAAAAAGCTTCTAGGATAGAAGGAAAGCGTACACCAACCTCATAACAATGTCACCGCCAGTTCAAGCCCGACGTGTCATCCTCCGCTGTGCCGGAGCCGACTTGCAGCAGCAGGAGTCCGTCCCGACACCGCAGAGCACCACAGAAGGACTAAGGCCTCAGCTTGAAGGTGTCGTGTCCTCCACCCAGCAGAAGAGCGAAACTCTCATGGCGAACTGCTCACCAGACACACTTGACGTTTTAGGAATATGGACAGACTTCCATACTCCGATATTATAACCGAATTTACATTCGTAATAACACACCCAGTCAGCAGCTGGAAATTCCTAGATTGGACTCATCTCTCAGCTGTGACTCCCTCCCAACCACATTGTTTTGCCAGCAGATGTTTGTGGCAAAAATAACTACTGCATGAGCTTCCTGGCTCATGGGCGCAGCGGCTATCGCATAACCAAGACTCGGATCGAAGCTACCAGAGTATGATGTACTTCGCTTCACTGTTCAATGTAAAAGATGCCCATTCAGGGCGAAAACCAACCAGGAAAATGATCTCAAGCCTATCTGTCCCTGGGATGTCACAATCAAAATAACAGTAACTAATGAAGTTCATGGAATAATTTTATATGCAAGTATAACCGAAAGAAATAAATCATATTCAATTATTTGAACATATTTCAACCTATTTTGTAATATTTATAAATTAAGTTTTTGATTTAAATATTTAATTAATATTATTCCATCAATTTAGGATTTAATTTGAAGTAGCAACACCATCAGCTTCAATTTGTTTCTTATTGGCTGGATGCCTGTCATATATATTGTTGCTACATCAATGACTTCCTTGCCATAGAACAAAACTATACTATATTCGAGACAATCCTAAAAACGTTAAACTGAGCTAACCATACAAAATGTAGTGTCACAATACCCCTCTCCCCGCTGTTGCGTTTTACCAAGGGTAAAACGCTCGCTGTCCTCAGCGACTATCTAAATTTAAATCATGTGTCACAAAGAAAGGGAAAAAAACACAAACAGAACAACCTCAACCATACTTAGTATGGGAGAACCCAAAACAAAAAACCACCACCGAAGTGATTGCCGCAGGATCGAGATCCCTATCCAACAGAAAAGCCAAAATAAACCACCTACTACACAACTCTACATACCAAAATCGCTAAACCAATGAATTTTGAATTTTCCATCTCGAACCCACACAACCAAAATACAAAAAAAAATGTGGTATCCGAACAGCCGGAAAAATCCACACCGGAATCGCCAACTATCCAGTAAACCATCCCTTGGTTCTACCAGCACAACTTTACCCAGTTGCGCTGGCAAAACCAACCCAACTGCCAGGACCGATGTTCAGCATACTCAAAATCTTCTCCGCTAGACCGGGCAACATTAACATCAAACAATTCCTACTACTAAGTTTACTAATATAAACTAGAGTAGCTTAATAACGAAATTTGCATTCCAAACTAAATTCAAAATATCCAAAATTACTAACCGCTAGTTAGCTAAATTATAATTACGTGTTATGTGCCTGTGAACGTGTGCTGAGAGAAAAAATAAACGGAAGTCATAACCAAACCGAAAAACAACGTCCGCGGTATGCAGTGCGCGCGTTGCGATACCTTACAAAATAAAGCCTCTCCTTCTCACACCAAAAAAACAACGCCAATCCACACATGCACGGAATCCGCCACGTATTGGCTAAACCATGTAGCACCATAACACCTAAATCCTGCGTGACTTCGCACGACAGCAAAAAAAACTTCACATTAAAGACAACGCTCTTGACGTAAATTGAGCTATGGTTGCGCCGCTCCATACATTCATCCCTTTCAGTTCGTAGCATCCTTCCACGTTCATACTGTGTGGTGAAACAGTTATACCTGTTCGCCACGTCTCTGACAATTGGTGATTAAATATGACTTTGCAACATTTAACACTGTTGCTAACAAACAACCATAATAACGTGTATCAGCTCTGTTGTTCAATCAACGGTGGCGGCGCGGCGAGCAGTACCCTGTTAGTACGCGGGCCGCACGTCCACCGTTCACCAAATCAAACAACGCGTGCCAGCTCTGTTGTTCAGTCAACGGTGGCGGTGCGGCGAGCAGTACTCTGTACGCGGACCGCGCGTCCACCGTTCACCACCCCAGCAGCTGCTACCTTGCCTTTCAAGTCTTTAATGTGCCATGATCCTATACAGTGACCATCTTCCGTTTCTAACTCGTAGACTAAAGGCGACAACACTGCCTTTACTCTACACTTAACGTATTTCGGGGCGAGTTTCGCCATCCTGAAATTCTGTGCGATCGAGGTCCGTAAAAAACTTTAGGTACGTTATAACGCTTCATCAACTGTCTAAATTCCGATCCCGTAAACTGAACTCCGTTATCACTAATTACGGTTTCGGGTACACCGTGCTTCAAAATGACATGGTGCTCAAAAGTCTTCGCCACCAATGCGCTGGTTGCGCGGCGAAGCGGAAAAAGAAGCGTATACTTTGAGAAGCAACACGTAACCACAAACAAAAACGTAAATCCTGCACGAGAGCGCGGAAGAGGACCTACCAAATCAATGCTCAACGTTAGCATTGGTCGATCACATACTTTTGGCTGTCCTATCAGACCTGGAGTCGCTTTCTGTGAGTGCTTATAGGCTGCACAGGTATCGCAAGCCTTCACGAAATCGACAACGTCTTTGTACATCCCTGGCCAATAGTATGTCAACGACAACCGCCTATGAGTTTTAAACACTCCAAAATGTGCCGCGGTTGGTTCGCAATGATTCGCGTGTAAAACAGCCTTCCTATCACCCTTGCGCACTACCTCCTTCCAATCAAACTCTTGCAAAAGATTATACTTGTTTTTACTCAACCGGTACAATTTCCCTCCCCTAATACTATAGTTTGGGAAATTGGCCGGCAAAGTTTCACAACCTTTAAACGTCCTGTCATACCATTCGTCAGTCACGTCGTTAGGATTCACTTGGTCCACGGCGTCAACCTTCATGAGCCTGGACAGCGCATCAGGTACGACATTGTCGGAGCCCTTCCTGTGCTCAATATCAAAGTCAAATTGAGACAGTCTGCAACCCCAACGTGCCAACCTGCCCGATGGATTTTCCAGGTTCATGAACCACTTAAGTGACGCGTGATCCTTAATCACCTTAAATCGGCGCGAGCCTAAATACGCTTGGAACTTCTCAACCGAAAACAAAACCGCAAGAGCCTCTCTTTCCGTCGCGCTGTAATTACGTTCACACTTGTTCAGAGAACGACTAACGTACGCAATAGGATGCTCCTGGCCATCAATAGTCTGTGAGAGCATGCCACCTACGCCATATGAAGATGCATCAGCCGTTATACGGAGAAAACTTTGCTAAAGTCTGGAACCGCCAGAATCGGAGCTGTCACCAATGCATTCTTCAAGGTGTTGAAAGCGTTATCGGCCTCAACAGACCATTGAAAGGCCGGGGCGTTCTTCCCCTTCGAAGTTAATTTATTTAAAGGCGCTGCTATACTTGCGAAGTTTCTTATGAGGTTACGGTGCCAAGAGCACATGCCCAAAAACGTCTTTACTTCACGAGATGTCGTGGGTATGGGAAAGTTCAAAACGGCTGAAACCTTCTCTGGGTCAGTTCTTAAACCTAATTCATCTACGACATGACCCAAGTACTTAATGGACTGTCTAAAGAACTTTGACTTGCCGAAATTTATCGTTAAATTAGCCATTTTCAACTTTTCCAACACACGGTTCAAAAGAAGCAGATGTGTCTGAAAATCTGACGAACATATGACAATATCGTCCACGTAACAGAACACCATACCATTCTCTATGTCACTGGTCATGTTGTGGTCAATGAGTTTATCCATGAGGCGTTGTTGACGCGCACTAGCGCCACACAACCCAAAAGGCATGACTTTAAATTTAAATAACCCACGACCAGGAACACAGAAACTGGTTTTTTCGTGCGAACTCTCATTTAGCGGTATCTGCCAAAACGACGAGCTTAAAAAATCAATGGACGACAAGTACTTCGCCTCCTTCAAACTATCTATGATTTGCGGAATGTACGGAATAGAATACGAGTCGCCTTTTGATACCGCGTTTAATTTTCTACATTCTAGGCAAAAACGCCAGTCCCCATTTGGCTTCTTCACCAAAAGTGCCGGGTTGTTCCAGGGACTTTCGCACGGAGTTACAACATCTAACTTCAACATCCGGTCTAATTCGGAACTTAAAGCTGCACGCTTCTCAGGAGAGAGCGGATACTGTCGTGTTCTAATAGGCTGGGCATCGCCAGTGTCAATTACGTGTTCGACTAACGACGTCTTACCTAATCCTTTTTCCTGGAACGAGATATCCTTGAACTTCCCTACCACTGAGTCGGCTAGTTCCTGTTGTGCTGAAGTTAAATTATCGTAAGACTGAATGGTATTCACCGGTCGCACTGCAATACTGGACAAACTCAAATAATTGTTTGTTCTTTCTATGTAGTCGATGCTGTCAAATAATTCTGGCGCTAAATTAAATGCGCGCCAGAAATCCACGCCTAAAATAACGTCCGACACAATACTGGGCACAACATAAAACTGAATAACCCTTGTAACATTTTTGAATGTTACCGGAACAAAAATGTACCCCAGAGACCGGACTACGACGCCATTTGCAACGCTACATGTATTAGACTCCATTCGTTGGAGCTCAAACCCAAACTTAATAAAATCTTTATAAGACTGCCGTCCTAAAATTGAAACTGCAGCTCCTGAGTCTGCTAAACCGTAAATGTCAAAATTATACACCTTAAGTTTCAAATATGGCCGAATGTCACCTTCCCTAGGTGCGAAGAGAATCGTAGCAATCGAATTATAACTCAAGAATTTTTTCATTGAAGCACTCAATTTATCCGGAAAAATACTGCTACAATTCGGCCCTAATCGTTTTTTGTCTGTGAAACGGAACGTATTTCCGCGCTTTGACTTTAACATTTACGATCTGTCTGTGTCTGACGGTTCGGACAATTCCTCGCTATATGAGCTTTTGTACCACATAAATAACAAATAATCTCGCCTTTAGATGGTTTCGCTGGCGACCTACTAAATGTTTGTGAACGCTTGCTACTACTAACATCTACAGCGTTCACCTGTTTGGACTTGCTTTTATATGCGAAATCACTACTAAGTGTCTGTGCCGAACCAGCCTTGTTGGGCTCAACAAAATACTGCGTACGCTGTGATGCTTGCTCCTATTTCCTACAACAATCCTTCAGCTCGGCTATAGAATCAACCTTTACTAATGCCAGTTGTTGTGAGAAGCTAGGCCTAATGTTATTCATCAAAATCTGCAACTTTTCCTCCACCGGCAATGGATTCTTCAAGCGACCAAAAAGACAAGACATAATTGCAAAATAAATGTGCACTGGCTCTTCTAAATCCTGTGTTCTTGCAAGAATCTCACACCTTAGGCGAAAATCAAAGTTTGCAGGCTCAAACTCATCTAATAAAATGGTTTTTAAGTCATTCCAAGAAGAAACTTGTTCTTTTATACCTCTGTACCAAGGCAAACCCTGATCAACAAACAATTGAGCTGCCGAGTTAAACAAAACCACATCTGACACACCATAAGCCAACTTGAGTTCATCGACACGCTCTAGGAAAGACCTCGGATCCGTGTTACCATTAAACTTGACTCCCCATTTAGCCACATTCTTGTCTCCGGAGCAGTGAACTTGCAGCTCCCTAGTAGGGACTGCCTGTGAAACCATAGTCACCGCTGCCACACTGTCGCTAGAGCTGCTACCTGCCTGCCCTACACTGTCCAGCTGTGCTAACAAAGCGTCAAGCCTGTTTGTGAATTCAACCTTCTGAGCCAACTTCCCCGGATCTTCATCCACCTGAACCCCGCAGAAGCCTGAAGTACAAATGACTACCCAGAGCCTTCGACCTGTTTCCGGAGTATCTATCCTTCGACTGAACAAACTTAGCTACTAAGGATGACAAATCATTTAACTTCTCTGAAATGACTCTTAACTCTGTATCCGGGTTTAAATCTGTGTCTAAAATCTCATCTGGCCGACATTCACCTACCAAATTCCTCAACTGTTTCCTAAGACCCTCTACAGTTGACAGTGGTGTCTCTGACCTGATCTTTACTTCATAAATCAATTCATCGCGCAGCAAAGAGTGAAATTGCACAGAAGTGGCCATTGTATAATAAGTTTAACTCAAAAAATAAACAAATATGATGGCAAAAGACTTACAAATACAACTGACACTATTGTAGTTTGACAATTATATTAAACAATGTTATATCAACGTGTTTTACTATTATCAATCTACACAACGGGACTTAATCGCGTATTTAAGTTTTAAGATAATGTTCAACACTGAGAGAAAAATCACCACCAGGAATTAATAAACAGTTCTGTACTGGGGGAAAAAATGAAGTTTTAGTAGTAATCATGGAAGTTTCACTATTTCTGTAAAATTTATTTATTTCTACAAACAGCTCAGTAATACTAAATCTAATTTCAGCAAACAGACTTTAGTAAATGGAGCATTAAACAAAGTTCAGTATTTGTTACAATCCATTTTTATTACTACTAAAATTCTCCGATTTTTACTAGTAAAGTTTGTGATTTTTGGAAAAAAGCATCTGTGATTTCAAGTTATGATTTTAGTAAATGTCTCACTTACATAGTTTTGTAATATCTAAAAAACGAGTTCGCGGGAATAACATTACCCCATTTAAAATAACAATTCAGTTGTTACTATAGCGACATTACAAAGTTTACTGGTATTTAGTAGATAGACTTGTTGTGTTTATGTTCATTGTTGTACCAATCACTAAACGAGTTTTGTAATACCAACACAGCGAAACGAATGTTAGTGATTTTAGTAAAATTTACTACTTGCTACGTTCATTTGGTTAGAGTTAGTATTGTGTCGGATGTCGGGCGGGCGTGTCTCGTGTCTTCTTTGTTTAAAACATACTTAAGTTAAATAATAAATTTAGGATATATTGTGGGCCATGGACATATTAACCCGCGACCTACTGTGTAGTTGGGGTCTACAGGAATATATTGTTCTGCAACTTCGAGCTAGCTGTTGTTATTCTAGTGATAATGACATCAAAGGTAAATCTAAACTGTTTGCAATTCCAACCTCCCTAGCACAGGTGCGCCGCGAGAGCATGTTGCGCGCGTAATAACTACTAGTCTCTTGCTGACTGTATGAATAAGAAAGGAATGGGTAGAATATCTCGACAGGCTTTTATAGTGCCTCTTTAGTACAGAGATATACTACCAAATGCTTTTTTATTCATACAGACAGAAATAGAGACGGGTAGCTACCACGCGCGCGACATGCTCTCGCGGCGCCCGTTTGCTAGGGGCGGAGGAATTGCAAACAGTTTAGTTTTTGCCTGTGACGTCATTATCTCTAGAATAACAACAGTTAGCTTGGAATCGCAGTACAGTTTAGTAAAACCTATGACGTCATCGTCTCCGATATTGCTAAAGCACGCTTAGAATTACTAAATGGTTAGTTTTCACCCATGACGTCCTCACCTCCGATATTGCTAAAGCACCTCTCGGAATAACAAAACCAAATTTCTGAAATTACTCTAGCATACTTCAAATTACAAATATAGAAGTTGTATTTCCTACTAAATGGAAATTGCAAAAGTCAATTTGTTCCTATTAGTTGACTCTCCTTGTCCCCGGATTAAGTTTTATTTTTGTAATTCTAAGTGTGTTTTTGTTAGTTTTTTCTCTCAGTGAATAATCGTGAAAGTTTAAATCAGTGTGTTTTACTATGTTTTTACCTTTTATCTGTGTGTCTGTATATTTTCTTGTCTTTATTGAACCAAATTTCCTGACCCAAAGGTCAAAATACAACAGTGAATGCAAAACCAAAATTGAACACAATTTAAAAAATCGTTCAAAAACCAAGTAAAAGTGTATGTTCGTAAATGCCAAAATTTCACAATTTGTTTTTTTTTTATACTTTCTAATAAAAATATAACAATTATTTTTGAATTAGTTTATTTGTGTGTGAATAACCTGTCCTATATGTATTTACTGTTATTAAAAAACTTTCGAGTCAAAATGTCTGAACTTATTTATACAAAACTTCCCATTTTTTTTTTGCAATTTCTGCACGAGCTTAAAAGCTTCTCGAACTTCACCTTAACAAAGTGTCAATTCAACTCAATTGCAATACTCATGAAAGCTCAGCTACAATAAAATAGTGCATGAGTACTAAATTATACACTAAAATTACATATTATTTTTAGAATACTCAGAAAATATGCAAAATAACTTAAGTTACAGCCTCTTAAGTCTAAATCTCATGCATTAAAAGTAGCCAAATGGTACTTAAAGTTTGACACCTTACTTCCTGACAAAAACGTCAGCACAAATGTAACTAACTGAAAATTCGAGCATTTACTTCTAAGTTTCTACAAAATAAACTGAATATCGTGCAATAATTTAGGAAAACTCAATTTGAAACAGCTAAAGCCTATCTTTATAGTTGTCAGAGCGTACACAAGCAAAGCACAAGCTCAAAATTATCACCTAAACGCAAGTACTACAAAACTTTTTTTTATCTATATGTGATGGCAGTGATACAAACTGAATTATGATGAAAATAAAAGCTTCAAGACGGAATGTATGGGCGCCAAATTGTCACGTGAATTTTCCTAGCCCGGCAAGGGCTTTACCCAGAGGATACCCACTGACAATTAAAGTTACTTAATTAACCAAACTAAATCTTACCAAAAGCTCAACAGGTGCTAACACTTATTTCCATCAGCAATTCAGGGGTTTACTAAAGGATACAAAATGAAATGTTAATTTTTGTGACACATCATCTATTTCTATTTCGAACACGGGCAGTTGTTCTACAAGTAAATCATTAAGCTAGCATAAGCACCTTATATTAATAATGTCAGACGATAGAGCTGGGTCGTGCCATAAATGGTTCTACAATGATTTACAAGCAGACCTATCTAAGTTTGTTAGTCCCTAAATTATCATTTGCCATCACATACGATTGTACTAAATTCTCTAACTTTAAATTTGGAAAATGCTTCTAGGATAGAAGGAAAGCGTACACCAACCTCATAACAATGTTACCGCCAGTTCTAGCCCGACGTGTCATCCTCCGCTGTGCCGGAGCCGACTTGCAGCAGCAGGAGTCCGTCCCGACACCGCAGAGCACCACAGAAGGTCTAAGGCCTCAGCTTGAAGGTGTCGTGTCCTCCACCCAGCAGAAGAGCGAAACTCTCATGGCGAACTGCTCACCAGACACACTTGACGTTTTAGGAATATGGACAGACTTCCATACTCCGATATTATAACCGAATTTACATTCGTAATAACACACCCAGTCAGCAGCTGGAAATTCCTAGATTGGACTCATCTCTCAGCTGTGACTCCCTCCCAACCACATTGTTTTGCCAGCAGATGTTTGTGGCAAAAATAACTACTGCATGAGCTTCCTGGCTCATGGGCGCAGCGGCTATCGCATAACCAAGACTCGGATCGAAGCTACCAGAGTATGATGTATTTCGCTTCACTGTTCAATGTAAAAGATGCCCATCCAGGGCGAAAACCAACCAGGAAAATGATCTCAAGCCTATCTGTCCCTGGGATGACACAGTCAAAATAACAGTAACTAATGAAGTTCATGGAATAATTTTATATGCAATTATAACCGAAAGAAATAAATCATATTCAATTATTTGAACATATTTCAACCTATTTTGTATTTATAAATTAAGTTTTTGATTTAAATATTTAATTAATATTATTCCATTAATTTAGGATTTAATTTGAAGTAGCAACACCATCAGCTTCAATTTGTTTCTTATTGGCTGGATGTCTGTCATATATATTGTTGCTACATCAATGACTTCCTTGCCATAGAACAAAACTATACTATATTCGAGACAATCCTAAAAACGTTAAACTGAGCTAACCATACAAAATGTAGTGTCACAACATGACTAATTGACTATTTGCCATTCACCGTAGAATTCGACAATGTACACCGTAGAATGGTGACAGAGAGAGTTTGATGTATTAAACGTTACCGTGTTTAGAGTTAATAAGGTCTACTATCCTTAAAATTTTGTATGAAATTATAATCAAATATCAGCCGTCATGAATTAAGTATTGTAACCTTAGTCCGATAATGAAGCTTATTTTAAAGACTATGATGAACTCTAAGGACTCAGAAATACAGTAGATTTTACTAATGTTGTAATTCTGTAATGCGACATGGTCATGAAACCCTTGCGATGTTGGGGTTATACTCTTCAATCTTTTCAAACAGAATGGTCAGAGCCTAGATGTAGTATTTAATATAGACGTGCCGTTCGCGTGCACCCGTGAGAGGACAGAACAAACACAAAGTGACGAAATTAAATACACGTTTTAAGAGTCCTGACAACATACCAAAACATAACCTACGTAATTTGGTCGGGTTATTTGTTACCTACCATAAACCGTACTAAATTCATAGTGGGGAATAAAAAATGCGAGACTGTGACAAGGACAAAACAATAATAACGCTTTCTCTGCTACTCCTACTGAAAGATAAATATGAATATCCCGTTTGATCATTTCCCCCCCCCACCGCATTCATGATTGCGGGGTATGGTTATGTTCCAATTATATAATCATAAATGAGATCACAATACCGGCAACCTGCAACTGGCGCGCATACGCATCCTAAAATAATTAAAACATCTGAAACTAACAATGGAGTACGTCATTGAACTCGTTGTGAGGCTGCACTGAGAAAAAAAACTAACAAAAACACACTTAGAATTACAAAAATAAAACTTAATCCGGGGACAAGGAGAGTCAACTAATAGGAACAAATTGACTTTTGCAATTTCCATTTAGTAGGAAATACAACTTCTATATTTGTAATTTGAAGTATGCTAGAGTAATTTCAGAAATTTGGTTTTGTTATTCCGAGAGGTGCTTTAGCAATATCGGAGGTGATGACGTAATGGGTGAAAACTAACCGTTTTGTAATTCTAAGCGTGCTTTAGCAATATCGGAGACGATGACGTCATAGGTTTTACTAAACTGTACTGCGATTCCAAGCTAGCTGTTGTTATTCTAGAGATAATGACGTCACAGGCAAAAACTAAACTGTTTGCAATTCCTCCGCCCCTAGCAAACGGGCGCCGCGAGAGCATGTCGCGCGCGTGGTAGCTACCCGTCTCTATTTCTGTCTGTATGAAGAATGTCTCTGTACTAAAGAGGCACTATAAAAGCCTGTCGAGATATTCTACCCATTCCTTTCTTATTCATACAGTCAGAAAGAGACTAGTATTTATTACGCGCGCAACATGCTCTCGCGGCGCACCTGTGCTAGGGAGGTTGGAATTGCAAACAGTTTAGATTTACCTATGATGTCATTATCACTAGAATAACAACAGCTAGCTCGAAGTTGCAGAACAATATATTCCTGTAGACACCAACTACACAGTAGGTCACGGGTTAATGTGTCCATGGCCCACAATATATCCTAAATTTATTATTTAACTTAAGTATGTTTTAAACAAAGAAGACACGAGACACGCCCGCCCGACATCCGACACAATACTAACTCTAACCAAATGAACGTAGCAAGTAGTAAATTTTACTAAAATCACTAACATTCGTTTCGCTGTGTTGGTATTACAAAACTCGTTTAGTGATTGGTACAACAATGAACATAAACACAACAAGTCTATCTACTAAATACCAGTAAACTTTGTAATGTCGCTATAGTAACAACTGAATTGTTATTTTAAATGGGGTAATGTTATTCCCGCGAACTCGTTTTTTAGATATTACAAAACTATGTAAGTGAGACATTTACTAAAATCATAACTTGAAATCACAGATGCTTTTTTCCAAAAATCACAAACTTTACTAGTAAAAATCGGAGAATTTTAGTAGTAATAAAAATGGATTGTAACAAATACTGAACTTTGTTTAATGCTCCATTTACTAAAGTCTGTTTGCTGAAATTAGATTTAGTATTACTGAGCTGTTTGTAGAAATAAATAAATTTTACAGAAATAGTGAAACTTCCATGATTACTACTAAAACTTCATTTTTTCCCCCAGTACAGAACTGTTTATTAATTCCTGGTGATGATTTTTCTCTCAGTGTGTGGTTCAGTAACAAGGGGTTCGGGTTTGGGGGGGTTGTAAAACATGGTCTTCTCTTCCCAGAGTGACACAAGCCTATGTCACAATAACATTGCCACTTTATATAATAGCGCTATCGCATAATATCATATAGCGCTGTCGCATGATGACGTAGGCTTGTATCATATAGCGCTGTCGCATGATGACGTAGGCTTGTGTCAGTCCCCGTGGCAGGACCTACAGGGAGGCCGCCTATGTAGCTACAGCAGGGGTTGCATACGTGGTGCACAGGATTCGGGCGCTAGGTCTGGAGGTCGCACTGCACAAATCCGAGGTTCTGGTCTTCCACGGGCCTCGGAACAAACCACCGGAGAGAGCCCAAATTACCGTGGGAGGAACTTCCATTGCCGTCGGGTCGACGATGAAGTACTTAGGACTCGTTCTCGATGGTAAATGGAAGTTCGAGGAACATTTCCGGCGCTTGGCTCCGAAATTGCTGGCTGCAGCTGGAGCCCTTGGGCGGGTCCTCCCAAATCTAGGCGGACCAGGGGGAGCCTGCAGGCGGCTTTACATAAGTGTGGTGCGCTCAATGGCGCTTTACGGGGCGCCAATATGGGCGGGCACCCTGAGAACTCGAAGTGCGGTGCTATTGCGTCGGCCGCAGAGGGCCATAGCTCTCAGGGTGGCTAGAGCGTATCGCGATAACTCGCACGCAGCAGCCGGCCTGCTAGCCGGGAGCCCGCCTTGGGACCTTGAAGCCAAGGTTCAGTCCGCGGTCTATTGGCGGGTGCTAGCAGTAAGGAGGGAGGAAAACTGGCCCGCCCCTCAAGAAGTTCGCAAGTGGCGGGAAGAAGCACGAGAGGTGCTCTATGAAAAATGGTCGGAGCGTCTGGAGATCCCGGGAGCTAGCCGGGACCTGGTGGCCGCTGTTCGGCCCGTTCTGAAATAATGGGTCGAACGCAAGCACGGTGTACCCTCCTTCCACCTCACACAGCTCCTGACGGGGCACGGCTGCTTCGGCTGGTACCTGTGTGAGAGGGTGGGAAGAGAGCCGACGACAGTGTGCCACCATTGTGATGGAAGAGCCGTGGACACGGCCCAACACACGCGCGAGATATGCCCTGCATGGGCGGAGCCTCGCGCTGCCCTGGCCGCGGCTGTGGGAGGAGACCTCTCACTGCCGGCGCTAATACGCCGTATGATCAGCAGTGAGGAGGCATGGTTGGCAGTGGCTTCCTTTAGCGTCACCGTTCTGACACAAAAGGAAACCGCAGAACGATCGCGCGAGGACGACGCAAACTCGCTTCCTCAGCGCCGAAGGAGGCCAGGTAGGCGGAGAAGAGCCTTCGCAGCAAGGATAATGCCGCCTTAACGGGAACCTGCGGGTGATGGGTCGGGAGTTCCATCACTCGCCTGAAGAGGTTTCGAGCTGGAAGGCCCTCAAGTGTTCCGAGGAGCCTTCAGCGGAGTAAGCTGCTAGAGCAGCCCCAAATGATGGGCTCGCAAGAGCAACGCCGACGGGGTATCGGAGGTCTACAATCGAGTTCCCGTAACCCCGCCAACAAAGCGCGCGGCGGAACACCCCAGGGGGTTTAGTCCGTGGAAGTCGGACATACCCACTGAGCTTCTCCCGGGCCAGTGGGATCCATAAAGGATTCCCCCTGGGTCATCAAAAAAAAAAAAAAAAAGGCTTGTGTCAGTCACGTGACCACGAAAAGACGGGAAGAGAGTACCAGGCGGAGTATATTATTATGCACCTGACGTGGACATTTACAAGTGGGAGGCGGCCCGGAGCGATCTCAAGAAGCTGATCAAAGAACTTCTGGAGGAGAGGTCCATCCTTCAGTTACACTCGGGATATCATGCGGGGGGGCTTTTGCTGGAGGTGCTAAGAAAACACGACATTAGATCATTCCTCTCAGTGCCTCTTAAACAGAAAACTTTAATTTGGAAAGACGCGGGGATGTGGTTCGTGGAGGTGATTAACCCGAAAATCATTAAAAGAACTTATGTGTTTTTGGACTGCGAATAAGTGTATCTCCGTGTATGTGTCTAAAAATACTTACCCTAACATCAATATACATTTTAGAAACATGTAAGTTTGTAAAAAAATACCCTCAATTTTATACCAAACATTCAGATATACCCCGACGTTAAGCCAGTAGGTTTCAAAATAAGCTGGTGCAGGTTATTCCCTCAAAACTCAAACTACATTCAAAAAGTCCTAACTCAATGGCAATAAAAATATTCAATAAAATTAGTAACGAAATAAATAACACCAAATAAATTACTATACTGTAAATGAATTTTTTCACGACCAATAATTGCAATTAATAAAGCACCTATGTACAGCTACAAGCTAAGGCCAAGTACCTGGATTACTAAATGGACTGAAACGATATGGAATCAAACGGTAGTCAGGCGTTGCATGTGCCTACACAGACTGCATAAAATAAGGTGGGAGGCGATAGCAAGGGATCCTATTGGCCTGAGTCCCTACTTCCCTAGCCCTAACTTATTCTATGACAAGGATGTCTGTACCGGGAGACCTATCGGTAACAGACGGATTCCCTACGGGGGGGGGATCAAGGTGGTTTGGATGGATACTTGCTGCCGATCGCCCAGGCTCAAGCGACCGATTAAGGCTGAAGGAGTCTTATGCCACAGCAAGGGTTCCTGTAAAAAGGTGGTGGATGGGAGCCTCTACTCTCAGAGTGTCGCCCTGAGCAAGCTGAGTTTTTTTGGGTATAGAGGTAGTGAAACACCAACGGACAATTGGTATCTGATTTATTTACAATTTGCATTTCTTTACATACACAACTTTACCTATAGCACACATATGTAAATCTTATTTGTATTCCATCCGTGTAAAGTGCAACTAAGACAATATGTTTCTGCTGGCTTATGCCCTAGATTGATCTGCGTGGATCAGCGCGATGCGCTGACGAAATCTGTTGCTTAAACATCCTGGCGACTCCCGAAGGCAGCGGGGATGATGGGAAGCTGCTCTATAGCGGCTGTATCGGACGTAACTCTATTTCTTCGAACTGGCTGCTGTTGGCCGTTGGGTTTGTTCTGTGGCGCTTGGGTTTCGGTAGAGCCGACCTGGCGGGGGCGGCCAAAGAGAATATAATCACTACGTTTTAAGAGACGGGACTTCCATACTAGCGACTTGATTGGTCTGTGTATATGTTTGGTTATCCAATCATTACCAACATGTACGACAAAGAACTGTCAAAGAACAATAGTACCAACATAACATACTTAAATAGTGTAGTATGCTACACGCTTGCGAATTTTATCGATATCGATAAATTGGGGAAGGTTGAAACATGGACCCCTGTCAACAAATTTCGTACTCGAAATCAGGTTAGAATCGAGTCCACATTTAAGTCGTATGTTATATATAGTGTAAAAGAAACCTAATTTTCTTTGGGATTGAGGAAAATGAAAGAAGCTATTTTGACTTACAACGAAGTGTACTAGATATTTTAAACCAAAACATGAACTTAAATTATAACGAAACAAATATTGAGGAAGTGAGGCCATTGGGAAAAAAACAAAGCAATGAAAAAATAAGGCCCGCAGTCGTAACCTTTTGTACGCTGGGCATAAAAATTAACATACTGAAAAATAAGAAAAAACTCAACGATACACCATTTTATATTAAAGAAGATTTCCCTCCAGAAGTATTAGAAGAACGCAAGAAATTAAGCGTACAGTTACAGGAGGAAAGGAATAAAGGACATAAAGCTTTCATAAAATATAATAAACTTATTGTGATTCCTGGTGAACAAAATTATATCAAGAAACGCAACCAAAACTCTAACAAGAGAAACCTATCCGAATCACCAGAAAACACCAACAGCTATCCAGGAAAAAATATTCCTAAAAACCCTTCAAAGAGACAAAATTCTAGTATCCAACAATACATGATAAGAAACCCAAATAACGACAAGGCATTGCAACCTCCCCCCTCGCCCTCACCAAACACCTCTACTGTATCACCTCAACTTCACGCCAATACGAAGAATTGACATAAAGCGACCTCTCCACACAAGCCCCCAATACGGCCGGTCACCGCGGGGACTAACGACCACAACCCTCCATTCAAACCACTCCATATATGCACATACAACACAAGATCTCTACTATCAAACGAACGTCTCCTAGAGTTCAAGGATGCTATTTCGAAAATAAACTATGACATAATTGGTCTCGCCGAGATACGCAGAACAGGCTACCATATTCTGGAAGATGACGAGCATATACTTTGCTATTTTGACCATAGGGTCAAACCAAACCAAAGGCCGCCACGGCGTAGGATTTATATTAAAAAAAGAGCTTAAAACAAACTTAGAAAGCTTCACTGCAATCTCAGAGCGCGTATGCACACTGAATCTAAAATTTAATACTACATATATTTCGATCATACAAGCTTATGCGCCCACCAGTAATGCAAGCGACGACGAGGCTAACATCTTTTACGACCAGCTACAAAAAGCTTTTGAAAAAAGCTCTAGCAACATCATCTTAATGGGTGATTTCAACGCGTGCGTTGGCCAACGACAACCTGAGGAAGAAAGAGTACTAGGAAGATATTGTTGCGGCAACCGGAACGCAAGAGGCGAAAATTTAATACAATTTGCTCTCCAAAATAACCTTACCATAATTAACAGTTTATTTAACAAGAAAACTAAGAATATGTGGACATGGACCTCTCCTAAAGAAGCAAAATACCAACTAGATTATATTATGTCCAACATAAAGGAAAAGTTCACAAACATAGAGGTTTTAAATCAACTGAACTTTCCAAGTGACCACCGCCTAATAAGAAGTACACTTAATATAACTACAACTAGGAAAAGTAGAGCAAAGTATAGCGCAGCAAATTTCACATTAAAATCAGCAGAAGATGAAAAGTTATTCGTGGAAAATCTAAAACATAATCTAGAAAATGTTGACTTATCAGCGTGCGCAAATGTAGAATTATACTACTCAAATATAAAAAAATGTATCATTGATTCTACTAGCTGCATAAATCAATTACGCAATAAATCAAAAAGTGTTATTTCTGAAAATACAAGATTACTACTCAATAGAAGGATAGAGCTGCAAAATAAAAAACCACGAACAAAGGAAGAAAAGCATGAACTCAGTAACCTGTATAAAATAATACATAAAAAAATTAAAGAAGAATACGAAACCCATCGATTGAAGATAATTGAAAAAAACCTGTCCACCACCGGAAGCCTGAAAAAAGGTTACAAAGAATTAAATTTGACAAAAACCTGGATACCAAATGTGAAAGAAAGACCATCTGATAGCGAAATATCCTCGAGATCAAAAATAATAGACACTGCCACTAACTTCTACAGAAATTTATATGCTAGAAAACTCAACTCTACAAACCAACATCTAAATAGAACCACGGAAGATACGATGACTCTACAGCCGTCTATGCTTCAAAGATTTACAAGTGAGGAAATTTGCAAGAAAATAGAGAGTTTAAAGAAAGGAAAAAGTAGCGGCCCAGACAATATATCAAATGAAATTATCCTAGCAGGAAAATATGTACTAACACCCTATTTGACTTCGCTCTTTAATAGAATACTAGACTCTAGAAAAATACCAACTGAATGGGCCAAATCTGACATTATTTTACTGTATAAAAAAGGCGACCCCCCGAATATTGCCAATTATAGACCTATAAGCTTGCAACCGTGTCTCTACAAGCTATTTGCCTCATGATTGGAAAGCCGTTTATCAAAAATCACTGACAAATTCCAACCAATAGAACAGGCGGGTTTCAGGAAGTCTCTATCAACAATAGATCATATATACGTCCTAGAACAAATAATAGAGAAATATGTAGAGCAAAGGCGCCCGCTGTACTTGGCATTTATAGATTATGCCAAAGCTTTCGATACAATTTCCCACGCAAGCATATGGAAAGCTCTACAGGAAAGCAATACACCACTGGAAACAATAGAACTAATACAGAACATCTACGAAAAAAGCGTAAGCCGAGTAAAACTGGATAGAGCCGGCCCCGAAATCGACATTTGTAGAGGCGTACGGCAGGGCGACCCCCTGTCCCCTACTCTATTTATAACGGTTTTACAAAGCATCATGAAACAATTAAACTGGTCAAAGAAAGGCATAAATATTAAAGGCAATTACCTTAACAACCTACGTTTCGCCGATGACATAGTGTTGTTTTCAGAAAGTGCATCACAACTCGAAGAAATGACTAGCGAACTTAACTCAGTCAGCCGCGGTATCGGTCTAGAACTTAACATAGAAAAAACCAAAATTATGACTAATAGCGCTCAAAGACCCATATTCGTGGACGAACGGCAGTTGGAATATGTTCAGAAATATATATATTTAGGAAAGCAAATATCTTTCTCAAAAGACAGACACCTTGAAGAACTAAACAGACGGCTGAGCATGACGTGGAATAAATTCTAGGGCCACAAAGAAGTTTTAAAATCTAATCTGTCCGTAAAGCTAAAAAAGAAAGTCTTAGACTCATGCCTTTTACCTTGTCTCTCGTATGGAAGCCAAACTTGGATCTACAACACCTACACAAAAAGAAAAATTGAAACATGCCAGAGAGCCATGGAACGCAGTATTCTTAACCTAAAACTCAGGGACAGACAACGAAATACCGAGATAAGGAGGAAGACAAAAGTCATTGACGCTCTAACCCACTGCAAAAAGCTTAAATGGAGATGGGCCGGACATGTTGCACGCCACGACAAAGAAAGGTGGACTAAAAGAATCTCAACATGGGCTGGCCCCCCCGGTAAAAGAAAAAGAGGTCACCGTTTAGAAAGATGGGCGGACGAACTTACAAAGTTTACAAACGACGACTGGACAAGAATAGCCCAAGATAGGAAAAAGTGGAGAGAAATGGAGGAGGCCTATACTCGTCGAGAGGTCTTTAATAATAATAAAAGTTGAAAAGTAAAAAAAAGAATAATAATCAAATTTTATATCAACAATAATTGTATAATTGTAAAATGTATAATTTAAATTTAATTTAATTGTATTGTATATATTATAATGTATTATTAAAGAAATAAAAGGCTTAAATAAATAAATATATAGTGTTCTTTGAGTGGACTAATACATGGTTGGACTTAAATGTGAACACGACTTTTATTTGTTAAAATAAAAATATGTAAAATGTTTTTTTTTAATAATTTAATATAATTAATTTAAAATACATCCCGACGGTTCGACGGTCCACAGGTAACAGAGGAAAATGTGTGTTCACTTGATTAAATATTTTTTTTTATGTATTATATTCTTGAACAATAAAATTAAGCCTTCCATAACAACTTATTTGACCCACTGCCTGCATCTGAAAACATTTAATAATTAAAACAGACACACATACATTTTCTTATATTTTAGGTTAAAATCTTAAATAATAGGGAATATTACGCAAAACTCTGCGTAGGTAGCGCCACTACCACTATCTGTCACAATCTAGGGGTCTACCGCGAAACAAGAAAATCGAAATTTCGTTATCTAACCTCTCTATCACTCTTGCATATTCGAGCGATAAAGAGGAAGATAACTAAATTTCGATTTTCGCGTTTACCGGTAGGCCCTTGTTAACAAACCGCCTTGATGTATCAATGTCATAATTTATAGTCTGTGAAAACTTGTCAAAAAACAGTTTAAGGCAGAGTATGTATAAGTTAGTCTATGAATTTTCTAGAGTCGGTAGTGCTGCACTCTGGCGGCAGAACATTGCAGTATTACTAGATTCCAAAAATATATAATATAATGTCCATTCCATTAATAAACAGATGATAGATAATTTTCCACTAAAAATATTCGGAGAAATAATTATAGTCATGTTGTATGCAAGTTACCAGGAAATTCACTCATTCATTTTATTCAAAATTCATTTTATTTTATTTACTATTTACATTGATAAAAAATTAGGCTGCAGTCGATATCGATACTTCGTATCGATACTTGTAGTACATCCCTAGTTCACAATGAAAGTGGATATGAAATATCTAATTTTTGATGTGTTTATAGCCTGCTACACCAAAATAAGGCTAAAAGTATCTAAAGCAATACTTACCGGTCTTCATCTAATGGAAATTTCACCATAAACTTCCTTTTTTGCGATTTTCGCGAGTGTATCAATTTCCACATATTTCTCACTGAAACAACTTAGTTTTCGGTGGCATTTAAACAAAATCTATAGACTCACTGTATGTTCTTATCGCGTTTGACTGTTTTGGAAAATAACGAAGGCTTTTAAAAAATAAATTGCAAGAAATACGTAAGTAAAACCTACGAACCGCCATGACAAGCAACAAAGCAATGTGGCTGACAGTTGACATGACAGATGAATAGCACTGACGTTTTATTTTGTTTTTTTGGCTATGGCTAGGTCACTATAGTCCATACAAAACCTTTTTTTGTTCCTAGTTGCGTCAGCCTGGGCGCCACGGACAGTGGAGCAGACCGCTGGCTGGTTGTGCAGGTACGAATGTGTAATAGGACCTGTGCACCATAACAAACTGTTAGTATTATTAGAATAAAGACTGCTAACGACGAACCGAAACTAATTGCTACTGAGTTACTTTGTATCTGTTTCCAAATTGTATTGTCTAATTGTTTTTGGAGTAAATTCTCGTTACTAGTGAGATGTTTAAATGTCTCTGGAGCAGCTGTCAAGAACTTCCTCATCTCTGGTTATATCTTCTATTTGATTGATTGTTTCGTTTGTATTTAATGAAAAGTTGGCTTGTCTTGAGAACGTTGGTTGGTTGGTTGGTTGGTGGGTTGGTTGGTTGGTTGGTTGGTTGGTTGGTGGTTGGTTGGTTGGTGGTTGGTTGGTTGGTTGGTTGGTTGGTTAGTTGGTTGGTTGTTGGTTGGTTGTTCTCGTATCATTGGACCTGGGCTTGATGAATCATCGAGTGATGGGGTTTGTTGCAAAATTGACATAACATTGTACTGTTACATTTCTCTGCCGAGTCATGATTTATGCAATTGTAACATTTTTTTCGGTCTCGAACCTTAAGGCGCTCGGGAATACTTAGCAATTTAAACTTTGCGCAAGAGTAAATCTTGTGGTCCTCATTCTGACAGTACCAGTATTTTTGGCCGTGTGCTTTGTCTGCCTGTACAGTCTGCAAAGTAGTAATTCCATTCCCTTTCGGTGTCTGTGCGGAAGTGATCTGGGTTGCAGTTTCCAAACATTTAAATCTTTTTTCCATGAATCCCATCATTTCGGTTAAACTCTGATTTTTGTTTGGTATTTCCAAGGCTAGTTCATAAATGCTATTGGTCTCAGCGTCCCATTTTCGACTGATGATACGAGTTAAAATCGGATCCCAGTGTGACGTATTCACTCCTTGGTTCGTTAATGCGGCTAAGCTCTCCTTTATTGTATCAAACATGTTTTTTATTTTAA
Source organism: Cydia splendana (assembly GCF_910591565.1). NCBI lineage: Eukaryota > Metazoa > Arthropoda > Insecta > Lepidoptera > Tortricidae > Cydia > Cydia splendana. The sequence continues at coordinate 628,236 of NW_026946903.1, forward strand.
CAGCGCTAGGCCGTTCTATTGTAGGTAAGTCAAGCAACTTGTCAATAAACTTCGAACTGATTAGTCGTTCATTCTCATAACGCTGCGGCAACAATTCCCACGCGGTGTCGTAATTGTTTTCGCTAATGCTCAATTGTTGAATCATTTTTGCAGGCTCTCCTTTTAAATGTGTTTTTAAATATTGCATTTTCTCTGTGTTTGATAACGTAGCGTCGTTGTGGATAAGATTTTTAAATAAATTCTGGAATGAGTACCAGGATTCGTATTCCCCCGTGAATATCGGGATGGTGATCTTTGGCAAGTTGGCCCGTTTTCTGGTTTCGGTGGAACTACGTGCGATGGCGGGCTCGGCTGACTCGTTAATTCTAGCTTGTAGTTGGTACGACGTGTCTTCAACATCTTTTTGGCATCCTTCAAAACCCTCTTTCGTGAAATATTCGTCACTAAATGAACTTCCTTCTACGCATAGTCCCAAATGCTCCTCTTCTACAGTTTCCCACTGTTTCTGGATGGCTTGGAGAGTTGTTTGCAGGAACCAGATTGGCTTGTTTTCAGTAATGGCTTGCCTGGCTGCGGCTAACTTCTTAACGAGCTGGGATATGCGCCACTTCTGCATCCCTAGCTTTGGCGAAACTTCCTGGCTGTCTACAAACTTGAACCCCGTAGACCCGCCTTGGCTAACTTCCATCAACGCTTCTTCACACTTGTCTAGGTAGGCTGTGGCTTCTTCATAGATGCTCTGGAGGCTACCGTAGTAGCTGGTCATGTAGGTGTGGGTGGCTAACCGGTCTTCCGGCTTAAGTCGGGCGTGGTTTTCCTCGATTTGTGTTTTAATTCCGTTAAGCATCGCCCTCTTGTCCATGATGTACTTATGTGTCTTCCTGTTTGCCGAATCCTTTTTCATATTCGTCAACAAGGTCTTAAGTCCTCCTCCTAATTCTTCTTGGTTCTTCAGAAGTTCGTTGAGTTTGACAGCGTCCATGTTGTAAGTTTGTCAGTCAAACCCTACCAAATTATTTTATACCTAACCGTGAGAGGACAATGTTAACAAGGTCGCGGTGTATAACGTACCTAGTGGTGGAGGGTGAATTTAATAGTCGATACCACTGACTGGTTGGCTGTCAATATCACCGACTCAACAGACACCCCTTAAGTTACCTTGTACTCATAGGAATGTTATCCTTAAGGGATATCCGGCTCGAAGGACCATATGTACAGCCACACGCTAAGGCCAAGTACCTGGATTACTAAATGGACTGAAACGATATGGAATCTTATGCCACAGCAAGGGTTCCTGTAAAAAGGTGGTGGATGGGAGCCTCTACTCTCAGAGTGTCGCCCTGAGCAAGCTGAGGTTTTTTCGGTATAGAGGTAGTGAAACACCAACGGACAATTGGTATCTGATTTATTTACAATTTGCATTTCTTTACATACACAACTTTACCTATAGCACACATATGTAAATCTTATTTGTATTCCATCCGTGTAAAGTGCAACTAAGACAATATGTTTCTGCTGCCCAAGTAACATTTTAGTCCTATAATTTTAGTTTTTATCGCTAAAAGCTTGTATAGACGTCGTATTAAGGTTTCAGAGGTGACCACCTGTCGTATAAAAGCGCTTGGCAACACCTTTTTGCTCTATAGGCTTATACAGCTAATATATTCTATAAGCAATTGATGTAAAGGTTTATTTCATCATTTTATAGAGCCGTTATAGGCGTGTACTATAACAGGTTCAAATATAACCACTATAGAGCAATATTACTGTATAATCGTATTTGGAATCACTTTTATGCAACTAATTTGCGCTATTAAGGTTCCCTGCCAAGCCGCTATAGTTTTGTGTTTTAACAGTGACAAAAACCCAACTATACAACGATTTTAGGATATAGTGGCTTTAGAGATCACTGCTATAGTACATAATACTTTAGTAGTTTGCGCTATTAAGGTTCCCTGCTAGCCGCTATAGTTTTGTGTTCTAACAGTGACAAAAACCCAGCTATACAACGATTTCAGGATATAGTGGCTTTAGAGATCACTGCTATAGTACATAATACTTTAGTAGTCATATGAACACTATTATAGAACTGTTTTGCTCTATAGTAGCGTTTTTAGGACATATTTTTAGCGTTAAAAAGCGCTTTAGTAGTTTTTAAATCCCTATTATATCTCATCGCTGTAAACGTCACAATGACTCTTTTATATCACAAAACTGTTGTATAGTGGTTTTGTTTTTTCTTTTAAAAGACAACAGCGTTATAGTTGAGTTTTTATGTCTTTTATAAACCGAGTTAGATACATAAGGTAGAAAACGACTACTTGTAAATGATAAATTTGATCTGTAATGGCTACTTATATCTTGCTTATATAAGTTCAGGCCTAAGCCACATAATGTGGTTCCGTACAAAATATTTTTATATTTTAATGAATTGATAAAAAAGACCCCAGTGATATTAGTGACTGTAGGTGAGATGATTCATCAATGATTTAATCATCATCATCATCATCCTGCCCTATTCCCAACTTCATTTGGGGTCAGGCCTTCTTGTGCGTCTGCGCCAGGACAATCTGTCCCGTGTTGTCAGTGGTGGGATATTTTGCGTCTTCAGGTCTCTTTTGACAGTGGACCACCAAGAGGCCGGAGGTCTGCCCCTTCATCAATGAATTTTATGCTTGTATTAAATCATCAATGATTTAATACAAGCATAAAATCGTGACGGTTTAGATATTTATCGACATCCATTATTAGCACATTTATTTTACCAATCACACTGAAAAAGGAAACAACAGTAATGACTACATCTAATTTAAAAAAAAATCCTATATCTTTCTAAAGAGTTTGTAGGTGTAACTGGGTCACAGCAAAATTCTTTTGGAACCCTAATTTTAATCATGATGGCGGTGAATATTTCGTCGTAAGTTCTATAGTTAGCCTATAAAAGCGTCGGATTTACTTCTTGGCTGTATAGTAGTAACTATGGTGAATATCATAATATTTTATTAAATTATTTTATTAAAAACATAAATAAATCGAGGGGGCATTTAAAATTCCTCATGAAACTAATACTATTCTAACGGTAAAACTTCCGTCCCATATACTTTTTGCACTAAGGACCGAATTATTCGACATCTAAATGGCGCATATTAATATAAAGTCTTTACTTATCACCATTTTACTTAGTACCGTTTTTGTGAAGTAAACACACAACAAAACCATTCACAACAGTTGTTGATGGAAAACTTGATAGCAAATTTCGTAGTAAAGGAACTATGAATTCTACAATAGTATAAAAAAGCACTATAATACAATTTCAAATACTACTATAGTATAAAACAAGCACTATAATGGAATCTCAAATGCCACTATAGTATAAATTAACACTATAATGGCGTTACTGACAACAAATTAGCACAAAAGTGATCATCACATCACTTTTATAGACCTAAAACGTCACGACTGATACTGCTACAGGTCTACTATATCACTGAATGGCACATAAGATGCGCCATTTCGGCTTTATACAATCTTCTTTGGTCTTTTATAGGACCTTAGGTGGTATTTGGGAAACGTTCTATCGACTACTATAGAACCACAAATTGTTACTTGGGTGGCTTATGCCCTAGATTGATCTGCGTGGATCAGCGCGATGCGCTGACGAAATCTGTTGCTTAAGCAACCTATACAATAAATAACACTAATATAATCTTATTATCTTGTACAAAAAACTCGATCTCCTCTTGAATAAACTGTTTGCTGTGCCCTACAGGGTGTCATGTTGTACACAATTCTATCTAATAGGTTAAGATACAATGTGATATGCAATAAAGATTATGAGTATGAGTATGAGTATGTGGATACCGAAATAAAAAAAGTTTAATAGTAAATGACTATTTATTGATTTACCAATCATTTAGGTATTTTATAATGTCCCGATAGGTATTTTATAATGTCCCGATGCAAGTATGGGAAGCGGGTTTGCTATCAGTTTCCCAACTACATAAAAAATGCAAATGTTGGTTTTTCAAAATTCCTTGTTAAGGGGCTCCCTGGCGCCAATGACCCTCGATCTGAATCCCTTAGTTTTCAAATGTTTTTTTGTAGCTTATCATATTAAAAGCAACGGCTTTAAGCAATATAGTATGTCATATTTACTTCAAAGTTAATTGTCTTCGAGATATTTGGCATCAAAGTTGAACAATTTCAGACCAAAAACCTTGTTTTGTGTTAATTAGTTTAAGAATTAAAATCTCTGATCAGTTTTTAGAGACGTCCAAGACTAGCCTAAATATGGCGCCTAAATCGAGTTGCGAAAAAGTGTTTTTTAATACAGTTGCTCAAAAAGTGCTACTTTACGTAGCTGTTTAGCGTGCGGAAAGTTGGTTATCTCGAACTAGTGCTTTTTACTTTTCCAATTTTTTTTAAATGTATACTTGTTCCAATTCACGACTACTTATTGATGAGTGTTAATATTAGTTTCCTTTAAACGTCGTAATCAGCATAAAAACCTACTGTTAATGTAAAAATATGAAAAATATACATATTTCATATTTTAATACTTACCTCTTCATCATTATAACACGTTTATTTTTTAATATTGAATATTGAAAATTCCGTTCTTAATAAGTTGTCTGAATGGAACGGAATAGCTGCCAAACGCCCATAGATATAATATACTTAAAGACGACGTCTAAGTGAGCTGTCACTGTTACCACTTTTGTTTAGTGTACGATTAACAATGTTTTACTTATTTTTTCGCAACTGTATTAAAAAACGTCGTTCGATACACGTGCGGAAATGTCATTCTTCACTCGTCCCGAGTCTTCCCACTCGCCTGCGGCTCGTGGCAAGATATCTCGGTACTCGTGAAGTAATGACATACCTTCCGCACTAGCATCGAAATGTACTATTTTAGACAATGTTTAAAAAAATCATAAAAAAATAGGTGTTCATTTCTTTCAAACTCCGGTAGACAAGAATGGATATAAAAGATTGAAGAACCGATAGCCGTTTGTGTTATAATTCTATCTGTAGGGAGTAACGGCTCAAAACTTGTCAAAAATCTATGAAAACCGCGGACAGCCCCTTAACCCTTAAACAGGCCTGACGCATTTTTTACTTTTGATTACTGATTCGGGTAGGTAATAGCTTAAAAAGAAAAGTAATTTCTTGATTTTTTTTATTACCCGTAATGTATATATACATGAACTATGTATATGAACGCACACACGACACGACGTCACGTTCAAATTACCTTCTCTTTGTATATCTCGTTATAATTAAATATATTACATATATTCTATATTTTATATAGGTAGGTACAGACAACAACCCTATTGGACTTTAACCTTATTGTGTAACCTGTAACCTTTTTTTTTGTTTTCTCTTTGTTCGATTTGTTGCTGTAAGTTTTGTTTGCGACAATAAATGACTTTTTTTATTATTCAATAAAAAAAACCCGGTGGTTTTTATATGCCCACTGCTCGTTACCAATGGTGCTACATGGTCCTTATATGGCCACTGCCGTGTTAGCCATACAGAGTAGTTTTAAGGGTAAGTCATGTGCACATCACATTTACACTTGCGTCACAAAATGCACTAACTGCCAGCACACAGTGGCTCCGTAGTAGGCCATAAGTCTAGTGACTTGGGTAAAGATTATCTAAGGCAAATTATTAACTAATAGCCATACTCCCTGCGACTTTATATAGTTTCTAAATTATTTAAGTAGATCACTAATTTTCGGACCCTCGAAGTGAGCACATCGACCACGCGTAATTAGCGTTAGCAGTGACATGGTCAAGTTAAAGTTTGTTTACGGCACATATTTCGAAATTCTTTATTTTTTATCAACTGCGTCATTATGGAAGTTGTAAACAAAGGTATGTATTATTATTATTTTTTATTAATAGCATGTTATTTATTTAATAAGATCGATTAGCTTGGGGTCTACGTGACCTCTTAATGTTACCAAGTTATTTCATACTAAGAGGTATTCACGGTAGCTTTCAAAACTGTGCGGCCACATGCCAGTAATGACACTATATGCATCGTATTGCCCATAAAGCATAGTTATGGGATCATTATACTTTGTTTGCGCAACCCTGCGACCTTGAAGGCTATAAGCCCTCTACGAATTTCGTAGCACCCGCTACGAAATTTAGTTGTGTTTTTACAAATCTTGAACTATATTTTCTAACGATTTTTGTTTCTTTTCAGGTACTTTTTTCATTGCACGTTTTCGAGGATGCACTTATTTGAATTGTGGTGCGCTACCGATGATTCATAATAATGGACAGGGCACGCAATATTCTCTAAATAGGTACTAGTGCAGCAGCACCTGAAGAGGCAAAAAACATTAATGTTAGCAGTCTACATAATAGCCTTAATAATTTAAGTAGAAGTTTATTAACATTTTGGAAGAAAGAGACTAGAAATAGGGATAAAGTTATTGCTAAATATCATGAGTGGTTAAATAATGTAGAAGCCGTAGACATACATATAGGTACGACCTCGTCAACAGCAAGTGTTTTAGTGTTAGATAATAAGTGTGATAATTCTTCAAAATTCGACCAAAAAAAGATTATGACTCGTACAGTAACCGAAACAAACGTAGAAGATTAGCTGAACTTTCACAGTTCTTTTAGTTGATATTTATTTCAACCCTGCAGTATTCGGAGTGAGGTGAATGTAGATGAGGTTTTATCTTATTAATGGAGGCAAAATTAACAAAGCATCAAATATGAATTGATACAAAAGATTATTAGTAGCAAAAATAATCCAGTGTTACCATCATAGTATTGCAAACGAAAAAAAACGATCAGCTGAGGGCGATTGGAACATCCAATGATGGAAATACGGCACGCAGGTTTATTTGAAAATTCTGCTGTTTCAGCTGAGATAACTGGCATTAAAAAGAGCTTGTTGATAGAAGAGGTACAATTTTGAAGTGTATTAATTCCGGGTACAAAATAAATTCCGAGAAATATAATGACTATGCGTTAGAAACAGCCCGGCAACTTATAGAAGAATATGGATGGTACTATATGCCAGCTTCTGTTCATAAAGTCTTCATTCATGGAGCTACAGTGATTGACCACGTGATGTTACCAATAGGAGAGCTTTCAGAAGAAGCTGCCGAGTCCACAAAAAAAAATTAAGCAGTTGTCAGATGTCACGCACCAAGACGAATACGGATCATTTAAATCGTCTCCTAGTAAATTTGGACCCTATGATTATGGGCCTTAGGAAACTACCTAAGAAGAAAAAATAATCGTTATCACAATGTGTACTTAGTTATTTAGATGGTTAAAATATATTTTAGGTTAATTTTAAGTATTAGTTAGTCTAATTTAGTTTTTTAAGATGACTGAGACATGACGTGGAATATTTTGTGTTGCATAATTTGTACGATATTTGTATCTCTGTAAATATATAAGTTCTGATTTTAAATATAGATTTTTTACATTATAATTAATATTACATATTAGTATTATTATACTGTTGAAGAATACGTTGTAATATATTTTTAAATTGTATTTTTATAAGGCTTTAAAATTGTGTGTATTCCGCATATTATTTTGTTATCAGTTTGAGTTTTTTAAATGACATAATATACAAAGTAAAACTTCTAATTACTGTTTTTTTGTTAGATCTTAAAACAACAAACACGAAGGTATTTTTATTTTGAAGGTACCTTTGATACTTTCGGAGAAAACGATTTTTGACACTTTCTCCATACAAGCCGAACCACCGTGCAGCACTTTCTTGGCTCGCATGGATATCGTGGCTCGTAAGATTGACCGTTGAATAAATATTTAATTTAAAAACCAAAGGAAAATATATTACTTTTGTACTATGAGGGTTCATTTATAGTAATAAATCTTACCCTCAAATGTCATGTAAACTCCCTGCAGGGCAGAGGCCACTTATAAACCACTCGAACGTGCCCCAGACGGGCAGAGGGTTCATATGAACCACAAACTTTTAGATCGAATATTTTATCAGAAAACAATAACTAAGGAAAGTTATAACTTACTACACATACATCATCTAATAATCTACCATAAAAATACAAAACAAAATAAGAAACAGAAACGTACAAAAACTGCCATTTGTTGTCGATTTGAACTTGACAACTAAATTGTCAAAGAAATTTGCTTTGACACCTGTAATTTTTTTACGTTCCGATATGACCCACTTAATCTAGACACGCGGTAGTGTGTCCAGCCAAGTTCAAAGAAAAAGGAACTGGCGACGCAGCAACCGTGTGTAATATTACACGAACCATTTCGAGCTACTTTTGACCCCTTCACAACTTGAAACCTACTTAACCTACACAAATGAAATTTGGCACATGTATTCAAGCCCCTTAGCTTGTCCAAAATACAAAATTTCATAAAAATAGCTCATACAGTTATTGATAAATCAACGTGTAAAAACCGGCATTTTTGTGACTGACTGACATATAGATCACAAACCTAACCCACTTCCAGATGACCTAGAAACTTGAAATTTGGCATCAAGGTAGACTATTAGGTGTATATAGAGGGAAAAATCTGAAAACTGGAAATTATTGATATTTCGATGGAAAAAAAATTATTAATACTTATAGACCAAAATCCTAACCCACTTCTAGATTACTTAGAAACTTGATATTTGGCATGAAGGTAGACTATTAGGTGTATATAAAGGGAAAAATCTGAAAACAGGAAATTATTGATATTTCGATGGAAAAAAAATAATTAATACTTATAGACCAAAAACCTAACCCACTTCTAGATGACTTAGTAACTTGATATTTGGCATCAAGGTAGACTGTTAGGTGTATGTAAAGGGAAAAATCTGAAAACTGGAAATTATTGATATTTCGATGGAAAAAATAATAATTAATACTTATAGACCAAAAACCTAACCCACTTTTAGATGACTTAGAAACTTGATATTTGGCATCAAGGTAGACTGTTAGGTGTATATAAAGGGAAAAATCTGAAAACTGGAAATTATTGATATTTCGATGGAAAAAATAATAATTAATACTTATAGACCAAAAACCTAACCCACTTCTAGATGACTTAGAAACTTGATATTTGGCATCAAGATAGACTATTAGGTGTATATAAAGGAAAAAATCTGAAAATTGGAAATTATTGATATTTCGATGGAAAAAAAAATTAATACTTATAGACCAAAAACCTAACCCACTTCTAGATGACTTAGAAACTTGATATTTGGTATCAAGGTAGACTATTAGGTGTATATAAAGGGAAAAATCTGAAAACTCGAAATTATTGATATTTAGATAGAAAAAAAAATTAATACTTATAGACCAAAAACCTAACCCACTTCTAGATGACTTAGAAACTTGATATTTGGCATCAAGGTACATTATTAGGCGCATACAAAAGAAAAAATCTGAAAACTGAAACTTTTTGACAACTGACCGCGCGTTAGCGAGGGTCTCCTTTTCAGCTTAGGCAAACTGCTTTCATGATGAATAGAATACTTACTATAGTAATTTCTGTACAAAAAGTAATGATATCCCAACAAAAACATAAATGTGAAATGAGAGCCAAGTTCAATATTAAGAATATGTGTTGTTGTTGACTCGCTGACAAAAGAATTGAGATCTATATTGGTGCCAAGTTCTGTGCTGTGTAGAAAATCCTGAAATTATAAAGGATTTGTCTTGGCTAGTTTTACCAACAAACCAAATTTTAGAAAAGTAACGTACCTAGTCAAATATAATAAATAACCTATACGTAAAAACTAGCCAAGACAAATCCTTTATAATTTCAGGATCTAGACACGCGGTAGCGTGTCCAGCCAAGTTCAAAGAAAAAGGAACTGGCGACGCAGCAACCGTGTGTAATATTACACGAACCATTTCGAGCTACTTTTGACCCCTTCACAACTTGAAACCTACTTAACCTACACAAATGAAATTTGGCACATGTATTCAAGCCCCTTAGCTTGTCCAAAATACAAAATTTCATAAAAATAGCTCATACAGTTATTGATAAATCAACGTGTAAAAACCGGCATTTTTGTGACTGACTGACATATAGATCACAAACCTAACCCACTTCCAGATGACCTAGAAACTTGAAATTTGGCATCAAGGTAGACTATTAGGTGTATATAGAGGGAAAAATCTGAAAACTGGAAATTATTGATATTTCGATGGAAAAAAAATTATTAATACTTATAGACCAAAATCCTAACCCACTTCTAGATTACTTAGAAACTTGATATTTGGCATGAAGGTAGACTATTAGGTGTATATAAAGGAAAAAATCTGAAAACAGGAAATTATTGATATTTCGATGGAAAAAAAATAATTAATACTTATAGACCAAAAACCTAACCCACTTCTAGATGACTTAGTAACTTGATATTTGGCATCAAGGTAGACTGTTAGGTGTATGTAAAGGGAAAAATCTGAAAACTGGAAATTATTGATATTTCGATGGAAAAAATAATAATTAATACTTATAGACCAAAAACCTAACCCACTTTTAGATGACTTAGAAACTTGATATTTGGCATCAAGGTAGACTGTTAGGTGTATATAAAGGGAAAAATCTGAAAACTGGAAATTATTGATATTTCGATGGAAAAAATAATAATTAATACTTATAGACCAAAAACCTAACCCACTTCTAGATGACTTAGAAACTTGATATTTGGCATCAAGATAGACTATTAGGTGTATATAAAGGAAAAAATCTGAAAATTGGAAATTATTGATATTTCGATGGAAAAAAAAATTAATACTTATAGACCAAAAACCTAACCCACTTCTAGATGACTTAGAAACTTGATATTTGGTATCAAGGTAGACTATTAGGTGTATATAAAGGGAAAAATCTGAAAACTCGAAATTATTGATATTTAGATAGAAAAAAAAATTAATACTTATAGACCAAAAACCTAACCCACTTCTAGATGACTTAGAAACTTGATATTTGGCATCAAGGTACATTATTAGGCGCATACAAAAGAAAAAATCTGAAAACTGAAACTTTTTGACAACTGACCGCGCGTTAGCGAGGGTCTCCTTTTCAGCTTAGGCAAACTGCTTTCATGATGAATAGAATACTTACTATAGTAATTTCTGTACAAAAAGTAATGATATCCCAACAAAAACATAAATGTGAAATGAGAGCCAAGTTCAATATTAAGAATATGTGTTGTTGTTGACTCGCTGACAAAAGAATTGAGATCTATATTGGTGCCAAGTTCTGTGCTGTGTAGAAAATCCTGAAATTATAAAGGATTTGTCTTGGCTAGTTTTACCAACAAACCAAATTTTAGAAAAGTAACGTACCTAGTCAAATATAATAAATAACCTATACGTAAAAACTAGCCAAGACAAATCCTTTATAATTTCAGGATTTTCTACACAGCACAGAACTTGGCACCAATATAGATCTCAATTCTTTTGTCAGCGAGTCAACAACAACACATATTCTTAATATTGAACTTGGCTCTCATTTCACATTTATGTTTTTGTTGGGTTAGACTTTACGGCAATGACATTTTACGGTCGTTGTATTTACTCAGCTCGCCAAAAAAAAAACATTGCTATGTGGTACTTATAGATACACTACCTGTTTAAGGGTTAAGGTGAGATTGTGTATTAGTAAAAGCTGATCACTATGAACAATAGTATGTAGAGGTATGAAAACCAACTGCAAAATGTGTCTAATAACTTTGTTGAATTATTACTGTGTTTGTATTTGTCGAATTATTATTGTCGAATTATTACTGTGTATGTTTAAAATTTGAGATATGGATGTTCTGTTTTGGATCAGTGTCAATGCGTACCAGACCAAAACTCTTCCGCCAGAACGCGCTACTTTGTATGCAGTAGTGAGTTAGTTCTAGAAAAATCCGCTATCGATTATGAGGGTGAGATCTAAGTCATTCCAAATAGATCCACTTGAAAGGATCATTATGAAATGTATGTATAGATGTCGCTATTAAGCTACTCAAAGTTCGAGTAGTTCCTATTAAAAGAGCTGTTAGGGGTGTATTAATGATCGTTGACAGTGAGTTGACTCCATGTAGTTCCTAAAAGATCCTCTATCACCTATGAGGGCGAGCTCTAAGTAGTTCTGTATATATAGGTGTTGCTACTAAGCTACTCAAAGTCCGATTAGTTTTGAAAAAGCCCGCTATCGCTCATGTGCAGGGTGGGGCAGTAAAGTTGACCAGTGTAGTGTGCGCTAAGCCACGCACACTCTTACGTAGCCTTATAATTATATATACGCTAGCACTTAGGAACATTATCCAGAATAAAGACATGCTTATAACCGATTGGTTGTCTTAATTAACGTCCCACACCATATGGCGATCCTGCCAGTGCGGCCTCGTGCTGCACTGGCGGCGCGATGCGCCCGCCAGAAAAAGGACTTCGTGTGTGGCCTCTTGTAAAATTTGTGCGTGACCTCGCTTGTTTAAAGAACATTTTGAAACGCTAGCCAGTGAGACTTTAAAATACAAACTACAAACATAGTGAATTTGTAGTTTGGAAGCAATAGTGGATTAAAGAAAGTGAAAACAGACACTGCAAATAAAGAGTCAACATTTCACAAATAAATAAAATTTAAAGAAGTGGACAAATCGGCTGTGATGGACGGAAACTTAAATAATACCTGAACTAACCAGTACAGGACTGCCATTTACTATGAAGAATGGGTGTCGTCGTTGTTAAAGCCGGGTTGCTGATGTCCTTGGGCGTGGATGTCGACCTTGGTGATGTCTTGGTCGCTATATTCCAGAACAGGAGGATCAACAGCGTTTGTTCGATATTGAATTCGATAGTGCGTGGTGACATGGCATTTGGTACATGCTTATGATACGTGGAACAGTACATGCTTATACATAAAAATATAATTACGGACTTACTTTGTGTCGTTGTGTTAAACGTACTTAATTATTTTTAAAATTGTTAAGAACTTTATATTTTCATTAGTGTAGAATTGTAGATACAGTAGATAAGTCATTACGGAAGTACGTATTTACAAAATTAGTGTCACGCCATATACGTATCCAATAAGCAAAATTGTATTAAAAACAAATAATATTTATGTCCAAGAGGCCGAAAATTTCTGTATTTTTTTATTGTGGAGAAAATGACATATGTCTTTTTTTGTGTACTTAATTTTTAGATTGATTTTTATCTTGTAATATTTTTAAAGGCAGCATATTTGATTTATTTTTATGTTTTGATGTAATTCAAATGCAGCGTGATGACGAAGTTCATATGGTTATGGTATCAATTACAAAAAATGGGATTCAATATTTTATTTCTAGATTACCGAGACAAATAATTAGATTATTTTACTATTACCAATGAATTTCAGTTAAGTACTTTAACATATTAAATTATAGTTTCATAAATTACTTCATTTTCGATTAGAATAAAACATGACATAGGTACATGACATACTTTCATCAATTCCTACAAAATATGGACATGACGGCGGCGCGTGCAATCCATATATGGATTAGCAGGCGTCGTCTGTTATTTCATCTCACATTTCATAGTTTTCTTGCCGGGTTTTAGATCGTTTAAAGTTTGTTGTGTAGTACCGAAGACCCTAGCAACGCGCCGCGACGGGAATGCTCGTGAAGTTGACCACCCCATATCGTTTGCCCGCAAATGGCATAGCTATATCGTTTGTTCATCGTTAGTTCACGTTTGTTCAGTAGGTAAAATCGTAAGGACCCGATTCTAACATCATTTTTTTTTAAAAACAAAAGGGTGGCTGTCTTCACGCTAGCCACCCTACCCCGAAATCAGCCAAACTAACCATGTGAAGTCATCGAGCGACGTTAGTTCACGTTTGTTCAGGCATTAAAATCGTTAGGATCTCATTAGATTTGCCATAAAAAAATAAAATCGAAAAATTCATATATATGGGCCAGCCGAGGCAAGTAATGTGCCTAAGTCGACGGCTGAAAAAAATAGTCAGAATCGGATCCTTACGATGCCACTTGCAAAATTACGTCAGCAGATCACGCTGATTCACGATTGACAGGTAATTTGCGGGCGATCAAAACAGATTTACCGGAAAAAAATAAAACTTGAAAATCTGAATTACTCAAATTATGCTCCTAAGTCGACGGCTGAAAAAAAATACTCAGAATCGGGTCCTTACGATGCCACTTGCAGGACAACGTCAGCAGACCATACTGATTCAAGATAGATAGGTCATTTGCGGGCGTTCGAAACATATTTACCAGAAAAAAATAAAATTTGAAAATCTGAATTACTCAAATTATGCTCCTAAGTCGACGGCTAAAAAAATACTCAGAATCGGGTCCTTACGATGCCACTTGCAGGACAACGTCAGCAGACTATACTGATTCAAGTTAGATAGGTCATTTGCGGGCGTTCGCAACAGATTTGCTGGAAAAAATAAAACTTGAAAATCTGAATAACTCAACTTACGCTCCTAAGTCGACGGCTGAAAAAAATAGTCAGAATCGGGTCCTTACGATGCCCTTTGCAGGACGATGTCAGATGACCATTCTGATTCAAGATAGACAGGCCATTTGCGGGCGATCAGAACAGATTTAACGTAAAAAAATTAAACTTGAAAATCTGGATTACTCAACTTAAGCTCCTAAGTCGAACGCTGAAAAAAATACTGACAATCGGGTCCTTACGATGCCGCTTGCGGGACAACGTCAGCAGACTATACTGATTCAAGATAGATAGGTAATTTGCGGGCGATCAAAACAGATTTGCCGGAAAAAATAAAACTTGAAAATCTGAATAACTCAACTTACGCTCCTAAGGCGACGGCTGAAAAAAATATTCAGAATCGGGTCCTTACGATGCCACTTGCAGGACAACGTCAGCAGACCATACTGATTCAAGATAGATAGGTAATTTGCGGGCGTTCGAAACATATTTACCAGAAAAAAATAAAATTTGAAAATCTGAATTACTCAAATTATGCTACTAAGTCGCAGGCTGAAAAAAATACTCAGAATCGGGTCCTTACGATGCCACTTGCAGGACAACGTCAGAAGACTATACTGATTCAAGATAGATAGGTCATTTGCGGGTGATCAAAACAGATTTGCTGGAAAAAAATAAAAATTGAAAATCTGAATAACTCAACTTACGCTCCTAAGGCGACGGCTGAAAAAAATACTCAAAATCGGGTCCTTACGATGCCACTTGCAGAACAACGTCACCAGACCATACTGATTCAAGATAGATAGGTTATTTGCGGGCGTTCAAAACAGATTTAACGTAAAAAAATAAAACTTGAAAATCTGAATTACTCAAATTATGCTACTAAGTCGCAGGCTGAAAAAAATACTCAGAATCGGGTCCTTACGATGCCACTAGCAGGACAACGTCAGCAGACTATACTGATTCAAGACAGATAGGTCATTTGCGGGCGTTCGAAACAGATTTGCCGGAAAAAATAAACCTGAAAATCTGAATAACTCAACTTACGCTCCTAAGGCGACGGCTGAAAAAAATATTCAGAATCGGGTCCTTACGATGCCACTTGCAGGACAACGTGAGCAGACTATACTGATTCAAGACAGTTAGGTCATTTGCGGGCGTTCGAAACAGATTTGCCGGAAAAAATAAAACTTGAAAATCTGAATTACTCAAATTACGCTCCTAAGTCGCAGGCTGAAAAAAATACTCAGAATCGGGTCCTTACGATGCCACTTGCTGGACTACGTCAGCAGACTATACTGATTCAAGATACATAGGTCATTTGCGGGCGTTCGAAACAGATTTACCAGAAAAAAATAAAACTTGAAAATCTGAATTACTCAAATTATGCTCCTAAGTCGACCGCTGAAAAAAATACTCAGAATCGGGTCCTTACGATGCCTTTTACAGGACGTTGTCAGATGATCATGCTGATTCAAGATGGATAGGTCATTTGCGGGCGTTCAAAACAGATTTACCAGAAAAAAATAAAATTTGAAAATCTGAATTACTCAAATTATGCTCCAAAGTCGATGGCTAAAAAAATACTCAGAATCGGGTCCTTACGATGCCACTTGCAGGACAACGTCAGCAGACTATAGTGATTCAAGAAAGATAGGTCATTTGCGGGCGTTCGCAACAGATTTGCTGGAAAAAATAAAACTTGAAAATCTGAATAACTCAACTTACGCTCCTAAGTCGACGGCTGAAAAAAATAGTCAGAATCGGGTCCTTACGATGCGCTTTGCAGGACGATGTCAGATGATCATTCTGATTCAAGATAGACAGGCCATTTGCGGGCGATCAGAACAGATTTAACGTAAAAAAATTAAACTTGAAAATCTGGATTACTCAACTTAAGCTCCTAAGTCGAACGCTGAAAAAAATACTGAGAATCGGGTCCTTACGATGCCGCTTGTGGGACAACGTCAGCAGACTATACTGATTCAAGATAGATAGGTAATTTGCGGGCGATCAAAACAGATTTGCCGGAAAAAATAAAACTTGAAAATCTGAATAACTCAACTTACGCTCCTAAGGCGACGGCTGAAAAAAATATTCAGAATCGGGTCCTTACGATGCCACTTGCAGGACTACGTCAGCAGACCATACTGATTCAAGATAGATAGGTCATTTGCGGGTGATCAAAACAGATTTGCTGGAAAAAAATAAAACTTGAAAATCTGAATAACTCAACTTACGCTCCTAAGGCGACGGCTGAAAAAAATACTCAAAATCGGGTCCTTACGATGCCACTTGCAGGACAACGTCACCAGACCATACTGATTCAAGATAGATAGGTTATTTGCGGGCGTTCAAAACAGATTTAACGTAAAAAAATAAAACTTGAAAATCTGAATTACTCAAATTATGCTACTAAGTCGCAGGCTGAAAAAAATACTCAGAATCGGGTCCTTACGATGCCACTAGCAGGACAACGTCAGCAGACTATACTGATTCAAGACAGATAGGTCATTTGCGGGCGTTCGAAACAGATTTGCCGGAAAAAATAAACCTTAAAATCTGAATAACTCAACTTACGCTCCTAAGGCGACGGCTGAAAAAAATATTCAGAATCGGGTCCTTACGATGCCACTTGCAGGACGATGTCAGATGACCATTCTGATTCAAGATAGACAGGCCATTTGCGGGCGATCAGAACAGATTTAACGTAAAAAAAATAAACTTGAAAATCTGGATTACTCAACTTAAGCTCCTAAGTCGAACGCTGAAAAAAATACTGAGAATCGGGTCCTTACGATGCCGCTTGCGGGACAACGTCAGCAGACTATACTGATTCAAGATAGATAGGTAATTTGCGGGCGATCAAAACAGATTTGCCGGAAAAAATAAAACTTGAAAATATGAATAACTCAACTTACGCTCCTAAGGCGACGGCTGAAAAAAATATTCAGAATCGGGTCCTTACGATGCCACTTGCAGGACTACGTCAGCAGACCATACTGATTCAAGATAGATAGGTAATTTGTGGGCGTTCGAAACATATTTACCAGAAAAAAATAAAATTTGAAAATCTGAATTACTCAAATTATGCTACTAAGTCGCAGGCTGAAAAAAATACTCAGAATCGGGTCCTTACGATGCCACTTGCAGGACAACGTCAGAAGACTATACTGATTCAAGATAGATAGGTCATTTGCGGGTGATCAAAACAGATTTGCTGGAAAAAAATAAAACTTGAAAATCTGAATAACTCAACTTACGCTCCTAAGGCGACGGCTGAAAAAAATACTCAAAATCGGGTCCTTACGATGACACTTGCAGGACAACGTCACCAGACCATACTGATTCAAGATAGATAGGTTATTTGCGGGCGTTCAAAACAGATTTAACGTAAAAAAATAAAACTTGAAAATCTGAATTACTCAAATTATGCTACTAAGTCGCAGGCTGAAAAAAATACTCAGAATTGGGTCCTTACGATGCCACTAGCAGGACAACGTCAGCAGACTATACTGATTCAAGACAGATAGGTCATTTGCGGGCGTTCGAAACAGATTTGCCGGAAAAAATAAACCTGAAAATCTGAATAACTCAACTTACGCTCCTAAGGCGACGGCTGAAAAAAATATTCAGAATCGGGTCCTTACGATGCCACTTGCAGGACAACGTCAGCAGACCATACTGATTCAAGATAGATAGGTTATTTGCGGGCGTTCAAAACAGATTTAACGTAAAAAAATAAAACTTGAAAATCTGAATTACTCAAATTATGCTACTAAGTCGCAGGCTGAAAAAAATACTCAGAATCGGGTCCTTACGATGCCACTAGCAGGACAACGTCAGCAGACTATACTAATTCAAGACAGATAGGTCATTTGCGGGCGTTCGAAACAGATTTGCCGGAAAAAATAAACCTGAAAATCTGAATAACTCAACTTACGCTCCTAAGGCGACGGCTGAAAAAAATATTCAGAATCGGGTCCTTACGATGCCACTTGCAGGACAACGTGAGCAGACTATACTGATTCAAGACAGTTAGGTCATTTGCGGGCGTTCGAAACAGATTTGCCGGAAAAAATAAAACTTGAAAATCTGAATTACTCAAATTACGCTCCTAAGTCGCAGGCTGAAAAAAATACTCAGAATCGGGTCCTTACGATGCCACTTGCTGGACTACGTCAGCAGACTATACTGATTCAAGATACATAGGTCATTGGCGGGCGTTCGAAACAGATTTACCAAAAAAAAATAAAACTTGAAAATCTGAATTACTCAAATTATGCTCCTAAGTCGACCGCTGAAAAAAATACTCAGAATCGGGTCCTTACGATGCCTTTTACAGGACGTTGTCAGATGATCATGCTGATTCAAGATAGATAGGTCATTTGCGGGCGTTCGAAACAGATTTACCAGAAAAAAATAAAACTTGAAAATCTGAATAACTCAACTTACGCTCCTAAGGCGACGGCTGAAAAAAATATTCAGAATCGGGTCCTTACGATGCCACTTGCAGGACAACGTGAGCAGACTATACTGATTCAAGACAGTTAGGTCATTTGCGGGCGTTCGAAACAGATTTGCCGGAAAAAATAAAACTTGAAAATCTGAATTACTCAAATTACGCTCCTAAGTCGCAGGCTGAAAAAAATACTCAGAATCGGGTCCTTACGATGCCACTTGCAGGACAACGTCACCAGACCATACTGATTCAAGATAGATAGGTTATTTGCGGGCGTTCAAAACAGATTTAACGTAAAAAAATAAAACTTGAAAATCTGAATTACTCAAATTATGCTACTAAGTCGCAGGCTGAAAAAAATACTCAGAATCGGGTCCTTACGATGCCACTAGCAGGACAACGTCAGCAGACTATACTGATTCAAGACAGATAGGTCATTTGCGGGCGTTCGAAACAGATTTGCCGGAAAAAATAAACCTGAAAATCTGAATAACTCAACTTACGCTCCTAAGGCGACGGCTGAAAAAAATATTCAGAATCGGGTCCTTACGATGCCACTTGCAGGACAACGTCAGCAGACCATACTGATTCAAGATAGATAGGTTATTTGCGGGCGTTCAAAACAGATTTAACGTAAAAAAATAAAACTTGAAAATCTGAATTACTCAAATTATGCTACTAAGTCGCAGGCTGAAAAAAATACTCAGAATCGGGTCCTTACGATGCCACTAGCAGGACAACGTCAGCAGACTATACTGATTCAAGACAGATAGGTCATTTGCGGGCGTTCGAAACAGATTTGCCGGAAAAAATAAACCTGAAAATCTGAATAACTCAACTTACGCTCCTAAGGCGACGGCTGAAAAAAATATTCAGAATCGGGTCCTTACGATGCCACTTGCAGGACAACGTGAGCAGACTATACTGATTCAAGACAGTTAGGTCATTTGCGGGCGTTCGAAACAGATTTGCCGGAAAAAATAAAACTTGAAAATCTGAATTACTCAAATTACGCTCCTAAGTCGCAGGCTGAAAAAAATACTCAGAATCGGGTCCTTACGATGCCACTTGCTGGACTACGTCAGAAGACTATACTGATTCAAGATACATAGGTCATTGGCGGGCGTTCGAAACAGATTTACCAAAAAAAAATAAAACTTGAAAATCTGAATTACTCAAATTATGCTCCTAAGTCGACCGCTGAAAAAAATACTCAGAATCGGGTCCTTACGATGCCTTTTACAGGACGTTGTCAGATGATCATGCTGATTCAAGATAGATAGGTCATTTGCGGGCGTTCGAAACAGATTTACCAGAAAAAAATAAAACTTGAAAATCTGAATAACTCAACTTACGCTCCTAAGGCGACGGCTGAAAAAAATATTCAGAATCGGGTCCTTACGATGCCACTTGCAGGACAACGTGAGCAGACTATACTGATTCAAGACAGTTAGGTCATTTGCGGGCGTTCGAAACAGATTTGCCGGAAAAAATAAAACTTGAAAATCTGAATTACTCAAATTACGCTCCTAAGTCGCAGGCTGAAAAAAATACTCAGAATCGGGTCCTTACGATGCCACTTGCAGAACTATGTCGGCAGACTATACTGATTCAAGATATATAGGCCATTTGCGGGCGTTCGATACAGATTTGCCGGAAAAAATATACCTGAAAATCTGAATAACTCAACTTACGCTCCTAAGGCGACGGCTGAAAAAAATATTCAGAATCGGGTCCTTACGATGCCACTTGCAGGACAACTTGAGCAGACTATACTGATTCAAGACATTAGGTCATTTGCGGGCGTTCGAAACAGATTTGCCGGAAAAAATAAACCTGAAAATCTGAATAACTCAACTTACGCTCCTAAGGCGACGGCTGAAAAAAATATTCAGAATCGGGTCCTTACGATGCCACTTGCAGGACAACGTGAACAGACTATACTGATTCAAGACAGTTAGGTCATTTGCGGGCGTTCGAAACAGATTTGCCGGAAAAAATAAAACTTGAAAATCTGAATTACTCAAATTACGCTCCTAAGTCGCAGGCTGAAAAAAATACTCAGAACCGGGTCCTTACGATGCCAATTGCTGGACTACATCAGCAGACTATACTGATTCAAGATACATAGGTCATTTGCGGGCGTTCGAAACAGATTTACCAGAAAAAAATAAAACTTGAAAATCTGAATTACTCAAATTATGCTCCTAAGTCGACCGCTGAAAAAAATACTCAGAATCGGGTCCTTACGATGCCTTTTACAGGACGATGTCAGATGATCATGCTGATTCAAGATAGATAGGTCATTTGCGGGCTTTCGAAACAGATTTACCAGAAAAAAATAAAACTTGAAAATCTGAATAACTCAACTTACGCTGCTAAGTCGACGGCTGAAAAAAATACTCAGAATCGGGTCCTTACGATGCCACTTGCAGGACTATGTCAACATACTATACTGATTCAAGATATATAGGCCATTTGCGGGCGTTCGAAACAGATTTGCCGGAAAAAAATAAAACTTGAAAATCTGAATTACTCAAATTATGCTACTAAGTCGAACGTTGAAAAAAATACTCAGAATCGGGTCCTTACGATGCCGCTTGCAGGACAACGTCAGCAGACAATACTGATTCAAGATAGATAGGTCATTTGCGGGCGTTCAAAACAGATTTAACGTAAAAAAATAAAACTTGAAAATCTGAATTACTCAAATTATGCTACTAAGTCGCAGGCTGAAAAAAATACTCAGAATCGGGTCCTTACGATGCCACTTGCTGGACTACGTCAGAAGACTAAACTGATTCAAGATACATAGGTCATTGGCGGGCGTTCGAAACAGATTTACCAAAAAAAAATAAAACTTGAAAATCTGAATTACTCAAATTATGCTCCTAAGTCGACCGCTGAAAAAAATACTCAGAATCGGGTCCTTACGATGCCTTTTACAGGACGTTGTCAGATGATCATGCTGATTCAAGATAGATAGGTCATTTGCGGGCTTTCGAAACAGATTTACCAGAAAAAAATAAAACTTGAAAATCTGAATAACTCAACTTACGCTCCTAAGGCGACGGCTGAAAAAAATATTCAGAATCGGGTCCTTACGATGCCACTTGCAGGACAACGTGAGCAGACTATACTGATTCAAGACAGTTAGGTCATTTGCGGGCGTTCGAAACAGATTTGCCGGAAAAAATAAAACTTGAAAATCTGAATTACTCAAATTACGCTCCTAAGTCGCAGGCTGAAAAAAATACTCAGAATCGGGTCCTTACGATGCCACTTGCAGAACTATGTCGGCAGACTATACTGATTCAAGATATATAGGCCATTTGCGGGCGTTCGATACAGATTTGCCGGAAAAAATATACCTGAAAATCTGAATAACTCAACTTACGCTCCTAAGGCGACGGCTGAAAAAAATATTCAGAATCGGGTCCTTACGATGCCACTTGCAGGACAACTTGAGCAGACTATACTGATTCAAGACATTAGGTCATTTGCGGGCGTTCGAAACAGATTTGCCGGAAAAAATAAACCTGAAAATCTGAATAACTCAACTTACGCTCCTAAGGCGACGGCTGAAAAAAATATTCAGAATCGGGTCCTTACGATGCCACTTGCAGGACAACGTGAACAGACTATACTGATTCAAGACAGTTAGGTCATTTGCGGGCGTTCGAAACAGATTTGCCGGAAAAAATAAAACTTGAAAATCTGAATTACTCAAATTACGCTCCTAAGTCGCAGGCTGAAAAAAATACTCAGAACCGGGTCCTTACGATGCCACTTGCTGGACTACATCAGCAGACTATACTGATTCAAGATACATAGGTCATTTGCGGGCGTTCGAAACAGATTTACCAGAAAAAAATAAAACTTGAAAATCTGAATTACTCAAATTATGCTCCTAAGTCGACCGCTGAAAAAAATACTCAGAATCGGGTCCTTACGATGCCTTTTACAGGACGATGTCAGATGATCATGCTGATTCAAGATAGATAGGTCATTTGCGGGCTTTCGAAACAGATTTACCAGAAAAAAATAAAACTTGAAAATCTGAATAACTCAACTTACGCTGCTAAGTCGACGGCTGAAAAAAATACTCAGAATCGGGTCCTTACGATGCCACTTGCAGGACTATGTCAACATACTATACTGATTCAAGATATATAGGCCATTTGCGGGCGTTCGAAACAGATTTGCCGGAAAAAAATAAAACTTGAAAATCTGAATTACTCAAATTATGCTACTAAGTCGAACGTTGAAAAAAATACTCAGAATCGGGTCCTTACGATGCCGCTTGCAGGACAACGTCAGCAGACAATACTGATTCAAGATAGATAGGTCATTTGCGGGCGTTCAAAACAGATTTAACGTAAAAAAATAAAACTTGAAAATCTGAATTACTCAAATTATGCTACTAAGTCGCAGGCTGAAAAAAATACACAGAATCGGGTCCTTACGATGCCACTAGCAGGACAACGTCAGCAGACTATACTGATTAAAGATAGATAGGCCATTTGCGGGCGTTCGAAACAGATTTGCCGGAAAAAAATAAAACTTGAAAATCTCAATTACTCAACTTACGCTCCTACGTCGACGGCTGAAAAAAATACTCAGAATCGGGTCCTTACGATGCCACTAGCAGGACAACGTCAGCATACTATACTGATTCAAGACAGATATGTCATTTGCGGGCGATCAAAACAGATTAACCGGAAAAAAATAAAACTTGAAAATCTGAATAACTCAACTTACGCTCCTAAGGCGACGGCTGAAAAAAATATTCAGAATCGGGTCCTTACGATGCCACCTGCAGGACAACGGCAGCAGACTATACTGATTCAAGATAGATAGGTCATTTGCGGGCGATCAGAACAGATTTAACGTAAAAAAATAAAACTTGAAAATCTGGATTACTCAACTTAAGCTCCTAAGTCGAACGCTGAAAAAAATACTCAGAATCGGGTCCTTACGATGCCACTTGCGGGACCATGTCAGCAGACCATACTGATTCAAGACAGATAGGTCATTTGCGGGCGTTCGAAACAGAATTGCCGGAAAAAATTAAAACTTGAAAACCTGAATAACTCAACTTACGCTCCTAAGTCGACGGCTGAAAATTAGTCAGAATCGGGTCCTAACGATGCCCCTTACAGAACAATGTCAGCTGACCATGCTGATTCAAGATAGATAGGTAATTTGCGGGCGATCAAAACAGATTTAACGGAAAAAAATAAAACTTGAAAATATGAATAACTCAACTTACGCTCCTAAGTCGCAAGCTGAAAAAAATACTCAGAATCGGGTCCTTACGATGCCACTTGCAGGACAACGTCAGCAGACTATACTGATTCAAGATAGATAGGTCTTTTGCGGGCGATCAAAACAGATTAACCGGAAAAAAATAAAACTTGAAAATCGGAATAACTCAAATTATGCTTTTAAGTTGACGGCCGAAAAAAATACTCAGAATCGGGTGCTTACGATGCCCTTTGCAGGACGACGTCAGATGATTATGCTGATTCAAGATAGATAGGTAATTTGCGGGCGATCAAAACAGATTTAACGGAAAATAAATAAAACTTGAAAATCTGGATTACTCAACTTAAGCTACTAAGTCGAATGCTGAAAAAAATACTCAGAATCGGGTCCTTACGATGCCACTTTCAGGACACTCTCAGCAGACCATACTGATTCAAGATTGATAGGTGATTTGCGGGCGTTCGAAACAGATTTGCCGGAAAAAATTAAAACTTGAAAATCTGAATAACTCAACTTACGCTCCTAAGTCGACGGCTGAAAAAAATACTCAGAATCGGGTCCTTACGATGCCACTCGCAGAACAATCTCAGCAGACCATACTGATTCAAGAAAGATAGGTCATTGGCGGGTGTTCTAAACAGATTTGCTGGAAAAAATTAAAACTTGAAAATCTGAATAACTCAACTTACGCTCCTAAGTCGACGGCTGAAAAAAATATTCAGAATCGGGTCCTTACGATGCCACTGGCAGGACAACATCAGTAGACCAACTTGATTCAAGATAGATAGGTCATTTGCGGGCGATCAAAACAGATTTACCGGAAAAAAATAAAACTTGAAATTCTGAATTACTCAAACTATGCTCCTAGGTCGACAGCTGAAAAAAATACTTAGAATCGGGTCCTTACGATGCCACTTGCAGGACAATGTCAGCAGACCATAGTGATTCAAGACAGATAGGTCATTTGCGGGCGTTCGAAACAGATTTAACGGAAAAAAATAAAACTTGAAAATATGAATAACTCAACTTACGCTCCTAAGGCGACGGCTGAAAAAAATATTCAGAATCGGGTCCTTACGATGCCACTTGCAGGACAACGTCAGTAGACCAACCTGATTCAAGATAGATAGGTCATTTGCGGGCGATCAAAACAGATTTACCGGAAAAAAATAAAACTTGAAATTCTGAATTACTCAAACTATGCTCCTAGGTCGACAGCTGAAAAAAATACTTAGAATCGGGTCCTTACGATGCCACTTGCAGGACAATGTCAGCAGACCATAGTGATTCAAGACAGATAGGTCATTTGCGGGCGTTCGAAACAGATTTAACGGAAAAAAATAAAACTTGAAAATATGAATAACTCAACTTACGCTCCTAAGTCGCAGGCTGAAAAAAATACTCAGAATCGGGTCCTTACGATGCCACTTGCAGGACAACGTCAGCAGACTATACTGATTCAAGATAGAGAGGTCATTTGCGGGCGATCAAAACAGATTTACCGGAAAAAATTAAAATTGACTAAGCCCCACGGTAAGCTCAAGAAAGCTTGTGTTGTGAGTACTCAGACAACGATATATATAATGTATAAATACTTAAATACATAGAATACAACCATGACTCAGGAACAAATATCTGTATCATCAATCATACAAATAAATGCCCTTACCAGGATTCGAACCCGGGACCATCGGCTTCATAGGCAGGGTCACTACCGGACGAATCATTCTGTCCCTTTCTAATGTATGGCACTATTCCTTTCAGCCATTTAGGGTTGTGAAAATTCCAAGTCATTATCTTAATCTGTGATCGTGCACGCAAAACATCCTCCAGACTGAGCATAGTCTACCCCCTCTGCCACGCATAAGTTGTATCCAGATGAGACAATTTTTCGGCAATCTGATGAAATTCTCGGATCGCACAGGGCCGTGCGGATGCAAATACCAATTCAATTCCCCCATCACATCAGCAGGTGCGGACACAAAAATGCCAATTTTCATAGTAAAATGCAAATTGGTTATTTAATTTGTGTGCGTGTGGACGCTAAATGAGATTGAGCAATTATTTTCCTGAACAAATCGACTGATTTCGTCAGTCCCGTCTGGATACCCCAATACGGTAATTTTCATAGACATAATACATTACGTCTAAGCGAGCTGTCACTGTAACCACTTTTGTGTAGTGTACGATTAACAATGTTACACCACCTTACTATAGCCATGTAGATAAAGTCATATCGATAAACTATCGACATTTCTTGCAATTTTAAATTTGTGTTTTTTTTTCATGTTTAACGATACCTAAAATGAACCAAAACGCTTTTATTCTTTATTGTGGTTATCAGATGACAATTTTATCGTCACACCCCAGCAGGAAACGAAGGGAAAGTTCAAAGGGCTTACCACGAACCACGTTCGATGTGTTGCCTCTCTGCCGCACTTGTAAATTGGTATGTAAGTTTGACAAGGAGGCAACACGTCGAACGTGGTTCGCGGTAGGCCCCCAGATATTTAATGAAAATACATAAATACCTACTAAAATATGTGTTCCGGAATAATCAACTTATTTTATTATATACTAATATATTCATTATCCATTAGCATTTCAATTATGTTTATGTTTAACGAAGATAATGAAGCTTCAACATATATAACATGATTTAAAATTCGACTTTTCACATCCCTAAAAGAGCACACATACACGTTATTACGCACACATACAGCCTGGATGCACGCCCGCAAATGACCTATCTATCTTAAATCAGTATAGTCTGTTGACGTTGTCCTGCAAGTGGCATCGTAAGGACCCGATTCTGTGTATTTTTTTCAGCCGTCGACCTAGGAGCATAATTTGAGTAATTCAGAATTTCAAGTTTTATTTTTTTCCGGTAAATCTGTTTTGATCGCCCGCAAATGACCTATCTATCTTGAATCAGGTTGGTCTACTGACGCTGTCCTGCAAGTGGCATCGTAAGGACCCGATTCTGAATATTTTTTTCAGCCGTCGACTTAGGAGCGTAAGTTGAGTAATTTTGATTTTCAAGTTTTATTTTTTTCTGGTAAATCTGTTTCGAACGCCCGCAAATGACCTATCTATCTTGAATCAGTATGGTCTGCTGAGATTGTCCTGCAAGTGGCATCGTAAGGACCCGATTCTGACTATTTTTTTCAGCCGTCGACTTTTAGGAGCGTAAGTTGAGTTATTCAGATTTTCAAGTTTTAATTTTTTCCAGCAAATCTGTTTCGAACGCCCGCAAATGGCCTATCTATCTTGAATCAGTATGGTTTGCTGATATTGTCCTGCAAGTGGCATCGTAAGGACCCGATTCTGAGTATTTTTGTCAGCCGTCGACTTAGGAGCGTAAGTTGAGTTATTCAGATTTTCATGTTTTAATTTTTTCCGGCAAATCTGTTTTGAAAGCCCGCAAATGACCTATCTACCTTGAATCAGCATAGTCTGCTGACGTTGTCCTGCAAGTGGCATCGTAAGGACCCGATTCTGTGTATTTTTTTCAGCCGTCGACTTAGTAGCATAATTTGAGTAATTCAGATTTTCAAGTTTTATTTTTTTCTGGTAAATCTGTTTCGAACGCCCGCAAATGACCTATCTGTCCTGAATCAGTATAGTCTGCTGACGTTGTTTTGCAAGTAGCATCGTAAGGACCCGATTGTGAATATTTTTTTCAGCCGTCGACTTAGGATCGTAAGTTGAGTTATTCAGATTTTCAAGTTTTACTTTTTTCCGGCAAATCTGTTTCGAACGCCCGCAAATGACCTATCTATCTTGAATCAGTATGGTCTGCTGACATTGTCCTGCAAGTAGCATCGTAAGGACCCGATTGTGAATATTTTTTTCAGCCGGCGACCTAGGATCGTAAGTTGAGTTATTCAGATTTTCAAGTTTTACTTTTTTCCGGCAAATCTGTTTCGAACGCCCGCAAATGACCTATCTGTCTTGAATCAGTATGGTCTGCTGACATTGTCCTGCAAGTGGCATCGTAAGGACCCGATTCTAAGTATTTTTTTCAGCCGTCGACCTAGGAGCATAATTTGAGTAATTCAGAATTTCAAGTTTTATTTTTTTCCGGTAAATCTGTTTTGATCGCCTGCAAATGACCTATCTATCTTGAATTAGGTTGGTCTACTGACGTTGTCCTGCAAGTGGCATCGTAAGGACCCGATTCTGACTATTTTTTTCAGCCGTCGACTTAGGAGCGTAAGTTGAGTTATTCAGATTTTCAAGTTTTAATGTTTTCCAGAAAATCTGTTTCGAACGCCCGCAAATGACCTATCTATCTTGAATCAGTATGGTCTGCTGAGATTGTCCTGCAAGTGGCATCGTAAGGACCCGATTCTGAGTATTTTTTTCAGCCGTCGACTTAGGAGCGTAAGTTGAGTTATTCAGATTTTCATGTTTTAATTTTTTCCGGCAAATCTGTTTTGAACGCCCGCAAATGACCTATCTATCTTGAATCAGGTTGGTCTACTGACGTTGTCCTGCAAGTGGCATCGTAAGGACCCGATTCTGAGACTATTTTTTTCAGCCGTCGACTTAGGAGCGTAAGTTGAGTTATTCAGATTTTCAAGTTTTAATTTTTTCCGGCAAATCTGTTTCGAACGCCCGCAAATAACCTATCTATCTTGAATCAGTATAGTCTGCTGACATTGTCCTGCAAGTGGCATTGTAAGGACCCGATTCTAAGTATTTTTTTCAGCCGTCGACCTAGGAGCATAATTTGAGTAATTCAGAATTTCAAGTTTTATTTCTTTCCGGTAAATCTGTTTTGATCGCCCGCAAATGACCTATCTATCTTGAATCAGGTTGGTCTACTGACGTTGTCCTGCAAGTGGCATCGTAAGGACCCGATTCTGAGTATTTTTTTCAGCCTGCGACTTAGTAGCATAATTTGAGTAATTCCGATTTTCAAGTTTTAATTTTTTCCGGCAAATCTGTTTCGAACGCTCGCAAATGACCTATCTAACTTCAATCAGTATGGTCTGCTGAAATTGTCCTGCAAGTGGCATCGTAAGGACCCGATTCTGAATATTTTTTTCAGCCTGCGACTTAGTAGCATAATTTGAGTAATTCAGATTTTCAAGTTTTATTTTTTTCTGGTAAATCTGTTTCGAACGCCCGTAAATGACCTAACTATCTTGAATTGGTATGGTCTGCTGACATTGTCCTGCAAGTGGCATCGTAAGGACCCGATTCTGAGTATTTTTTTCAGCGTTCGACTTAGGAGCGTAAGTTGAGTAATCCAGATTTTCAAGTTTAATTTTTTTCCGTTAAATCTGTTTTGATCGCCCGCAAATAACCTATCTATCTTGAATCAGTATAGTCTGCTGACGTTGTCCTGCAAGTGGCATCGTAAGGACCCGATTCTGAGTATTTTTTTCAGCCGTCGACTTAGGCACATTACTTGCCTCGGCTGGCCCATATATATGATTTTTTCGATTTTATTTTTTTATGGCAAATCTAATGAGATCCTAACGATTTTAATGCCTGAACAAACGTGAACTAACGTCGCTCGATGACTTCACATGGTTAGTTTGGCTGATTTCGGGGTGGGGTGGCTAGCGTGAAGACAGCCACCCCACTTTGAAAAAATAAAAAAAAATGAAGGAATCGGGTCCTAACGATTTAAATGCCTGAACAAACGTGAACTAACGAATGTCTTGCTATCTAGACCAAAAAAAAATACAAAAAGTGATTTGGGGTGGCTAGCGTGAAGACAGCCACCCCCATAGTATAAAAAAATATAAAACGACGGATATCTCTTATTATGTTTTGAACGCCCGCAAGGCACTATAATTTATCGCTTAAATATCGTCCATATAAGTTTATTCAAGCTAAAGCCCCTGCTACACGGCAGCCGACAAGCCTACTAACCGTCTGACCTAGGTCTGTCCTTGGTGTGTGGGTCCGTCTGAGTTGTCTGGCTAGACGGTGGCAAACCACAGTGTGTTCAGAACTCGCGGACAGACAACACGTATTGCAAGCGCACAAAATGGCCCCTAACCTTTCAGAAAGTTGGCGTGGCATTAGTACCTACTCAGTGGCGTATGGCCCTAAGGGCGACGTATGCCACCCCTGGCGGATTGCATTTTGTTTTTCTTCCTTCACTTCTGGGGCGGCAAAACTTATTGGCCGGGGCGCCAAATTTCATAACCTACCTACTCATACTAGTGCAATGACAAAAAAATAAGTTTTTGGCAAAAAAATAATATTTGGTACAAGCTTTTATCGCTGACTGTACTTTTCTTTCCAGAGGCATCTAATACTCGTCGAGACAATTCTAAAAACCCCAAACACAATTAGGTCGCGTTGTTCTATCACAGGGTTCCTATGGCCACCTCCTGTCTCCATCATCAGATCAGCTCTATGGTACCATAATAATGCATTGTCACCCGACTTATATATGTATGCAAATTTTCAGCTCCATCGGAAACTAGAAAGTGGGTCTAATTTAACTTGCAAGATTTGACCCATAAAAACATATTTACATACTTACATTAGGTATATTGCAAGTTAATAAAAAGTTTGTAAAAAAAGAAAAGGGTATATGAATGAAAAGCTGGCTCAAAAAACGGCATTTGTTGAGTCATTTCAACTTAATGAATTCGCTGGACTACGCTACGGGGACATACATAACTTTCTGAGAATGAAGAGGAAAGTATTTGATGAATTATTAGAAATGCTACTGAGTACCCATGGCATGGCTATTAACCACACGAGCGCACACGGCGCGTCCTTCAAGCGAAATGGCCTAGTGCGGTCGGCGTCGGGCGGCTACACGGTTCCGGACCGACCGCTCAGACAGCGGTCGCTGGCGCGCGCTCGCATGCCAAGGGCGTCCGGAGGTCAAACGAAATTTTGTTGGTAACAACTGTCTACACGGTCCGGGACAGACCAAGGCCACGCGGTTTGGGGGCTTGTCGGCTGCCGTGTAGCAGGGGCTTACAGAATCGTTAGTATCCGCGTCGATTGCTTGCTAGACCACATTACTTGGCTCCGCTGTCCCATATATTGTAACATAAATGTTACGTAACCTAGGTTAATCGTGTGTAATTATTTCTGCGTTCATTAATATAAGTTACATTATTTTATAAGTATGATATTTTAACACTTACCTAACATTTACTTGTTACCTACACTAATCTAGGGATTAAAGTAATAACGTGTAGTCTAATTCTAATCTCAACTTGTTATTTGCGCGACTGACTGTACTCGCCGCGCGAATCAGTACTTGGGCTACCGACCGGTTCCATGCCCCTCGCCGCGTTCCCCCCGCGCTGTCTGGTTGCCGCGCCGCGGTCCGTCCGGCGATCATTCCTTTCTGAGATTCAACGCAGGCGCACGTCGCTCTCTCGCAGCGTCCGTGCATGTTGCGCACTCGCAGCGCATACAATTTAATAAGGGCTATAGTAATTGCCTGAGTTTCTGTACTCGTTTAGTACATGTAATAACGGTTAGAGCCAGTGTAACCCCTTTGGGTAAGTGTTGAACATTTAAGAGTGCTTTAGGGAGTAGTAAATTGGAATGTGTGTTCAACGGTTATTTACCGTTAAGCTGTAACGATCTTTTCTTTGTTTGATTTTGGAACTTCCTTAGCATAGTTTAATAGGTGCTTAGTTTCGCTTGCAAATCTTAAATGCTAGTGTTAACGTTTTTTCTTATTTAAAAGCAAGATTAAAATTGTAATCTATATATATTTTAAAACTTTATGCTTAACTGCTCATTTTGTAAGCTCCGCCTGACTGTGACATTTTAACATCACCAAGGCATTCTCACGGCTATCACGCAGTACTTCCTCTTCCGCTTCTGCTCTTCTTCTTCAAGCCGGTTACAGTCAGGGGAGCCGTTTCGTGGGTTAATTACTAAGACGAGCTAAAATAATTCCAGGGTTCTATAGCATGGCTAGAAGGCCGACGGTGGCACGCTCGCGCTGACCCTGAGGACCTGGTGCTGACCCTGGTGCAACACGGCTGACGTCCCTCAGCCCTTCATCGCTCTCAGCTACACAGCGGGCCAGGGAAGTACTAGCGTGTGGGCAGCGACTACTTTCGTAAACCGGGAGTAAAAATCAGACGGTTAACGGACTTTGACCCTTCGACGATCTTATCGAATGCTAGCGACGTTTTAAGCGTTAAATATTTTTTTTAAAAGTGAGATTCCTTGTTTTATTTAAACCTCACAGCTTAAACGTAGCAGTGGCGCCCTTACGTGGTTTTTTTTTGAGAGTCTGGTTTTACTCCCGGGTAAGTAGTTGTGGTATATGTGCTTGGTGTTTGTTTCTTTTTACGCTTTAATTTTTGTGAAACGTTTTTAAGTTTTTTTTTTGGTTGCCAGCAACTAAAGTGTATGGAACTGTTTTTTAATTGTATTACTAACTTTAGGTTTTCTCAAGGTACAGTCGGACGTATTTTTGTAATTTTAATTTAATATAATCATATAAACATTTTGTAACGGTTGTTTAACGGCTGTAATTTGTAATTTTGTCCGCTAGTACAGTCTGCTACATTTTGGAATTTTATTTTTTACAGCTCAATTTTGGCAATACTCGGTTTCGTACGCATTAGTTGCAATCTAAACGTTTTTTTTTTCTGTTTTTATTTTTGTGTATGTGCTTTGCTTCTTTTCTTCATCCTTCCGTTTTTTTATACACTTTCAACCAGAACGTTAGTAGCTTTGTCATTTTATATTGTAACAGGCGGAGTATTTTGATTTTTTTTTTAATATTGTTCAACATTTAGCCAAGGTTTATTTAAAAATAATTTGCAATGGCTTATTCCATAAAATTTATGTCTCTTCAAAAAAGTGAATTAGAGTACGAAGTGGCTATACGGGGTGAGACTCCAGCTTCTTCAGTTCAGGACTTGCGTAAGCAGATAGCCAAATGTGGTCCCGTTTTTCCATCCGAGGACATACTTGTTAGCCCGTTTGACGCAAAGGAGGACATAGACGGGGTGGTTTCTGTTTTGGAGAAGGTCAATACATTACTTGATTCCAAACCTCTCAATAGGAGTTCCTTGCTCCGAGCACAGAATTTGATCAATCACATTTATCATCGGCTTAATCGCGTGACTTGTGTAGAGGAGGTAGAGAAAGAGGCTTATGATCAATGTGTCAGTTTGTTTAGGCAATGCTCAGACCGCGCTAGTTCCCTTAGGGACGTGGTCGATCCATTGGCTTCCACTAGCACTGGTGTGCAGGCTTCTCCTGTCACTTTATCGGCGCCTCTTAATATTTCGGTGACGTGTGAGGGTAACGACGCGAATCAGTTTTCAAAGTTGAGATATGACGGTCAGACCTCTGTGCGGGCATTCATTCAGCGCGTTTCCGAGTTTTGTGCGGCAAAGAACATTTCGAGTAGCAGGATTCTTCATAATGCTACTGAAATTTTTACAGGCAATGCACTTCATTGGTTTCGTAGCGTTAGGGAAAAGGTAACAAGTTGGGATGACCTAGTTGTACTTTTAAGGCAGGATTTTTGTCATGCTGGCTATGATTTCAAGCTGATTAATGAAATCAGGGCACGTACACAAGGGGAAACTGAGGATATAGTGATTTACCTAGCGATCATGTCTGGTCTTTTCTCTCGTTTAACTAGGCCTTTGCCAGAGGATGAAAGGTTGGAAATTTTATTGCACAATATACGGCCTTGTTACGCGAGCACTCTATCTTCCGTTTCTGAAATTAACTCTATTGAGGAGCTCAAGAATTTATGTAGGAACTATGAGAACATCCAGTCACGCCTTTCTCAGTTCAAAGAACCTCCACGTGCGACTTCTGATACTCTGGCCCCAGAGTTCGCCTACTCTGGCGGTTCTTCTAAAAATAGGACTAATTCTGCTACTAACTCTTATGGTAACAATTACAATAATTATAAGTATAAACAGTTTAATCAAAACTATAATAAATCGCATGCTCAGAATAATGGCAACTATAGCAGTAGTACTAATGGCAAAGCAAATAATACTCCCAGTTATGTAGCTGCGGTCTCTAAATCCGAGCCCAGGGCACGTTATTGTCCGAGGTGCCGGGTGAATACTCATAATTTGAGACAATGTACAGTGAATAAGGATGTCATTGTTTGTTTTGTTTGCGGTCGTAAGGGGGTAAAATCCCCTGATTGCCCTGATTGCATTAAAAATAAGAACCTAGATCCAAAAAACTGATGGAGCAGAATTGTGTCGATAGTTGTACGAGTACTTCACCTAAATCTGATAAGGAGGACTGGCAGGGTTGGTTGCGTACAGTTAATCTTTTCTTTAGGTCATATAGGGTTGACACAATTCTGAGGCAAAATTTAGAGAATGATGACAGGCCTTACGTCTCAGTGCAGGTCGGTAATTTAACTTTGTCAGGGTTATTGGACTCTGGTTCTGCGGTAACAATCTTTGGCAACGGTGCTCATTCAGTACTCGTTGACAATGGGTACAAGATAATGAGCGGAAGCTGCTCTTCGATTACTGCAGCGGGAGGTAGCGTTTATAGATGTGAGGGTTACATAGAGTTACCTATTAACTTTAATAACCAGTTTCATGTCGTGAAGGCTTTTATAGTGCCGGCTGTTGTGAATAACTTCATTTTAGGTTGGGATTTTTGGCGTGCTTTTGATATTGTACCCAAGCAACTTTGTGCTATCATCGTGAATGATGGTGCTCTGTCAGATTGGAGTGTCACCAAACCCGATCGTGAAACCTTCATTCAGGGATACGACAATTTGGATGATTCACAGAGACTATTGGCGGACAATGTAGTGAAACAGTTTGAAGATATTTCTTTTCGTAGTAAAGGTTTAGGCGTTACGAATTTAATTACACACCACATTGATACTGGCGATACGAGTCCAATTCGTCAGCGCTACTACCGGTTATCTCCTGAAAAGCAACGTATTTTGGTTGAGCAGGTGGACGAGATGCTTTCTCTTGATGTAATTGAGCCTTGCGAGAGCGCTTGGTCTTCGCCTGTATTGATCGTCACCAAGAAGAACGGACAACCTAGATTTTGTCTCGATAGCCGTAAGCTTAATTCTGTGACAAAGCGTGATGCTTATAACTTGCCCTATATTTCCGAAATTCTAGATAACCTTAGGGATGCTCGTTATCTTTCTTGTATTGACTTGTCCAAAGCGTTCTGGCAAATTGAGATAGCTCCAGAGGATAGAAACAAGACGGCATTTTATGTTCCAGGTAGGGGTACCTTTCACTTTAAGCGAACTGCGTTCGGCCTGACTAACGCTCCTGCTACTCAACAAAGATTAGTGGACCTGTTATTCTCAGAGTTCGGTCTTAAAGTGTTCGCCTACATGGACGACATAATAGTGGTTTCCGAGGATTTCAATAGTCATGTAACATTACTCTTACGCGTTTTGGATAAGTTAAAGAAAGCGAACTTAACAGTTAACTTAGAAAAATGTCGTTTCTTTAATAGCCAGCTTAGATATCTCGGTTATGTGGTTGATGGCTCTGGTTTGCGAACGGATCCAGAAAAAGTCGAGGCTATTTTAAATTATCCTACTCCAACTTCTCGCAAGGAGGTCAAGAGGTTTTTAGGGACTGCTACGTGGTACAGGCGTTTTGTACCTAATTTCAGTACAATTGCTGGTCCTCTAAATAAGCTTACTTCTTCAAAGAAGGGCTCTCCGCCGTTTGAATGGACCTCGGAGGCAGACTCTGCGTTCAGGGAACTCAAGGAGCGACTTGTTTCTCCGGTGCTTTGCTGTCCGGATTATTCTAGGCCGTTTGAGGTACACTGTGATGCCAGCAATTACGGGTTAGGTGCCATGTTGACCCAGACTATCGATGGCAAGGAGCACCCGATCGCGTACATGTCGAAGGCCTTGACCGCTGCTGAAAGGAACTACAGTATAACCGAATGCGAGGCTTTAGCTGTAGTGACTGCGTTGGAGTATTGGCGTTGCTACGTGGAAAATGGACAGCCTTTCACGGTCTACACTGATCACAGTGCACTTAAATGGTTCCTGTCTATTAACAATCCCACCGGTAGATTGGCTCGTTGGGGTGTTCGTCTCTCAGCATTTAACTTTGTTCTCAAACACCGCAGGGGAGTGGATAACGTCATTCCGGATGCGTTATCACGTGCGTCTGTTGGTGCTATTAGTACTTCAAATTCTCATCTGACCTCCAGAGATACTTGGTACACTAACATTTTTAACGGTTGCGTTCATAACCCGGTTGATTTTCCAAATTTCATGACTAAGGACAATTCTTTATACCGTTTGTCTAAAAATAAGCATGATCTTACGTCGGAATTTTCATGGAAGTTGGTTGTTCCTATGGAGTTACGTCAATCAACCATTTCCGATAATCATTCCGAACCTTCAGCAGGGCACATGGGCATTTTTAAAACTTACCGTAGACTTTGTTTACGTTACTATTGGCCCCGGATGTATCAGGACGTTGTTCAGTTTGTTGGTTCGTGCGACAAATGTCTGGCATATAAGGCTCAGAACCACCAAACTTTAGGGGTGATGGGTAGGCCAAAGCAGTGTTCACGACCATTCCAGATGATCTCTATTGATTTGATGGGCCCGTTGCCAACTACGAGGAAGAGAAATAACTACATTTTAGTTGTCACGTGTTGTTTTTCGAAGTATTGTTTGATTTTTCCACTTAAACAGGCCACTGCGGAGGTGATTGTACGAATCTTAGAGGATTCTGTTTTTCTAGTGCACGGAGTACCACAAACGGTCCTAATGGACAATGGACCACAATTTTCCGGGAAAGTTATGGATAATTTTTTCAAATTTTATAATGTTCCTAACGTTTTTTTTACACCGAAATATAGTCCACAGGTCAATTTGGTGGAACGTTACAATCGTACGATCATTACTTGCATTTCCACCTTTGTTGAGGATGACCATAGGTCCTGGGACTTATTTATTCCCAGAGTTCAATTTGCCATAAATAGCGCCGTCAACGAAGTCACAAAGTATGCACCATCATTTCTAGTGTATGGTCGCGAGTTGGTACCTTGTGGGACACATTATACGGACAACGATATCGGACACGAGGTGTTGTTCCTACCACGCGATATCTACGCCGAAAACTTGGGTTGCCTTTCCGCTATTTTTGATGACGTGCAAAA
This sequence comes from Cydia splendana, assembly GCF_910591565.1. Lineage (NCBI taxonomy): Eukaryota > Metazoa > Arthropoda > Insecta > Lepidoptera > Tortricidae > Cydia > Cydia splendana. Next base: position 665,516 of record NW_026946903.1, read on the forward strand.
GAAACTGTGGTATGCTCATGAAAGAAGTACTTCGCACTACAATCTTAGACGTCAACCTGTGGAATTTTCTGTGGGTGATATTGTTATGAAGCGCGCCTATTTCTTGAGTGACAAGGGCAAGCAATTCACAAAGAAACTGGCTCCTAAATTTATAAAGGCTAGGATTATTGGGAAAAAGTCACCTCTGGTATACGTTTTACAGGATTTAGCGGGTAAGGATCTTGGTACTTGGCATGTTAAGGATCTTAAGTTAGTGGGTCTTAATAAGTAGTAGTTATTGTTTTTAGTTATCAATATGTTCTGTTGATCACACTTCGAATTTGATGTTGGAAATAATTATATTGCGCCTTGACATCTTTAACCCATTAACGGCTAGCGGTGCCATACGGCATCGCTTTTCCTGTGCTTAGTATTTCGCTCTCTAAAGATACAATAAGCAGAAAATTAAGGAGTTTTGTGATTAATTATATACTCTAGGATACCAGTTATCAATTTAATTACATGTTTTAAGCAACTTGAATTGTTCCTGCTGGTTTCAGGTACCCAAATATTGGGTATAGAAAAAAATACAAATTTTTGGTGTTCATTCTAAGTAAACTGGTCAGAAATCGTTGGTTTTCTGGTAAAATATTTATGTAATGTATTTTATCAGGACGTGGGATGTATAATTAATGCAATGATATACATAGACTATTAAATTTGGATTTCAGATTTTGTATATGGCATGAGAAAATTCTCCGATGCCGTACGGCACCATTAGCCGCTTATGTGGTCTTATCACTTGATATGTGTTACATGTTCTATGTTTTATTTTCCCCTATTTGTTAGCGTTTTCATCATGATTTTAGAATCTTATCGGGCTTTTTAAAAATCTCGAATACAATTACTGTCAAAAAAGTAAGGATTTTGAGTTTTAGTGGCTATGTTGAACCTCTTGCCCATATACTGTCTATCAAGGTCCAACCCACTTAGTTGGTTGTTACTTCATTAGTAACATCACTGGTTGTTATTAAGATATCTGGTGTGGTAGGGTGATGCTGTTTACATCTAAGACATCGTGATCCCGGTTTCCATTCCATAGAGAACTTCAGATAGAACCATAAACCGACTCTTCCTATACGCCGAGCCACTGATTTTCTAGCCAATATAGTAGAATTGGGAACATCAAGAAGCTACGTTGTGATGACAGTTTTTATCACTTGCTGGTTATTAGTATACAGACGTATGCAGACTTCTTAATAAACAGTCTGTCCTCAAGGGTTGCGACAATCTCAGACTGGTATCCGAGTTGCTGATGATTTTCGCTATGATGGTGTTGGTCATTATTTGGTACCATGTGCTGAGGATGTACGTAGAATGTGCTTTGGAACAGTGTAAAAGCCAATCTAGATTACAATGTTGCAGGACTTTTTGCCAAATGTGATTATAACTTTCATGTTCAATAAATGCTGACAAATAACAACATGTTTTTATTGACACGGTAGAGGGCTAGCGATGCCATGCGGCATCAGTATTTTTTTTCTAAACTACAGGTCGGATTTAAATTTTAATTTCATATTTCTGTTTCTGAGGCCTAATATATTAATATATCTGAAAATCATCAAAATCGGCGACATAAAAATAATTCAGCCGCTAATGGGTTAAGTAGCGGTTCTTGTATGGTCTCCAGTTCTTGCAACGGGAAACCCGTATAATCTTTCTGGAATCGTGCGTTGTAATTAAGCCTATAGGGTAATTGCTAACGTGGTAGTGTAAGCGTGAAGTATGAAAGATGAGTAATGTCAGTGTGATTATTACAGGTACCAGGTTTCACGGATTTCATTCCTTAAGGGTAATAAAATCCTTCATGATGCGCCGGGGTACTGTAACATAAATGTTACGTAACCTAGGTTAATCGTATGTAATTATTTCTGCGTTCATTAATATAAGTTACATTATTTTATAAGTATGATATTTTAACACTTACCTAACATTTACTTGTTACCTACACTAATCTAGGGATTAAAGTAATAACGTGTAGTCTAATTCTAATCTCAACTTGTTATTTGCGCGACTGACTGTACTCGCCGCGCGAATCAGTACTTGGGCTACCGACCGGTTCCATGCCCCTCGCCGCGTTCCCCCCGCGCTGTCTGGTTGCCGCGCCGCGGTCCGTCCGGCCATAGTCTAATAAAACATGGTCTTCCATTCCCAGAGTGACACGGGGCTACGTCACAACAACATGGCCGCTATATATAGCGCTATCGCATATTATCATATAGCGCTGTCGCATGATGGCGTAAGCCCGTGTCAGTTAGGTAACCTAGAAAAGACGGGAATGGAGTACCAGGCGGAGTATATTATTATACCATGCGTCCGGCGATCATTCCTTTCTGAGATTCAACGCAGGCGCACGTCGCTCTCTCGCAGCGTCCGTGCATGTTGCGCACTCGCAGCGCATACAATTTAATAAGGGCTATAGTAATTGCCTGAGTTTCTGTACTCGTTTAGTACATGTAATAACGGTTAGAGCCAGTGTAACCCCTTTGGGTAAGTGTTGAACATTTAAGAGTGCTTTAGGGAGTAGTAAATTGGAATGTGTGTTCAACGGTTATTTACCGTTAAGCTGTAACGATCTTTTCTTTGTTTGATTTTGGAACTTCCTTAGCATAGTTTAATAGGTGCTTAGTTTCGCTTGCAAATCTTAAATGCTAGTGTTAACGTTTTTTCTTATTTAAAAGCAAGATTAAAATTGTAATCTATATATATTTTAAAACTTTATGCTTAACTGCTCATTTTGTAAGCTCCGCCTGACTGTGACATTTTAACATCACCAAGGCATTCTCACGGCTATCACGCAGTACTTCCTCTTCCGCTTCTGCTCTTCTTCTTCAAGCCGGTTACAGTCAGGGGAGCCGTTTCGTGGGTTAATTACTAAGACGAGCTAAAATAATTCCAGGGTTCTATAGCATGGCTAGAAGGCCGACGGTGGCACGCTCGCGCTGACCCTGAGGACCTGGTGCTGACCCTGGTGCAACACGGCTGACGTCCCTCAGCCCTTCATCGCTCTCAGCTACACAGCGGGCCAGGGAAGTACTAGCGTGTGGGCAGCGACTACTTTCGTAAACCGGGAGTAAAAATCAGACGGTTAACGGACTTTGACCCTTCGACGATCTTATCGAATGCTAGCGACGTTTTAAGCGTTAAATATTTTTTTTAAAAGTGAGATTCCTTGTTTTATTTAAACCTCACAGCTTAAACGTAGCAATATATGAATTTTTTGATTTTATTTTTTTATGGCAAATCTAATGAGATCCTAACGATTTTAATGCCTGAACAAACGTGAACTAACGTCGCTCGATGACTTCACATGGTTAGTTTGGCTGATTTCGGGGTGGGGTGGCTAGCGTGAAGACAGCCACCCCACTTTGAAAAAATAAAAAAAAATGAAGGAATCGGGTCCTAACGATTTTAATGCCTGAACAAACGTGAACTAACGAATATCTTGCTATCTAGACCAAAAAAAATTACAAAAAGTGGTTTGGGGTGGCTAGCGTGAAGACAGCCACCCCCTTTTGTTTTTAAAAAAAAATGATGTTAGAATCGGGTCCTTACGATTTTACCTACTGAACAAACGTGAACTAACGATGAACAAACGATATAGCTATGCCATTTGCGGGCAAACGATATGGGGTGGTCAACTTCACGAGCATACCCACTTTTGTTCGGTTCTGTGAGGATCGCGGTTCAAACCTAACCTAACCCACTTAACGGCTTTTTTGGAATATAAATATTAGCCAATAAAAAACGTTTGCTAAATAATTTTTTGTCCTAACAACATTTGACAAAGTAAAATCATGCCAAGTGATAATTTGACCAAATAAATTATATGCGAAGTGTAACATTGCTAAAGATTCCTTTGGGAAATGAAACTATTGCGATAAGTTTGTTGGGAAGTGAAATTTGGCGAAAGGTATTTGGCCCAAACGAAAGTACACCGTATATTACATTGAAAAACACCGATTGAGTACAGGACTTGACCACACATATTGCAAATTTTTGACAGGAAGTACCGTTTGCAAAATTTTGATATTTAGGCAAGTAGTAGCCCAATGTCTGATCTACAACTAGAAAAAAAAATTAGAGGTGTCGCTACTTCACAACGACATTAAAAAAATATATATTTTTTTTTACTTCATTTTTATTTTTTATTTTTTATGACAACTGGTATTCGTTTTTTGATTATTGGTGCATACCTAAATAAATAACACTATTTAAAAAATTTAAGCAAATCGCTTGAATACATCCCGAAAAACAATACATTAAAGAAAAAAAAAATCATAAGTCAAAAACTGTCACTAGTAGGATGTTGATACTCAGCAAAAATATCCTTCACCATAAGAGGTACTCACAAAAAAAAACCCGAATCAAATTGGGGACAACTTACTGTGGAAAACCGACTATGGCCTTTGAGTTTTTCGTGCATTAGAAAATTTGTCAATTTAAAGTACTCTAGGTATGCATATGTTTAAATAATTTAAATATGGGGTATTTAGAGCTTATGTTGGGTGGCTAGATTTTGCTGCTAGTTTTTCAATAATAATATGATGCTTATATTTGAGGCTAATATAAATTTATTGGCACTAAAATATTAATGCACAGCCAAATTATATTATTATATGCCCAATGATTTATATTAGATTTAGATTTATTTATTTCATAATATGAAATTACAATATAAATTATTTTACACTAATCTATACGAATGAAAATTCCTGTTTAATATTTTAGTTGCCCGATTAGTAATAAGCCTTACATAATTACACCATTAGTAAAATTCTACTTTATTTCTAGTACTTAGAGTTCATAGTCTTAAAATAAGCATACGAATTCCCATAGGTTGGCTGTTCGCAACTCGCAAGCGTGTCTGTAGACATCTCAAACCCCAGAGTAGGTGGCCACTGACGAGCCTTCCAACAGTCCAAATAGCGTGGCTGCAATCCAAAAACGATCCGTGAATGTCAAAAACGTACAATGTTTAATATTAGGATGCCGTCCATTTGGATGAATCCATTGTAACGGCATCTATTTGGAAGGCTCGTCAGTGGCCTGCTTAACGTGACCTTGAGATGCGTAACAACCTATGCGTAATCGGGGAGCTTACGTATACCGGTATCTTTAGCCATTGACTCGCTTAATTATGATTTAAATCTTTAATCTTTAAAGTAACATTGATAATGTTGTTACCTGGCAACTGTTGTTTACTATCACACAAAAGTAAATGTCGTAAACAAATATTTATGATATAATTCTTATTTTTCTGAATTAAATTAAATAAAGGGCTTATTATTATTCGGGCAGTTTAAATATTAAACAGGAAAATTCATTGGGCATATAATTTGGCTGTGCATTCATATTTTAGCGCCAATAAAATATAATAGTCCGTGGCGCTCACGACAAAATAGTGCGATATACGGCAAACGATGATGATGGAATTTCCTTTCACACAGTTGCTCCTTTTGACTTACAGATTGATTTAGGAGCCAATCGAATTTTTGATGCAAAATTTTGACTTAAGGAGGGGTGCCCCCCAAAATTTGTAAAAAAAAAAGTTTTGCCTTGTGGTCAAGTCTGGTATCATTTTCGTGTAATATAAGGACGCTGAATTCATTTCTGATATTTAATTTATACGTTTTCATATAAAAAACCGTAAAAAAATTAAAAAGTTTAATTCGACGTTTCGATTTTTTTCAAATAAAAGCCGTTTTTTTTTTTAATTTTAATATGTAGACAAAAAAAAATAATTTTACGAAAAAGCCCTATTATTCCTCATTAAAAAAAGTATAAACATGAATATGTTAATTTGATAACTCTGAATGAAAAATATATATGTCGACGCTCAGGTGATGTAATTGGTAAATTGAAAATAATGGGCGCTTACATGACATACTTACGATTTATCAAAAACACTTGTAAGCGACGTGGGTAATAAAGATGTCTGTTCAAGAGGCTATGGGAGCGTATTAGAGGCGTCAGGGGTTTTTGTAACGTCTGAATGTGTTCTCGGAAATTGCTCTGTTTGATAATTAATTAGCTTATGGTTTTTGTGGACTAGAGTAAGTGGGATCGCCAGGCTGCAGGCTGGCGTCACTCTGGGATTGAATCTCAATCTGGTCGGACAGTAGCAATAGAGACTGCATTACGCCTCGCGTACTTGTACTCGCGTTAAATATCTACGCCCTACTGATGTACCACCTAGTGCATCTAGCCATTCCTGAATACCTAAACCTACATTAAGCCCCGACATCAGATCGTGGGATCGTAACGAGAAAGTACTGCGGGGTTTGTACCTAAAGAAAATTCGATGCATTGTGTATGTTGTGATTTGTGATATCGTGGAATTATGAACTGAAGAGTGAATATTTCAATTTGTGCAAAGACGTAAGGTGTAAAGTTAATATGCGGTGAAACTGGTGGTTTCCTGTAAATCCTGTTTGGAGTGTCGTGGACATCAAATCGGGTCAGTTCGTTCCATTATGATTTATGATTGTTACGTTGATGATTTATCGTTCATGTCGTTAATTTGCCTGCATGAGGTTGATCCTTAAAAGTGGATTGTTCCGTTTTACGTATAAGCGGAGATGTTATTCTTGAGTATTTATTATGAAATTGAATCGAGTACTTTATCTCTACTTAAAAACATTGTGCCATTTGTCCGACAGTATGTAGCCTGTTTGGAGAATTTGTGAATAATTTTCCAAGACAATAAGACGATGTTTTTATGGTGATTAATGGAGAAAAGATACGAGTGAACTTGAAATTAAATTTGAAATCATTTGCCTTAGAGATTTAAGATAACGATCGAAGAGTAATAATCTTCGTTAGCCATTTCCTTGTCTGAAGTTTGCCTGGAGGAGATCGCTGTTTGGCGATGAGTCCGCCTGTTGTTACGTACCTACCGGTTTCTATTTGTCCTCGATCCTGTACCATTTTTTGTAGTGAACGATGAAACATTTTTATTGTTTTTATTAGATACTAGTAGTTGGGCTAACACTATCGAGATAATATGAGATCCCTGATTACCTACTAATATTTTGTCTATTTCTAAACTAGAGTTTTAAAAGCGAGTATTTTCAAATTACGAAATTGTTGCTTTTTATAGCCTGTTGTGGAATCCGTTTTTAGTATACCTACTTTAAAAACTAAAAGAAACATTAAAGTTAGTTTCTCGTTTAATCCGTTAATTCATAATGCAATGCTTAATTTTAAGCGAGTAATACCTAGTTAGTACGGTATAAAGAGACATTTCGTAGCAAACTAAATAATGATTTAGTTGTTGTTTAAATTAACGGATATTTGTTGAAAATTGATTTTTAAAGGAAATAGAGCTTACTTACTTTGATATTGTTTTGAATGTTTCGACTGAACAGTTGATTGTCCACCCATCCATCATTTTATGGACTTTAGCTTGCATAGTTATCGATAAAAAGAGTTTGGTCCATTCTTAAGTATCTGACTGGTATTTTGGTTTTGATAAACTCGAATAATACGGAAGCATGGCATGATGCAAGAGCAATGCGATCTTGTAATGTCAATGTATGGATTTAAGTTATTCGATTAGTAACCTTTTGTAAGGTAATTGTTTTTATGGCGACTGGAGAATTCATAAATAATAATCTGCTACTTAGTCACCTGGTTTTCAATGAAAGATGTAAGTACGTAAATTGAGATTGAAGCCTTCAATCTGATTATTTTGGTCTAGGCATGTCTTACAACAGTTACAACACATTACTTATCGACGTATAGTCAAAGTATTACAACCGATAAATTACGAGACGTAAGATTTACGCCCATTTCTGTGAAGAATACAAGTCTTATTATCGATTAAAATAAAGTCTAAAGTATTTTGGCGATGAATCAGTGAAATACAGCGTTGAACTCCTAGTTAAATGGGTCCATTCCGGGATCGGCGTGAAGTTAGCAGCCTAAAGTTATCTGCCTATGATAACCCGACCAAATAAAGAAGTCGAGTTTTATAAATTATACAAAACAGTAAAATATACGGTTTCAAGGTCAGGGACAAACCTAACAAGCAAATAATGACTTTTCTGATGTCCTGGCTAAATGTGTGAGATAAAATAGGAAAAATATTGCAACAATTACATAGGCAGCTAACTTCACAAAAGGCAGTCTTACAAATACGATCAAATTTCCACATGAAGCTGTCTAGATTACACTTTGTGTTTGGTACCAATAGAACCGCCTTGTTACCAGTTATAAACGAGGTAAGAATGATCAAGATTAAAAGAACATGACTAGCCCAAACTGACTGAAAATACATATCTGCCTAAGTAAAAATTACAATATTCCGTAATTTCCACATAAAGCTGTATAGATTACACTTTGTGTTTAGTACCACTAGAACCGCCTTGTTACTGGTTGTAAACAAGGTAAGAATGATCAAGATTAAAAGAACATGACTACCCCAAACTGACTGAAAATACATGTCTGCCTAAGTAAAAATGTAAATTTTCTGGAATTTTCACATGAAGCTGTCTAGATTACACTTTGTGTTTGATACCAATAGAATCGCCTTGTGACCAGTTATAAACGAGGTAAGTTTCATAAACTTTAAAAGAAAATGACTAGCCCAAACTGACTGAAAATACATATCTGCCTAAATAAAAATTACAATTTTCCGTAATTTCCACATAAAGCTGTCTAGATTACACTTTGTGTTTAGTACCATTAGAACCACCTTGTTACTGGTTGTAAACAAGGTAAGAATGATCAAGATTAAAAGAACATGACTACCCCAAACTGACTGAAAATACATGTCTGCCTAAATAAAAATGTAAATTTTCTGGAATTTTCACATGAAGCTGTCTAGATTACACTTTGTGTTTGATACCAATAGAATCGCCTTGTGACCAGTTATAAACGAGGTAAGTTTCATAAACTTTGAAAGAAAATGACTAGCCCAAACTGACTGAAAATACATATCTGCCTAAGTAAAAATGACAATTTCCTGCAATTTCCACATAAAGCTGTCTAGATTACACTTTGTGTTTAGTACCATTAGAACCGCCTTATTACCAGTTGTAAACAAGGTAAAAATGATCAAGATTAAAAGAACATGACTACCCCAAACTGACTGAAAATACATATCTGCCTAAGTAAAAATGTAAGTTTTCTGGAATTTCCACATGAAGCTGTCTAGATTACACTTTGTGTTTGATACCAATAGAATCGCCTTGTTGCCAGTTATAAACGAGGTACGTTTCATAAACTTTGAAAGAAAATGACTAGCCCAAACTGACTGAAAATACATATCTGCCTAAGTAAAAATTACAATTTTCCGTAATGTCCACATAAAGCTGTCTAGATTACACTTTGTGTTTAGTACCATTAGAACCGCCTTGTTACCATTTGTAAACAAGGTAAAAATGATCAAGATTAAAAGAACATGACTACCCCAAACTGACTGAAAATACATATCTGCCTACCTAAGTAAAAATTTAAATTTTCTGGAATTTCCACATGAAGCTGTCTAGATTACACTTTCTGTTTGATACCAATAGAATCGCCTTGTGACCAGTTATAAACGAGGTAAGTTTCATAAACTTTGAAAGAAAATGACTAGCCCAAACTGACTGAAAATACATATCTGCCTAAGTAAAAATGTCAATTTTCTGCAATTTCCACATAAAGCTGTCTAGATTACACTTTGTGTTTAGTACCATTAGAACCGCCTTGTTACCAGTTGTAAACAAGGTAAAAATGATCAAGTTTAAAAGAACATGACTACCCCAAACTGACTGAAAATACATATCTGCCTAAGTAAAAATGTAAGTTTTCTGGAATTTCCACATGAAGCTGTCTAGATTACACTTTGTGTTTGATACCAATAGAATCGCCTTGTTGCCAGTTATAAACGAGGTAAGTTTCATAAACTTTGAAAGAAAATGACTAGCCCAAACTGACTGAAAATACATATCTGCCTAAGTAAAAATTACAACATTCCGTAATTTCCACATAAAGCTGTATAGATTACACTTTGTGTTTAGTACCATTAGAACCGCCTTGTTACCAGTTGTAAGCAAGGTAAAAATTATCAATATTAAAAGAACATGACTACCCCAAACTGACTGAAAATACATATCTGCCTAAGTAAACATGTAAATTTTCTGGAATTTTCACATGAAGCTGTCTAGATTACACTTTGTGTTTGATACCAATAGAATCGCCTTGTTGCTAGTTATAAACAAGGTAAGTTTCATAAACTTTGAAAGAAAATGACTAGCCCAAACTGACTGAAAATACATATCTGCCTAAGTAAAAATTACAACATTCCGTAATTTCCACATAAAGCTGTATAGATTACACTTTGTGTTTAGTACCATTAGAACCGCCTTGTTACCAGTTGTAAGCAAGGTAAAAATTATCAATATTAAAAGAACATGACTACCCCAAACTGACTGAAAATACATATCTGCCTAAGTAAACATGTAAATTTTCTGGAATTTTCACATGAAGCTGTCTAGATTACACTTTGTGTTTGATACCAATAGAATCGCCTTGTTGCTAGTTATAAACAAGGTAAGTTTCATAAACTTTGAAAGAAAATGACTAGCCCAAACTGACTGAAAATACATATCTGCCTAAGTAAAAATTACAACATTCCGTAATTTCCACATAAAGCTGTATAGATTACACTTTGTGTTTAGTACCATTAGAACCGCCTTGTTACCAGTTGTAAGCAAGGTAAAAATTATCAATATTAAAAGAACATGACTACCCCAAACTGACTGAAAATACATATCTGCCTAAGTAAACATGTAAATTTTCTGGAATTTTCACATGAAGCTGTCTAGATTACACTTTGTGTTTGATACCAATAGAATCGCCTTGTTGCTAGTTATAAACAAGGTAAGTTTCATAAACTTTGAAAGAAAATGACTAGCCCAAACTGACTGAAAATACATATCTGCCTAAGTAAAAATTACAACATTCCGTAATTTCCACATAAAGCTGTATAGATTACACTTTGTGTTTAGTACCATTAGAACCGCCTTGTTACCAGTTGTAAACAAGGTAAAAATTATCAAGATTAAAAGAACATGACTACCCCAAACTGACTGAAAATACATATCTGCCTAAGTAAAAATGTAAATTTTGAGGAATTTTCACATGAAGCTGTCTAGATTACACTTTGTGTTTGATACCAATAGAATCGCCTTGTTACCAGTTATAAACGAGGTAAGTTTCATAAACTTTGAAAGAAAATGACTAGCCCAAACTGACTGAAAATACATATCTGCCTAAGTAAAAATTACAATTTTCCGTAATTTCCACATAAAGCTGTCTAGATTACACTTTGTGTTTAGTACCATTAGAACCGCCTTGTTACCAGTTGTAAACAAGGTAAAAATGATCAAGATTAAAAGAACATGACTACCCCAAACTGACTGAAAATACATATCTGCCTAAGTAAAAATGTAAATTTTCTGTAATTTCCACATGAAGCTGTCTAGATTACACTTTCTGTTTGATACCAATAGAATCGCCTTGTGACCAGTTATAAACGAGGTAAGTTTCATAAACTTTGAAAGAAAATGACTAGCCCAAACTGACTGAAAATACATATCTGCTTAAGTAAAAATGATAATTTTCTGCAATTTCCACATAAAGCTGTCTAGATTACACTTTGTGTTTAGAACCATTAGAACCGCCTTGTTACCAGTTGTAAACAAGGTAAAAATGATCAAGATTAAAAAAACATGACTACCCCAAACTGACTGAAAATACATATCTGCCTAAGTAAAAATGTAAATTTTCTGGAATTTCCACATGAACCTGTCTAGATTACACTTTGTGTTTGATACCAATAGAATCGCCTTGTTGCCAGTTATAAACTAGGTAAGTTTCATAAACTTTGAAAGAAAATGACTAGCCCAAACTGACTGTAAATACATATCTGCCTAAGTAAAAATTACAATTTTCCGTAATTTCCACATAAAGCTGTCTAGATTACACTTTGTGTTTAGAACCATTAGAATCGCCTTGTTACCAGTTGTAAACAAGGTAAAAATGATCAAGATTAAAAGAACATGACTACCCCAAACTGACTGAAAATACATATCTGCCTAAGTAAAAATGTAAGTTTTCTGGAATTTCCACATGAAGCTGTCTAGATTACACTTTCTGTTTGATACCAATAGAATCGCCTTGTTGCCAGTTATAAACGAGGTAAGTTTCATAAACTTTGAAAGAAAATGACTAGCCCTAACTGACTGAAAATACATATCTGCCTAAGTAAAAATGTCAATTTCCTGCAATTTCCACATAAAGCTGCCTAGATTACACTTTGTGTTTAATACCATTAGAACCGCCTTGTTACTGTGAGGGGGCAGGTAGAGGAGCCTCACGGGGATGATGGGAATGAAAAGGCAGGATCCAGAGCGATGAGGGGTATTTATTATTTAAATAAAAAGGCACCTGTAACAATACAGGTTACGTGTTAACAGATAGGTATGTATAAAAACACTTTCGTAATTCAGAAGGTTAGAAATCAAATAACTTACAATATGTGCCTTGGTGATGATGTAGATATATATCTGGAAGGTGTGCAGGGCCACAAAACGAGCACTATACTGAACTGCACGCACTTATGAATTGTTACGTTTACTAATAAAAATCACACTTAAACGGTCGTGTTTAGAAACTTGGGAAGTAAAGTCTGTTAGATTAAATGATGTTTATCGATCAGAGTATGTGATCGAACTGAAAATAAAAATCATTGAATGGAATTTGGAATAGGATTTGAATTTCAAAAGGGAATTTAGAATTTGTATGGTGCCAGAAATAGTATGAAGGTCGATAGTGTAACGCTTCGTTACACGCACCGTTACACTACCGGGGTCGCCCTGGAAGGGAAAATCCTGGGGCTTATGGCCAAAGGATTTTTCCGTAATGTAAAAATAATGTAATGAATATGGGTATGAGTGATAAATTTAGAAGGTGGGGATATTATATACAATGTTTATCATACAAGAGAGGCGATTTAAACATGCATACTAAAGGTCATTCATACATCATCTTATAAAATTTTGGTTAATAATGCTTAACCAAAATAAGTTTCAATAGAGTACTCCATTAAGTAAAAGCGCTGGTGGCCTAGCGGTAAGAGCGTGCGACTTTCAATCCGGAGGTCGCGGGTTCGAACCCCGGCTCGTACCAATGAGTTTTTCGGAACTTATGTACGAAATGTCATTTGATATTTGCCAGTCGCTTTTCGGTGAAGGAAAACATCGTGAGGAAACCGGACTAATCCCAATAAGGCCTAGTTTCCCCTCTGGGTTGGAAGGTCAGATGGCAGTCGCTTTCGTAAAAGCTAGTGCCTACGTCAAATCATGGGATTAGTTGTCAAGCGGACCCCAGGCTCCCATGAGCCGTGGCAAAATGCCGGGATAACGCGAGGAAGAAGAGAGTACTCCATTAAGTAGAGGACGTACTCATTAAATCGCTCTCCATTGGTATTAAGGCTTATTAATCAGTAACCACCCGCTGAATATTAATGAATCTAAATATAATATCTACAATAATGTGTACCTACAAAGAGTACGATTGTTGAAATTTATTCAACAAAATAATGCCGTATGGAATGTAGGATTACTACAAAATATCATAAAATAATTCCTTAATGGAATTAATGAATGTACTGTACGGTACGTATGTACCTAAGTACATAAATATGAACGTTATGTCAAGGGAAGAAATATATAAATAAGTATTGTTCTAACTCTGGTAGAGTTAGCTTTGAATAACGTTATATGAACGTAATATAACGTTATATATATTAAATAGTATAAATGAACGTATAAATTCGTACTAAGTATGTATGTACGAAATGTAATCAGTCCGAAATGTATAATGGGGATGAGATATAATTATAAATGTATAACATTATATACAATATTTTACAAGTTAGGAGCTTAGGAGAAAAGTAGCTAAGTTTGAGCCAAATAAGAATGTAATTAAGGAAAAACAGTATGTTGTTTATTTTAGAATTTTGGGGAGAGGTTTAAGGTCTCTAATATGCCATCGTCCGAGCATTTTGCCGGACATGTCTTGTAGGACATATACTAAGGGTGATATTTTTTTTAGGATAGAACATTTAATAAACTTGGGTGCAAGTTTAGCAGAATAGTGTTTAGGAGAATTACTAATTGCGTAATTTCGTTTCCAGACGATGTCATTTTCGTTGAATTCGAAATGTTGGCGATGTTTATTACACGATGAAGAATTGGTTTGGTGTGCTCTCCAAAGACGGGCTTGTACTTCGGAGAAGACAGGCTGGAGAAGACCAAGATTATCAGCGTATTCGTCTCTGGGCGCGAATATAATATCATCTGTGAGATCAGATTTATCGTATACTGATCCACATGTGACTAATTCGCGACCAAATACAAGGAAAGAAGGAGTATAATTTGTTGTTTCATTTACGGAAGTATTAATAGCAAATTGTATCTTATGTAGGTTGATATCCCAATTCCTGTGGTCATCCTGTATGAATGAGGATATTGCTGTGGTAACATCATTTTCTTTCAAAGTTTATGAAACTTACCTCGTTTATAACTGGCAACAAGGCGATTCTATTGGTATCAAACAGAAAGTGTAATCTAGACAGCTTCATGTGGAAATTCCAGAAAACTTACATTTTTACTTAGGCAGATATGTATTTTCAGTCAGTTTGGGGTAGTCATGTTCTTTTAATCTTGATCATTTTTACCTTATTTACAACTGGTAACAAGGCGATTCTAATGGTTCTAAACACAAAGTGTAATCTAGACAGCTTTATGTGGAAATTACGGAAAATTGTAATTTTTACTTAGGCAGATATGTATTTACAGTCAGTTTGGGCTAGTCATTTTCTTTCAAAGTTTATGAAACTTACCTAGTTTATAACTGGCAACAAGGCGATTCTATTGGTATCAAACACAAAGTGTAATCTAGACAGGTTCATGTGGAAATTCCAGAAAATTTACATTTTTACTTAGGCAGATATGTATTTTCAGTCAGTTTGGGGTAGTCATGTTTTTTTAATCTTAATCATTTTTACCTTGTTTACAACTGGTAACAAGGCGGTTCTAATGGTTCTAAACACAAAGTGTAATCTAGAGAGCTTTATGTGGATATTGCAGAAAATTATCATTTTTACTTAAGCAGATATGTATTTTCAGTCAGTTTGGGCTAGTCATTTTCTTTCAAAGTTTATGAAACTTACCTCGTTTATAACTGGTCACAAGGCGATTCTATTGGTATCAAACAGAAAGTGTAATCTAGACAGCTTCATGTGAAAATTCCTCAAAATTTACATTTTTACTTAAGCAGATATGTATTTTCAGTCAGTTTGGGGTAGTCATGTTCTTTTAATCTTGATCATTTTTACCTTGTTTACAACTGGTAACAAGGCGGTTCTAATGGTACTAAACACAAAGTGTAATCTAGACAGCTTTATGTGGAAATTACGGAAAATTGTAATTTTTACTTAGGCAGATATGTATTTTCAGTCAGTTTGGGCTAGTCATTTTCTTTCAAAGTTTATGAAACTTACCTCGTTTATAACTGGTAACAAGGCAATTCTATTGGTATCAAACACAAAGTGTAATCTAGACAGCTTCATGTGAAAATTCCTCAAAATTTACATTTTTACTTAGGCAGATATGTATTTTCAGTCAGTTTGGGGTAGTCATGTTCTTTTAATCTTGATAATTTTTACCTTGTTTACAACTGGTAACAAGGCGGTTCTAATGGTACTAAACACAAAGTGTAATCTAGACAGCTTTATGTGGAAATTACGGAATGTTGTAATTTTTACTTAGGCAGATATGTATTTTCAGTCAGTTTGGGCTAGTCATTTTCTTTCAAGTTTATGAAACTTACCTTGTTTATAACTAGCAATAAGGCGATTCTATTGGTATCAAACACAAAGTGTAATCTAGACAGCTTCATGTGAAAATTCCAGAAAATTTACATGTTTACTTAGGCAGATATGTATTTTCAGTCAGTTTGGGGTAGTCATGTTCTTTTAATCTTGATAATTTTTACCTTGCTTACAACTGGTAACAAGGCGGTTCTAATGGTACTAAACACAAAGTGTAATCTATACAGCTTTATGTGGAAATTACGGAATGTTGTAATTTTTACTTAGGCAGATATGTATTTTCAGTCAGTTTGGGCTAGTCATTTTCTTTCAAAGTTTATGAAACTTACCTCGTTTATAACTGGCAACAAGGCGATTCTATTGGTATCAAACACAAAGTGTAATCTAGACAGCTTCATGTGGAAATTCCAGAAAACTTACATTTTTACTTAGGCAGATATGTATTTTCAGTCAGTTTGGGGTAGTCATGTTCTTTTAAACTTGATCATTTTTACCTTGTTTACAACTGGTAACAAGGCGGTTCTAATGGTACTAAACACAAAGTGTAATCTAGACAGCTTTATGTGGAAATTGCAGAAAATTGACATTTTTACTTAGGCAGATATGTATTTTCAGTCAGTTTGGGCTAGTCATTTTCTTTCAAAGTTTATGAAACTTACCTCGTTTATAACTGGTCACAAGGCGATTCTATTGGTATCAAACAGAAAGTGTAATCTAGACAGCTTCATGTGGAAATTCCAGAAAATTTAAATTTTTACTTAGGCAGGCAGATATGTATTTTCAGTCAGTTTGGGGTAGTCATGTTCTTTTAATCTTGATCATTTTTACCTTGTTTACAACTGGTAACAAGGCGGTTCTAATGGTACTAAACACAAAGTGTAATCTAGACAGCTTTATGTGGACATTACGGAAATTGTAATTTTTACTTAGGCAGATATGTATTTTCAGTCAGTTTGGGCTAGTCATTTTCTTTCAAAGTTTATGAAACGTACCTCGTTTATAACTGGCAACAAGGCGATTCTATTGGTATCAAACACAAAGTTTAATCTAGACAGCTTCATGTGAAAATTCCTCAAAATTTACATTTTTACTTAGGCAGATATGTATTTTCAGTCAGTTTGGAGTAGTCATGTTCTTTTAATCTTGATCTTTCTTATCGTGTTTACAACTGGTAACAAGGCGGTTCTAATGGTACTAAAGACAAAGTGTAATCTAGACAGCTTTATGTGGAAATTGCAGGAAATTGTCATTTTTACTTAGGCAGATATGTATTTTCAGTCAGTTTGGGCTAGTCATTTTCTTTCAAAGTTTATGAAACTTACCTCGTTTATAACTGGTCACAAGGCGATTCTATTGGTATCAAACAGAAAGTGTAATCTAGACAGCTTCATGTGGAAATTCCAGAAAATTTACATTTTTACTTAGGCAGATATGTATTTTCAGTCAGTTTGGGGTAAACATGTTCTTTTAATCTTGATCATGTTTACCTTGTTTACAACTGGTAACAAGGCGGTTCTAATGGTACTAAACACAAAGTGTAATCTAGACAGTTTTATGTGGGAATTACGGAAAATTGTAATTTTTATTTAGGCAGATATGTATTTTCAGTCAGTTTGGGCTAGTCATTTTCTTTCAAAGTTTATGAAACTTAATTCGTTAATAACTGGTCACAAGGCGATTCTATTGGTATCAAACACAAAGTGTAATCTAGACAGCTTCATGTGAAAATTCCAGAAAATTTACATTTTTACTTAGGCAGACATGTATTTTCAGTCAGTTTGGGGTAGTCATGTTCTTTTAATCTTGATCATTCTTACCTTGTTTACAACCAGTAACAAGGCGGTTCTAGTGGTACTAAATACAAAGTGTAATCTATACAGCTTTATGTGGAAATTACGGAATATTGTAATTTTTACTTAGGCAGATCTAGACACGCGGTAGCGTGTCCAGCCAAGTTCAATCAAAGAAAAAGGAACTGGCGACGCAGCAACCGTGTGTAATATTACACGAACCATTTCGAGCTACTTTTGACCCCTTCACAACTTGAAACCTACTTAACCTACACAAATGAAATTTGGCACATGTATTCAAGCCCCTTAGCTTGTCCAAAATACAAAATTTCATAAAAATAGCTCATACAGTTATTGATAAATCAACGTGTAAAAACCGGCATTTTTGTGACTGACTGACATATAGATCACAAACCTAACCCACTTCCAGATGACCTATAAACTTGAAATTTGGCATCAAGGTAGACTATTAGGTGTATATAGAGGGAAAAATCTGAAAACTGGAAATTATTGATATTTCGATGGAAAAAAAATTATTAATATTTATAGACCAAAATCCTAACCCACTTCTAGATTACTTAGAAACTTGATATTTGGCATGAAGGTAGACTATTAGGTGTATATAAAGGAAAAAATCTGAAAACAGGAAATTATTGATATTTCGATGGAAAAAAAATAATTAATACTTATAGACCAAAAACCTAACCCACTTCTAGATGACTTAGTAACTTGATATTTGGCATCAAGGTAGACTGTTAGGTGTATGTAAAGGGAAAAATCTGAAAACTGGAAATTATTGATATTTCGATGGAAAAAATAATAATTAATACTTATAGACCAAAAACCTAACCCACTTTTAGATGACTTAGAAACTTGATATTTGGCATCAAGGTAGACTGTTAGGTGTATATAAAGGGAAAAATCTGAAAACTGGAAATTATTGATATTTCGATGGAAAAAATAATAATTAATACTTATAGACCAAAAACCTAACCCACTTCTAGATGACTTAGAAACTTGATATTTGGCATCAAGATAGACTATTAGGTGTATATGACACCGTAAGATTGTAAACCCGTTAGTTTATAATCTAACGTAGGTTAGGTTAGGTTAGATTATAATCTCCCTACCGTCAGTTTATAATGTAACTAGCGAGATTATAATATGACGAGTGTTTACAATTTTACGGTGACATATATAAAGGAAAAAATCTGAAAATTGGAAATTATTGATATTTCGATGGAAAAAAAAATTAATACTTATAGACCAAAAACCTAACCCACTTCTAGATGACTTAGAAACTTGATATTTGGTATCAAGGTAGACTATTAGGTGTATCCCAACAAAAACATAAATGTGAAATGAGAGCCAAGTTCAATATTAAGAATATGTGTTGTTGTTGACTCGCTGACAAAAGAATTGAGATCTATATTGGTGCCAAGTTCTGTGCTGTGTAGAAAATCCTGAAATTATAAAGGATTTGTCTTGGCTAGTTTTTACGTATAGGTTATTTATTATATTTGACTAGGTACGTTACTTTTCTAAAATTTGGTTTGTTGGTAAAACTAGCCAAGACAAATCCTTTATAATTTCAGGATTTTCTACACAGCACAGAACTTGGCACCAATATAGATCTCAATTCTTTTGTCAGCGAGTCAACAACAACACATATTCTTAATATTGAACTTGGCTCTCATTTCACATTTATGTTTTTGTTGGGATATCATTACTTTTTGTACAGAAATTACTATAGTAAGTATTCTATTCATCATGAAAGCAGTTTGCCTAAGCTGAAAAGGAGACCCTCGCTAACGCGCGGTCAGTTGTCAAAAAGTTTCAGTTTTCAGATTTTTTCTTTTGTATGCGCCTAATAATGTACCTTGATGCCAAATATCAAGTTTCTAAGTCATCTAGAAGTGGGTTAGGTTTTTGGTCTATAAGTATTAATTTTTTTTCTATCTAAATATCAATAATTTCGAGTTTTCAGATTTTTCCCTTTATATACACCTAATAGTCTACCTTGATACCAAATATCAAGTTTCTAAGTCATCTAGAAGTGGGTTAGGTTTTTGGTCTATAAGTATTAATTTTTTTTTCCATCGAAATATCAATAATTTCCAATTTTCAGATTTTTTCCTTTATATACACCTAATAGTCTATCTTGATGCCAAATATCAAGTTTCTAAGTCATCTAGAAGTGGGTTAGGTTTTTGGTCTATAAGTATTAATTATTATTTTTTCCATCGAAATATCAATAATTTCCAGTTTTCAGATTTTTCCCTTTATATACACCTAACAGTCTACCTTGATGCCAAGTATCAAGTTTCTAAGTCATCTAAAAGTGGGTTAGGTTTTTGGTCTATAAGTATTAATTATTATTTTTTCCATCGAAATATCAATAATTTCCAGTTTTCAGATTTTTCCCTTTACATACACCTAACAGTCTACCTTGATGCCAAATATCAAGTTACTAAGTCATCTAGAAGTGGGTTAGGTTTTTGGTCTATAAGTATTAATTATTTTTTTTTCCATCGAAATATCAATAATTTCCTGTTTTCAGATTTTTCCCTTTATATACACCTAATAGTCTACCTTCATGCCAAATATCAAGTTTCTAAGTAATCTAGAAGTGGGTTAGGATTTTGGTCTATAAGTATTAATAATTTTTTTTCCATCGAAATATCAATAATTTCCAGTTTTCAGATTTTTCCCTCTATATACACCTAATAGTCTACCTTGATGCCAAATTTCAAGTTTCTAGGTCATCTGGAAGTGGGTTAGGTTTGTGATCTATATGTCAGTCAGTCACAAAAATGCCGGTTTTTACACGTTGATTTATCAATAACTGTATGAGCTATTTTTATGAAATTTTGTATTTTGGACAAGCTAAGGGGCTTGAATACATGTGCCAAATTTCATTTGTGTAGGTTAAGTAGGTTTCAAGTTGTGAAGGGGTCAAAAGTAGCTCGAAATGGTTCGTGTAATATTACACACGGTTGCTGCGTCGCCAGTTCCTTTTTCTTTGAACTTGGCTGGACACGCTACCGCGTGTCTAGATCCTGAAATTATAAAGGATTTGTCTTGGCTAGTTTTTACGTATAGGTTATTTATTATATTTGACTAGGTACGTTACTTTTCTAAAATTTGGTTTGTTGGTAAAACTAGCCAAGACAAATCCTTTATAATTTCAGGATTTTCTACACAGCACAGAACTTGGCACCAATATAGATCTCAATTCTTTTGTCAGCGAGTCAACAACAACACATATTCTTAATATTGAACTTGGCTCTCATTTCACATTTATGTTTTTGTTGGGATATCATTACTTTTTGTACAGAAATTACTATAGTAAGTATTCTATTCATCATGAAAGCAGTTTGCCTAAGCTGAAAAGGAGACCCTCGCTAACGCGCGGTCAGTTGTCAAAAAGTTTCAGTTTTCAGATTTTTTCTTTTGTATGCGCCTAATAATGTACCTTGATGCCAAATATCAAGTTTCTAAGTCATCTAGAAGTGGGTTAGGTTTTTGGTCTATAAGTATTAATTTTTTTTTCTATCTAAATATCAATAATTTCGAGTTTTCAGATTTTTCCCTTTATATACACCTAATAGTCTACCTTGATACCAAATATCAAGTTTCTAAGTCATCTAGAAGTGGGTTAGGTTTTTGGTCTATAAGTATTAATTTTTTTTTCCATCGAAATATCAATAATTTCCAATTTTCAGATTTTTTCCTTTATATACACCTAATAGTCTATCTTGATGCCAAATATCAAGTTTCTAAGTCATCTAGAAGTGGGTTAGGTTTTTGGTCTATAAGTATTAATTTTTTTTTCCATCGAAATATCAATAATTTCCAATTTTCAGATTTTTTCCTTTATATACACCTAATAGTCTATCTTGATGCCAAATATCAAGTTTCTAAGTCATCTAGAAGTGGGTTAGGTTTTTGGTCTATAAGTATTAATTATTATTTTTTCCATCGAAATATCAATAATTTCCAGTTTTCAGATTTTTCCCTTTATATACACCTAACAGTCTACCTTGATGCCAAGTATCAAGTTTCTAAGTCATCTAAAAGTGGGTTAGGTTTTTGGTCTATAAGTATTAATTATTATTTTTTCCATCGAAATATCAATAATTTCCAGTTTTCAGATTTTTCCCTTTACATACACCTAACAGTCTACCTTGATGCCAAATATCAAGTTACTAAGTCATCTAGAAGTGGGTTAGGTTTTTGGTCTATAAGTATTAATTATTTTTTTTTCCATCGAAATATCAATAATTTCCTGTTTTCAGATTTTTCCCTTTATATACACCTAATAGTCTACCTTCATGCCAAATATCAAGTTTCTAAGTAATCTAGAAGTGGGTTAGGATTTTGGTCTATAAGTATTAATAATTTTTTTTCCATCGAAATATCAATAATTTCCAGTTTTCAGATTTTTCCCTCTATATACACCTAATAGTCTACCTTGATGCCAAATTTCAAGTTTCTAGGTCATCTGGAAGTGGGTTAGGTTTGTGATCTATATGTCAGTCAGTCACAAAAATGCCGGTTTTTACACGTTGATTTATCAATAACTGTATGAGCTATTTTTATGAAATTTTGTATTTTGGACAAGCTAAGGGGCTTGAATACATGTGCCAAATTTCATTTGTGTAGGTTAAGTAGGTTTCAAGTTGTGAAGGGGTCAAAAGTAGCTCGAAATGGTTCGTGTAATATTACACACGGTTGCTGCGTCGCCAGTTCCTTTTTCTTTGATTGAACTTGGCTGGACACGCTACCGCGTGTCTAGATATAAAGGGAAAAATCTGAAAACTCGAAATTATTGATATTTAGATAGAAAAAAAAATTAATACTTATAGACCAAAAACCTAACCCACTTCTAGATGACTTAGAAACTTGATATTTGGCATCAAGGTACATTATTAGGCGCATACAAAAGAAAAAATCTGAAAACTGAAACTTTTTGACAACTGACCGCGCGTTAGCGAGGGTCTCCTTTTCAGCTTAGGCAAACTGCTTTCATGATGAATAGAATACTTACTATAGTAATTTCTGTACAAAAAGTAATGATATCCCAACAAAAACATAAATGTGAAATGAGAGCCAAGTTCAATATTAAGAATATGTGTTGTTGTTGACTCGCTGACAAAAGAATTGAGATCTATATTGGTGCCAAGTTCTGTGCTGTGTAGAAAATCCTGAAATTATAAAGGATTTGTCTTGGCTAGTTTTACCAACAAACCAAATTTTAGAAAAGTAACGTACCTAGTCAAATATAATAAATAACCTATACGTAAAAACTAGCCAAGACAAATCCTTTATAATTTCAGGATCTAGACACGCGGTAGCGTGTCCAGCCAAGTTCAAAGAAAAAGGAACTGGCGACGCAGCAACCGTGTGTAATATTACACGAACCATTTCGAGCTACTTTTGACCCCTTCACAACTTGAAACCTACTTAACCTACACAAATGAAATTTGGCACATGTATTCAAGCCCCTTAGCTTGTCCAAAATACAAAATTTCATAAAAATAGCTCATACAGTTATTGATAAATCAACGTGTAAAAACCGGCATTTTTGTGACTGACTGACATATAGATCACAAACCTAACCCACTTCCAGATGACCTAGAAACTTGAAATTTGGCATCAAGGTAGACTATTAGGTGTATATAGAGGGAAAAATCTGAAAACTGGAAATTATTGATATTTCGATGGAAAAAAAATTATTAATATTTATAGACCAAAATCCTAACCCACTTCTAGATTACTTAGAAACTTGATATTTGGCATGAAGGTAGACTATTAGGTGTATATAAAGGAAAAAATCTGAAAACAGGAAATTATTGATATTTCGATGGAAAAAAAAAAATTAATACTTATAGACCAAAAACCTAACCCACTTCTAGATGACTTAGTAACTTGATATTTGGCATCAAGGTAGACTGTTAGGTGTATGTAAAGGGAAAAATCTGAAAACTGGAAATTATTGATATTTCGATGGAAAAAATAATAATTAATACTTATAGACCAAAAACCTAACCCACTTTTAGATGACTTAGAAACTTGATATTTGGCATCAAGGTAGACTGTTAGGTGTATATAAAGGGAAAAATCTGAAAACTGGAAATTATTGATATTTCGATGGAAAAAATAATAATTAATACTTATAGACCAAAAACCTAACCCACTTCTAGATGACTTAGAAACTTGATATTTGGCATCAAGATAGACTATTAGGTGTATATAAAGGAAAAAATCTGAAAATTGGAAATTATTGATATTTCGATGGAAAAAAAAATTAATACTTATAGACCAAAAACCTAACCCACTTCTAGATGACTTAGAAACTTGATATTTGGTATCAAGGTAGACTATTAGGTGTATATAAAGGGAAAAATCTGAAAACTCGAAATTATTGATATTTAGATAGAAAAAAAAAATAATACTTATAGACCAAAAACCTAACCCACTTCTAGATGACTTAGAAACTTGATATTTGGCATCAAGGTACATTATTAGGCGCATACAAAAGAAAAAATCTGAAAACTGAAACTTTTTGACAACTGACCGCGCGTTAGCGAGGGTCTCCTTTTCAGCTTAGGCAAACTGCTTTCATGATGAATAGAATACTTACTATAGTAATTTCTGTACAAAAAGTAATGATATCCCAACAAAAACATAAATGTGAAATGAGAGCCAAGTTCAATATTAAGAATATGTGTTGTTGTTGACTCGCTGACAAAAGAATTGAGATCTATATTGGTGCCAAGTTCTGTGCTGTGTAGAAAATCCTGAAATTATAAAGGATTTGTCTTGGCTAGTTTTACCAACAAACCAAATTTTAGAAAAGTAACGTACCTAGTCAAATATAATAAATAACCTATACGTAAAAACTAGCCAAGACAAATCCTTTATAATTTCAGGATCTAGACACGCGGTAGCGTGTCCAGCCAAGTTCAAAGAAAAAGGAACTGGCGACGCAGCAACCGTGTGTAATATTACACGAACCATTTCGAGCTACTTTTGACCCCTTCACAACTTGAAACCTACTTAACCTACACAAATGAAATTTGGCACATGTATTCAAGCCCCTTAGCTTGTCCAAAATACAAAATTTCATAAAAATAGCTCATACAGTTATTGATAAATCAACGTGTAAAAACCGGCATTTTTGTGACTGACTGACATATAGATCACAAACCTAACCCACTTCCAGATGACCTAGAAACTTGAAATTTGGCATCAAGGTAGACTATTAGGTGTATATAGAGGGAAAAATCTGAAAACTGGAAATTATTGATATTTCGATGGAAAAAAAATTATTAATACTTATAGACCAAAATCCTAACCCACTTCTAGATTACTTAGAAACTTGATATTTGGCATGAAGGTAGACTATTAGGTGTATATAAAGGGAAAAATCTGAAAACAGGAAATTATTGATATTTCGATGGAAAAAAAATAATTAATACTTATAGACCAAAAACCTAACCCACTTCTAGATGACTTAGTAACTTGATATTTGGCATCAAGGTAGACTGTTAGGTGTATGTAAAGGGAAAAATCTGAAAACTGGAAATTATTGATATTTCGATGGAAAAAATAATAATTAATACTTATAGACCAAAAACCTAACCCACTTTTAGATGACTTAGAAACTTGATACTTGGCATCAAGGTAGACTGTTAGGTGTATATAAAGGGAAAAATCTGAAAACTGGAAATTATTGATATTTCGATGGAAAAAATAATAATTAATACTTATAGACCAAAAACCTAACCCACTTCTAGATGACTTAGAAACTTGATATTTGGCATCAAGATAGACTATTAGGTGTATATAAAGGAAAAAATCTGAAAATTGGAAATTATTGATATTTCGATGGAAAAAAAAATTAATACTTATAGACCAAAAACCTAACCCACTTCTAGATGACTTAGAAACTTGATATTTGGTATCAAGGTAGACTATTAGGTGTATATAAAGGGAAAAATCTGAAAACTCGAAATTATTGATATTTAGATAGAAAAAAAAATTAATACTTATAGACCAAAAACCTAACCCACTTCTAGATGACTTAGAAACTTGATATTTGGCATCAAGGTACATTATTAGGCGCATACAAAAGAAAAAATCTGAAAACTGAAACTTTTTGACAACTGACCGCGCGTTAGCGAGGGTCTCCTTTTCAGCTTAGGCAAACTGCTTTCATGATGAATAGAATACTTACTATAGTAATTTCTGTACAAAAAGTAATGATATCCCAACAAAAACATAAATGTGAAATGAGAGCCAAGTTCAATATTAAGAATATGTGTTGTTGTTGACTCGCTGACAAAAGAATTGAGATCTATATTGGTGCCAAGTTCTGTGCTGTGTAGAAAATCCTGAAATTATAAAGGATTTGTCTTGGCTAGTTTTACCAACAAACCAAATTTTAGAAAAGTAACGTACCTAGTCAAATATAATAAATAACCTATACGTAAAAACTAGCCAAGACAAATCCTTTATAATTTCAGGATTTTCTACACAGCACAGAACTTGGCACCAATATAGATCTCAATTCTTTTGTCAGCGAGTCAACAACAACACATATTCTTAATATTGAACTTGGCTCTCATTTCACATTTATGTTTTTGTTGGGATATGTATTTTCAGTCAGTTTGGGCTAGTCATTTTCTTTCAAAGTTTATGAAACTTACCTAGTTTATAACTGGCAACAAGGCGATTTTATTGGTATCAAACAGAACGTGTAATCTACACAGGTTCATGTGGAAATTCCAGAAAATTTACATTTTTACTTAGGCAGATATGTATTTTCAGTCAGTTTGGGGTAGTCATGTTCTTTTAATCTTGATCATTCTTACCTCGTTTATAACTGGTAACAAGGTGGTTCTATTGGTACCAAACACAAAGTGTAATCTAGACAGCTTCATTTGGAAATTTGATCGTATTTGTAAGGCTGCCTTTTGTGAAGTTAGCTGCCTATGTAATTGTTGCAATATTTTTCCTATTTTATCTCATACATTTAGCCAGGACATCAGAAAAGTCATTATTTGCTTTTTAGGTTTGTCCCTGACCTTGAAACCGTATATTTTACTGTTTTGTATAATTTATAAAACTCGACTTCTTTATTAGGTCGGGTTATCATAGGCAGATAACTTTAGGCTGCTAACTTCACACTCGTCATTCCGGGTGCCTACCCGCTGTTTTTTTTTGTTTATGGCCGAATGTTGCACAACTTGTACAAGTGTTGTTTGTCTTTTAAAGTACCCAATGATTTGGGTCGAGTTTTTTTTTTGGTCGTCAAGATGACACCAATTGACGTTGTTTGATAACGTTGTTTGGCAACAAAAAAAAATATTACAGAATACGCTTTTGGAGAGACGGCAAAAACATGAACAAAAACATCGTTGATTTAAACTTTCACGATTATTAAACATTATCAAACTGCACAACGGGACTTAATCGCGTATTTAAGTTTTAAGATTTACCTCCGACGTTTCGAGGACGGCGTTGTCCCCGTGGTGGTTGTCAGGTCAACAAGTCTGCGGTGGCTGAGCATTTGCTGGAGTCAGGACCAAACCACTGGATTGAGCTGCATAACCCTAAAATCCTCTCCACGGATCGCCATTTCTACAGTAGAAAAGTGCGGGAAGCCATTGAAATCAAAAAACATTGCAATTTTAATCGGGACGAGGGTTTTAAGATCTCATCCACATGGAATCCAGTCATTAGTAAATGTAAGCGGAAACGAATATCGACAGTCGATAAATCGAATATCGTTAGTGTTGTGTGTCGACAGAGTGACATCCCTAGTGCGCAAAACGTTCAAACTGATAAACAAGACCAAGTGCGGGTAGTTCGAAAAACTCGCGCGGCTAGAAGATGTTGATGTCAACTTGAGCCAGTCTGCTCCGAGACCACGGGGACAACGCCGTCCTCGAAACGTCGGAGGTAAATCTTAAAACTTAAATACGCGATTAAGTCCCGTTGTGCAGTTTGATAAAAACATCGTTACTTTCAGAAGTTTCAGATCATTAATCAATAACGTTGTTAGTATAAAAATGTTAAAAACATTATAAGTGATAGGTACATTTAATCAATACCTAACTATTAAAAAAAAAAACTTTGTGAATTTTAACAACGAATGAAATGCCGTGATATTTCTTTATTTAGGTTCTAAAAACTTCTAAATCAGCACTTTCCAATAATATGAATAGCTGTTAATTTTTTGAGAGAATTAACCTTTTGCGTTTTCTGGTTACATTTTTAATGGTACGGAAATAAAGTTTTCGAGAGGTTCGATTCCTGGTGTGAGCTGCTAGTAAATGCTCTGTATTTTTTTTTTTTGCTGAGACCAAGTAACAAAGAATAGTCAGTTATAGCCGTTGTCGACGCATAAGAATGTATATTCTTTGAATAATTTGGATGGCTGAATATTGGAACGGAAATTCAGTTGGTTTATGTGACTTCAATGCAAAGTTATTCTAGAAAGTGACAACTAAGAGTAATTTGAGTATTGATGACTTTAGTGACTTATGTAGGTGCATCACTTTGTGTTTAGCTTGTCGGTCGATCGTAGGTCACATACCCGAATCAGATATATTCTCACGCATATTTAGTGAAAATGTGTTTGGTAAAGGAGGCTGCGCGGCGACCACAGGTGATGATACATAGTGTTAGGGATGATGATGACACCCGTGGTGGTGTTGATGCCTTGTGTGGCATGGTTTGGGTTCCTGTGTGGAACCGTTGGAGTGATCGGTGTATCACTTTGGAAGTGGCCTGAGTGCTGCTGTGGTCAGTGGACCATATGTGTTGTGATGTGACAATGTGAGTCACGCGTGTTGTGGCCGGCGTGCCACAGGTTTTGAGATGTGACAAGGTATGTCGCATGTGTTGTGGCCGGTGTGCTACAGGTATTAAGACTGTTGAGAGTTGATATGTGATAGTTGAGACATGACATCTTTGTGACTTGTGATGGACGTGGTCGGTGTACCACACGTGTTGTGACGTGACAAGGTGTGTCACATATGTTGTGGGCCGTGGTGCCACAGGTATTGAAACGGTTGAGACATGACAGCTTTGTGACGAACGTGGTCGGTGGACCATGTGGTTACGGCAGGCGTGCCGTGTGACAATTACTATGAGAGACAGTGACATTTAGCGCAAGCTTTATCGCCTGTAGACTTGCAGTGGTGGTGCCCGGATGTGGTGCGGGCCAGAGTGCTTTGAGATTTGAGATTTCAGAAGTCGCATAAATGTTGTAACAACGAGGTGTTGTTTTGATCAATGTAATTTAAATGATATTGATGATGTTCTTATAAGAAAATATAGGTACTCAAACTATTCTTTGTTGCTTGTATTTGTAAAAGAGTTCATTAGATTCGAGCATTTTATTGATTATTTATGTTTGTACTCTTAACGATATTCGTAGCGATATTAATTGCCTAATGGATCTTAGTGACCTGTAGTGATGTTAATAGCCGAATGGATCTTAGTGATCTGTAGTGATATTAATAGCCGAATGGATCTTAGTGATCTGTAGTGATGCTAATAGCCGAATGGATCTTAGTGATCTGTAGTGATATTAGTGGCAGAATAGCCGAACGGTAAAGTTGAATTAAAATTTGCTGAGTTGTCATAATGACTATTAAATGTCTTATTGCACACGAGGACGTGTGACAGTCAGGATCGCCGTGTCGACGCTCAGGTGATGTAATTGGTAAATTGAAAATAATGGGCGCTTACATGACATACTTCCGATTTATCAAAAACACTTGTAAGCGACGTGGGTAATAAAGATGTCTGTTCAAGAGGCTATGGGAGCGTATTAGAGGCGTCAGGGGTTTTTGTAACGTCTGAATGTGTTCTCGGAAATTGCTCTGTTTGATAATTAATTAGCTTATGGTTTTTGTGGACTAGAGTAAGTGGGATCGCCAGGCTGCAGGCTGGCGTCACTCTGGGATTGAATCTCAATCTGGTCGGACAGTAGCAATAGAGACTGCATTACGCCTCGCGTACTTGTACTCGCGTTAAATATCTACGCCCTACGGATGTACCACCTAGTGCATCTAGCCATTCCTGAATACCTAAACCTACATTAAGCCCCGACATATATATTTAGACCTCCTTTCGAACACAAGCTCACTAAATAGGATACCAAGATGTCTATGCAATTCAGGGCGTTGATGATGATGAGATCCCCTTTTGCATAGTGAGTCTTTAGGATACTTAGGCCATTTTAGGAAGGGGAGCCATCTTGATTTTTGGTGCGGTGGGGTAGGGTGAGGAGATGATTTGTCCCATAAAATCATCAATTATGGACGGCGGACTGGGGCTGGACAGATACTGGAGAAGTCTGGAAGCCTTGGTGGACCACCCAGCTCTATGTCTGGTAATCCATTAGCCAAAAACAAGATATGGCTGGAAGAAAGCCTGTAAAGGTCAATGTTCCTGCATAAAACAAGGCCTGCCGTGCACACTTTTATGCAACTGTAGAGGATCCTGCGACAATTCCAGGTAATGTTTTGTTCACATAGCTTCTCAAAATCTTTTTAGGAAATAATATACAATGTAACCCATTTGAAGAATGGAAGGTATAAGCTGGAAAGAGAGGAAAACTAACACGGAAGTATTAAGTTTGGTAGGTGAATAGAGATCTCTGCTGAGAACAGTTGAAAACAGAAGGGTTTGATTTTTTCGCCTTGTATCCGCCTGACTGTCGTTTTCGTCACATAAATTTACATAGTCTTTCATGTTGATATCATGTTTCACATACATCGTTGCTTTATGCATGGAGTAAATAAGTATAATTTCCACAGTGTTGACGAGTTTGTAGTTACATTCATTTAAAATAAGCCACAAAACTGTTTCTAATAAACTGTAAGCCATTTTTCTTAGTTTCTCAAATAATAAAATTGCCATAAGCAACCATATACATACTTCGTCTTTGACTTGGCGGCAGAGGCAGCAAGTTATTAAAATTATTTCTGCTTACGCTGCCAATTCCAACACCTACGATTACAATTAATATTAATTTCATTATTTTGTCGGAACTCATATTAAAGTCAAACAATCAACAACGCACCATAAATCCAATAAAACAGAATGAATATTTTTCAACTTTACCTCCATAACAATTTAAAAAATATAACTACGCGTGTTTGAGTAGACCTTTTTACCGCTAACGTTTAGATGAAATATTTTAAATGTTTTTATTTGTGTAGTTAAATTTATAATTTAAAACTATTGAATGTATTATTTATTAAGTTCATGTTGATTTTATACAAATAAAACTGCAAATTAAGCTGCAAGTACCGTTATTTGAAGCCTATTTAATATTTGAGAGAGAGCGTTACTGTTGACAGATGACGTAGCGGTTCACAATTGGCTGACACCTACCCTCATACCTACCCCCACCTTCAAGTTACGTTTGCCGTTTTACTCCCCTCCATCCACCACCAGGCACCGTGGCTAGATGCCACGGAGCTTGCCTTCATTGGCGTTCTGTTTGTCGGAACGTTCGGTTCACTACAAAAAATTCTTAGAAATCCTTAGATTCTTAGAATTTTTTGTAAGTACTAATTTAAAGTATTCTTTAAAAACGGTGTTACCGTTCGATGTTTGATATAAATAATTTAAAGGATTTGACGGATAGCTCGTGTTCGTCAACGTATTTGGAATAGCTGACACCTGATCGATTCACATCGCGAGTGCAGCGCAGCCGTCGCGTAAGTAAGCGATTTTTATTTTATTTATTTACAGTGAATCGATTCGTCATAAGCACGGAACAGGTCATTAATAAATGTAAAAGTGAATGGCTATTTATAGGCCTCAGTTTTATTGTCTTCCGGAGGGGACTGTAAGGTTCCTATTACAGAATAGAACTGCCAATTAACTTCGGTGTTCTTAAAAAGATGCGCTCTGTGCCGTCGTATGTTATGCTAAACCATCTGTGTTTTTGCATTAAGTAAGCTTAGTCTAATTACAATGATAATGGTAGTAAGGTATATGACCTGATATTTTCCGTGCATTTCCATAATTTCTGGTACTGTGCTGCCGTGATACAAGACCCCCTAATTTTCAAACTGGTTCAGAAAGGGGCTATAATGTCGAAAATATGCTACAATAAGAGGCCATGATCATCAGAAATACTACCTATGTTTGGTACGCCATGGGCCATTAAAGAGTTACTCTAGTATCATGTCCGCCTTAAAGTTGACGAAGCCCCTATCGCGGGGCTTCTATTTTCGCTCTGAGGGTCGAAAGGTAACTAACAAACCTACATCGAATACCTTATTTTCAAGCTTTGTGTTCATATCCTTTGGAAAGTTTTTTCTTAAATAATACCGACGTTGGATGCACAGTACCGTCAGTACCTCTGTGGATTTTATTTTCAATAAGGGTTTTGTATAGGTACCTAATAATAAAAAGTGCCACTGCAAAAAAAAAAAAAAACATCTTCTAGTTACAGCAAGGGATTTAAAAGTGAAACTCTTGTATGTATAAGTGACATATCTCTATTCAGTTTATGCGTTATTGTGATTTTTGGTTAATCATGAGTTTTAATCTTTATACATACAAAATTTATATTTGCTATACATATATGTATACCCACATACAGGAGAAGCACACTATTTGGCCCTTTGCTATAATAACAACCCTTGTGAGAAAAGGAGGTTCAAATTATTTTTCTGTTCATGACATAATAAAGTAATTGAACGCCGCCTGCACAAGGGATGATAAATATCCTGCTGCATAAGCAGAGTAGTACAATCTTGCATTATGTAAATTAGCATACTTACTCCTACTACGATAATTATCCAGCTGCGTATGCGGGTATTAGCGGAAATATTATTGAAAAAGCGTATATAATACAAATAACATACTTAACATTTCCCGCCTGCGTAAGGCGTGTGAATATTATTATTAAGCCAACTGAAGATACGCCGCCTGCGCAAGGCGTGTGATCTTCATTAACCTGCTACGCTAGCAGATGAAACAAAATGGGCACTATAAGACTGGCATAATATAATCAACAATGGCTCCATATACCACTTATTCCGCCTGCGCAAGGTGTGGAAAATTATTAGCCATGGGGGAAAAATAACTTATAATCAGACATTGTTCTGAATCCTTAAAAAGCAAGGTTGCTTTCTAGTTGTTAGACTAAAATTAAACAATTTTAAAGCGTAAACACGCTAAGTACTTATGTTAAAATTATACAAAAGGCCTGCGCAGGGCGTGAAACATCCATTAGCCTGCTGCGCAAGTGGGTATCAATTAGTTCATGGTTTCACTAACCAAATATTGCTACTACCAACATGCATGCAACATGCATGTAAGCATTTACCATACATGTACCTATTTATCATGTTTTTCAACATGCCAATATAATTCACCCCTCATGTAAATCTCTGCCTACGATAGGCATTTGAGAATTTAATCATATTTTCGCCTTGCTGCGAAATCACACCCCAAAACATTAAATTGTCTCGGGAAGACCCTAATCTTAACATTACAAGATCCTAAGAGGATAAAATAAGTCTTAACACACTCACTGCCAGCGACCCGCTAGGCGGGTGCCCTTTTCGTAGGGGCTGTTCGTTGCATAGGTGATTTTCTCGTGTTATCGGCCACGCTCGGAACGCGTAGCTCGCGCTGACACTGTGTTAATCTGACTTTTGGGTCAGTAACATTAGAAATCACCAAAAACGTGACGAATCCCGTTTTTAACAAACCCAAAGTCTGGATTCGAAAGTGTGGTCATACGCGGCCCAGTCAATGGCCAAGGTCATGATAATCTAGATACTAATCGTTGAACAAAGATTTTTTGGAAATTGCTATTGAATTTAATTAGCCGGCCGCCCCGCCGCTACATAATGCGAGTCATTTAAAAATATAAATATAATGCCCTGGAATGGTTCAAGGTTCTTGACCATTCATTCATCATTTAAGCCCACGTGGGTTAAACACATTTTAGAAAACGGTACCTTCCATGGACATAAAAACAAATGTTGGATGTATCCCGCCTCTAATGGTGCAGCATAAAAAAAATAGCTTTAAACTCCCTTAACTTTGCGTTGTCTACAGAAAAGACGTGAGCAAGTTAACCATAATATAAAATGTGTATGACCCACAATTGGTATGTTCATCGACTCATTGTCAGTCCAAATGAAAGAAAGCCTTTTTGGTATCAATCCAGATGACGACTGATAGATGATGACTCAGGCTTTAAAGATAAATATCCTAGATTCCCTAGACGATTTCATATCAGAACCTTTTCTTGAACCCTCGCACTTTTCGCAGTTGAAAGACTGTATTTACCTATTGATTCGAATCTACTTTCAAACCTAAAACCTGACCGTAGGTTAGGATTTTCCCTGGAAAATGTAAGCAGGCAAACTCGAGGGTTATTTCTATACCAATGCTCATTAATTGGTGTGCTGTGAAATTTCTCACATTCATTACTTTGGCATTTGGCAACAATAACGTAGAAACCTGTATCTATTTACTTTACGAATGTTGCAAATATACCTAGGTGAAAATCAGTGAGCTCACTGGGATACCTAACATTAAATTTTATTTAAATCATTTTATTATAAACCATTGAACGATTTAAAGCTATGCAACGGCGCTATACCCCACGCAACAGTTTGAATTGATTCTAAAACTTGAAGTGATGTATCATTCGTTTTTCTTAAAAAACTGGAAAATTCGAAGGCTGATTAATGCCAAATTAATATATAATACTTATTATTAATATCATTATACATGCAAACGAAGAACCTTACTATAACCTGTCAGGCAATAACATCTCCTTGTTAAGATAAGTAGTTAGATTATGTCTATATATCTTGTACTTCCTTGAGCTTGCATCAGGTAGTGCAATTAATCCCGAAATAAGCATTCGTGGACAAAGCTAGAACTACCAGCAAGCATGGCTATTACTTATATGTTTTAAACAATGCGAATTGTAATTTATTAAAACGTTTATTGAACGTAGATCTATCATCTACTCACGAGCCAAACCTAGGCTTAATAGGAACGCAAACATAGTAATATGTATGCAAAATACCAGACGATACAACAACAAGCGGGAGAGCATTCTCCGGACAGAATTATCAAGATGAAATTGTAAATGGTTAACAGAAATGGACGAGCTTTTATTACTAATGATACAGAACGTGCTTAAAATTCTGATTGCTTACTTAAGATTTTAATCGGTCACTTTATGTTAATAATTACCTAAACTAAAGGCCATGTAAAGTTTATTCAGATATAACGCCTTGATATAATGCTTGGCCATACATCTTGCTTGATGGTACATAATTGCAATAAAAAAGTAATGAGACCTTTACGAGAAACAATCCTAGTATTATTCTTGCTGTATTACAGCCGTTGAATTAGTAAAGTCCAGATACTTACCATATTAGCCCTAATTATTATACCAACATGTTATAAAATAAAACCTCATCATAGGCTGGTTAAAGTATGGGCTCAGGCCCAAAAATATTTTAAGAATACTCTCTGGGGCGAGGTTTTACTAACGTAGCGATTTCAGGGAAAAAAACTGTGATTGTTACAACATGATTAGATTTTTAATATTATAATTGAGGATTGTATATTTTACAAGGCCAATTACATTCTGAATGGCTGCGCGCTGTACACAATTGACTGCAGAGAAATCGTATTTGGTAAAGGGTTGAACTCCTTCAGATGATTAACAGAAAGCTGTTATAGCCCTACCTAAATTAATCATCAATATATCACTTACCTACTGTTTATTTAAGATCGTACAACAGCTGGCATGTAAAAGCAGCTAATCAGTTAATCCATGAATTAATTGACCAAAAGCCATGACTTACTTCTACAG
Source organism: Cydia splendana (assembly GCF_910591565.1). NCBI lineage: Eukaryota > Metazoa > Arthropoda > Insecta > Lepidoptera > Tortricidae > Cydia > Cydia splendana. The sequence goes on from NW_026946903.1 coordinate 701,124, forward strand.
TATAAGAAACACGATGGCATGTATTATGGTTGTGATAAGTGCACTTTTGAAATGAATTAATTGCCTTTAAGACTGTAAGATTTTTGAAAAGAAACAAGAGAGGCTCTGAGAAAATGTATAAAATCGTTTTTGTGTGCCTATAAGTTGAATTGTATCCTGCCTTATTAATACTAATATCTGGTAACCATATCTGGGTACAGGACACTGAGAAGTGTCAATAATCAAAGTTTATTTTCCTCGTTGCAAGATAAAATAAGTAAAGTACACCAGAATTATTTGTTAGTATGTGGACCTTGAAATAAATGGAAACACAAATGATGATCTGAATATAATTGTGGGATGGAGAAAATAAAAACATGATTGTTTGCAGAAATGATTTTCATAAACACAGTTTTCTATACACATGTCTTTTGCTTTTAACAACACTCCTTACCTATCCATAAATAATAATGTATAGTAAAATATGTCACTGCACACTTTAGACCATTAGTCTATTTCACATTCATCCATGTACCCGGATTGTTAAGTGCACTTGTACTCGTTAATTCCATCAGTTTCATTTATCATTATAAATGGATCACATTGGCGTTTTCTGACCACCAGGCGATCACAGACACGTCTCAAATATTAAATAGGCTTCAAATAACGGTACTGAAGCTTAATAGCAGCGTTTTACCTTACAATAAAACGCTTATTAAGCGAAATACCTTATTTGAAGCCTATATTTTTAAATTCGCCTGTGGCTACAACACTCAGTTGCAATAAACCACATCACTTTTATTAAGGCCGTTGAGGGTACTTTTGGCTTGCTGTTTTTTCTCCCACCATGCAGGATGCAATGAGCAACATCTATAATCTATACAGCCCAATGTACTGGTACGTCTATGTTTTATTTCACATTGGAAAATTGAATAATAATAATATTATATGCAACCCTTTGGTAAGTGGTATTATTGCAACTTCGTTTTATTTATAATTATTTGAGATCCAATGAAGGCAAGCTCCGTGGCATCTAGCCACGGTGCCTGGTGGTGGATGGAGGGGAGTAAAACGGCAAACGTAACTTGAAGGTGGGGGTAGGTATGAGGGTAGGTGTCAGCCAATTGTGAACCGCTACGTCATCTGTCAACAGTAACGCTCTCTCTCAAATATTAAATAGGCTTCAAATAAGGTATTTCGCTTAATAAGCGTTTTATTGTAAGGTAAAACGCTGCTATTTATAGCAAACATTGTTTTTTGTTTTTTTTTTATAGGCGTAGTGGCAGAGTGTCATTACGAACCATAAAGCAAATACTGCCTCTAGTTTTTTTTTATGGATGAATGCCACGATGCTGTGTCACAAATATCTGTGAAATGAAAATTAAAAAAGAGGACTTTGCCGGCCTAGGCCTGCAAGATGTGTATGAAATTCCATTAACGACCTTTTGTCCTAGCCGCACCTGAAACGTCATACTTCGCAGCCTATTATAAGGAACATAACATCAATATGTGATATTTCATAAGATTTCAAGAATAAATTATAATTATTTTGTGTGCGTTATGTTAAACTTATGGCATTCAGTGGGTAGTGATTAGAAATGTGATTTGTGTTTACCCGAATATTTGTTAATTAATATGTCGGTAGTCGCGAAAATGACCCTACTCTCCTACCCGCCAATTCAAATGATGAAAAAGTATAAATGTAACTTACCATGAGATGGAGGGGGCATTCTCGCTTTGGCGCTTGAACCGGTAACATTGAGTAGGAAGGCTTACTGCTTGTTAAGTTAAGAATGTCGAAAGTGTTGAAGTAGGAACTTAGAGTAAAATAAAGGCAATTGATTGTACGAAGGACTTTGATTCATCACAAGTCAGAAGTGGTAACACGGCGCCCATAAAAGGACCAGAACGTGTGAGTACCTAGTATATCTACATATACATATTTTATATACATACATATTTTATATACTTACTCTGACGTTATGGTAGTAAGTTTTAAGTTGTGTAATGCTTATAATCTCAAAACCTGATTAATAATATGCAGATACGCGATCATAGTCAAGTTGAAGTAACGAAGTAGACTTGTTACGTAATTTATAACTCTGCGGGTAACTTTTTACAAGAGTCATGTTACGATTATGTACAGTGCAGTTACTACTGCACTGTACATAAGATGTTATTTTTATTTTTGTGTAGTATCAATGTTTAGCGAAGTTGAATACAATGGATACGATTTGGATAAATATTTAATGAATCCGTTAGCAATTACAAAACAAACAAGTACTGTACGTGTACCATTAAAGGCAAGTACGTTTATTGTCGTTAAAGGAACAATTTTATTTAACTGATTTAAATTTTAGTGGTTTTAAATTTTAATATGCCCATATTGTGAAGAGACATGCAGAAGTTCTCGGTTGTTATGCAGATCTAGTTGAAATACGTCCTGTCGTTAAATGAAAGTGTTTACATACATGTGCATCCTATATTTGAGTTTCGAATACTGAACCTAATCTATTAAATAGTAGGTATATTTAGTATGAGCTAAATGATCCAATAGCAAGTCATGCTTGATAACCGCCTCTGGTTAGTTTTGAAATGAATGAAGAGTGTCTTAAGTGATTACTATGTACCTTAAGTGCCGTGTAACGACAATTACGTGGTTTGGTAACAACAATTAAACTTTCAATATTGATTTGGCTATTATGTATGTGTACCATGTAGGTAATATAACCGGATCTAATGTTTAGTTACCTATGTAGGTGGGTAAAAGTATAGTTAGCATGTAGTTAGTCACCAATGTCACCATGTATGTGGTGTACTATAGTCAGACTCTAATGGTTCTAGATATCATGTAGGTGGTATCATATAACCGGGTCTAATGTTTAGTTACCTATGTATGTAGGTAAAAGTGTAGTTAGCATGTAGTTAGTCACCATGTATGTGGTGTACTATAGTCAGACATTAATGGTTCTAGATATCATGTAGGTGGTATCATATAACCGGGTCTAATGTTTAGTTACCTATGTATGTAGGTAAAAGTGTAGTTAGTCACCATGTATGTGGTGTACTATAGTCCGACATTAATGGTTCTAGATATCATGTAGGTGGTATCATATAACCGGGTCTAATGTATATATGTAGGTGGGTAAAGGTAAAGGTGTAGTTAGCATGTAGTTAGTCACCATGTATGTGGTGTACTAATAGTCAGACTCTTAGGGTTCTAGATATCATGTAGGTGGTATCATATAACCGGGTCTAATGTTTACAGCCATGTAGATGTGCTGTTTATGAGTGCGGCCATGTAGTGTGCTGCTAGAGTCTACAGCCATGTAGATGTGCTGTTTGTGAGTGTAGCCATGTAGTGTGCTACCAGAGAATTTAATACGAGTTTGAGTCTAATACGAGTTTGAGTCAAATACGAGTTTGAGTCTTATACGAGTTTGAGTTTAATACGATTTTGAGTCTAATACGATTTTGAGTCTAATACGATTTTGAGTCTAATACGATTTTGAGTCTAATACGATTATGAGTCTAATACGATTTTGAGTCTAATACGATTTTGAGTCTAATACGATTTTGAGTCTAATACGATTTTGAGTCTAATATGAGTTTGCGTCTAATACGAGTTTGAGTCTAATACGAGTTTGAGTCTAATACGAGTTTGAGTCTAATACGATTTTGAGTCTAATACGATTTTGAGTCTTAACGATTTTGAGTCTAATACTATTTTGAGTCTGATACGATTTTGAGTCTAATACGATTTTGAGTCTAATACGATTTTGAGTCTAATACGATTTTGAGTCTAATACGATTTTGAGTCTAATACGATTTTGAGTCTAATACGATTTTGAGTCTAATACGATTTTGAGTTTAATTAATACGATTTTGAGTACAATACGATTTTGAGTTCAATACGATTTTGAGTTCAATACGATTTTGAGTTCAATACGATTTTGAGTTTAATACGATTTTGAGTTTAATACGATTTTGAGTTTAATACGATTTTGAGTTTAATACGATTTTGAGTTTAATACGATTTTGAGTTTAATACGATTTTGAGTTTAATACGATTTTGAGTTTAATACGATTTTGAGTTTAATACGATTTTGAGTTTAATACGATTTTGAGTTTAATACGATTTTGAGTTTAATACGATTTTGAGTTTAATACGATTTTGAGTTTAATACGATTTTGAGTTTGAGCTTAATACGATTTTGAGGTTGAGCTTAATACGATTTTGAGGTTGAGCTTAATACGATTTTGAGTTTGAGCTTAATACGATTTTGAGTTTGAGCTTAATACGATTTTGAGTTTGAGCTTAATACGATTTTGAGTTTGAGCTTAATATGAGTTTGAGTTTAATACGAGTATATAGTACGAATTGTCTGAATAGTCTAGAGCTGTTTATGAATGTGGCCATGTAGTGCGCTGCTAGAGTCTACAGCCATGTAGGTGTGCTGTTTATGAGTGCGGCCATGTAGTGTGCTGCCAGAGATCTTAAAGAGTTTAAAAATTTAAAGAGTTTATCTTGAGTTTAAAGAGTTAAAGAGTTTATTTTGGGTTTAAAGAGTTTATTTTGAGTTTAAAGAGTTTAAAGTGTTTATTTTCAGTTTAAAGAGTTTATTTTCAGTTTAAAGAGTTTATTTTGAGTTTAAAGAGTTTATTTTGAGTTTAAAGAGTTTATTTTGAGTTTAAAGAGTTTCTTTTGAGTTTAAAGAGTTTATTTTGAGTTTAAAGAGTTTCTTTTGAGTTTAACGAGTTTATTTTGAGTTTAAAGAGTTTATTTTGAGTTTAAAGAGTTTATTTTGAGTTTAAAGAGTTTATTTTGAGTTTAAAGAGTTTATTTTGAGTTTAAAGAGTTTATTTTGAGTTTAAAGAGTTTATTTTGAGTTTAAAGAGTTTATTTTGAGTTTAAAGAGTTTATTTTGAGTTTAAAGAGTTTATTTTGAGTTTAAAGAGTTTATTTTGAGTTTAAAGAGTTTATTTTGAGTTTAAAGAGTTTATTTTGAGTGTAAATAATTTGAGTTTAAAGAGTTTATTATGAGTTTAAATAAGTGTAGGGTGAGAAGAAAGTTTAACAACCAATCATGCAGCGCACTGAAATTTAATTACAGGGTAAAATGGATTCCAATATTGACACCCCGAGATCACCTAGACTGCCGTCACGAGCAAGACTGATGCAGAGTCGCGGTAGACGCTGGAGGTTAGCGACGGTGAATCTACCACAGAGGACGCTGTGGACTGCGACGGCCGAGCGCGAGAACAGCCTGAATACAGATGTCGTCACCACAGCAGGCGCTGACGACGAGGGCCTCTCTCAGATGACCCGCACGAAGAAGGACCGCGGGAGTCAAGGCGACGCTCAAGAAGGACCTACAGTAGAGGACGTCATCAAGCATGTAACTAGTATTGTAATTTGAAAAAAAAATGTTTGATTTCAGAGAGAAAATATTAGATAATTGCAACTGTTAATTACAAACCTGAATAAGCCATTAATGTAATTACGTAGCTTCCCCAAAACATTATACCCATAAACAGTTCTTACATTTACCATAAAAGGTCTAAAAATTTGATTATTGATGTCAGTTATTATGGCTCATACTGTGGTAGTTGTCTCTTTCTTCTTATTCTGATATATTAGGCTAAATTGTATTGCTCGTGCCATGTTTGTTATAAGTATGTTACAGTACTAAAATCAATGCAATGAAATTTGGGCTTATTCTATAAGTACGTGCCGATAATAATGTCTGTAATCCTGCGTGTAATAAGCTAAAATAACTAATCGTATGGGGTTGACAGTGTGGACGATGTATTTCGTGAACGTTAACATGATCAGTAGTATAAGTAGGTATTTAAATAGGTATCCCTTTTTATGTAATAGTAATACTAGTCTGAAGAATGAATACCGTTTACATCTGCAATACCGGATACCATGAGTAAATTAAGTAATTTGAAGTTTACCTCTACTAGAGTTGCTGTAATTCTTTGTATTATTTTATTGTATTCTGGTGTACAATGAAGAGTATTGGTATTGTATAAACAGACTAGTCTAACTATAATAGGATTGAAAAGGCATCGGGCAACACGGCCGAGTGTGATATTATTGTTGATCGTGCACCGGAGGTAGCACGCAGTCGGATGGCCGAGTGTGATATTTCATAAGATTTCAAGAATAAATTATAATTATTTTGTGTGCGTTATGTTAAACTTATGGCATTCAGTGGGTAGTGATTAGAAATGTGATTTGTGTTTACCCGAATATTTGTTAATTAATATGTCGGTAGTCGCGAAAATGACCCTACTCTCCTACCCGCCAATTCAAATGATGAAAAAGTATAAATGTAACTTACCATGAGATGGAGGGGGCATTCTCGCTTTGGCGCTTGAACCGGTAACATTGAGTAGGAAGGCTTACTGCTTGTTAAGTTAAGAATGTCGAAAGTGTTGAAGTAGGAACTTAGAGTAAAATAAAGGCAATTGATTGTACGAAGGACTTTGATTCATCACAAATATTTCATTGCATGTTTGAGAAAATTTTATTATTCGGTCCATACAGAGCGCCATTAACACAGCGGCCGCCATCATGCGCACCAGTGTTGCCAGCCATCTGCTTATTTATTGATGAACACCACAAGAAGCATAACGTTACTTTGCATAATTATTAAATGGTATACCTAAATACAAAAAGAAAATTGTTACGTCATCAAATAGCGGTATTTGAAAGCAATTGCAGCCAATTTAAATTTAGTTTGGACGGACGATTTTTTCCATATATCTAACCAATTTATAGGTACCGATACGTTCTATTTATTTTTGCATTATGGTACGGAACCCTTCGTGCGCGAGTCCGACTCGCACTTGCCCGGTTTTTTGTTATACATAATAATATTTTTTTGTGTTTGATGTTATGGATAATTTATGTTCTGCCAAATCTGTTATGCGAATTCATACTATGACAATTAATGTTAGGCGTATTAAGGGGTACTCGGTCGTTTCGTTGCTGTCATATGGACATAATCCCGTAATGACATTTTCAGAATTTGAAGACCTGTGTTACTACTTCGTACACCAAGTCCACCAAAGGAGTGTTCATGTGACTGCAACGAAACGGCCAAGCCGTACTGTTTGACCAAGATGTTGACTTTATACAGTTAGTGCGTACAAAGTTAGGACTTACAGAGTAAAAGTCTTGGTACCTAATACTGGATCTGATAACTTTTTAGTGTAAAAGCTTTATGCGCCTAGTTTTGGCAACACTACATGAAATGTTTTTGGTGGGATTTCATTCATTTTTGTAATAGTTGATATACCACCCAGAAATTACATTATCGTTTATAGAACCTACGATCGATACAGGGTCATGTAAACAGACATAATTTTAAAACATTTTAACATTTAAGTTTTTATAAAAGTTAAGTACGTATTCTATGTATGTAGGGATCACAGAATAAGGGTAACATTCCATTTCTGACCGCAGCTGCACTACTAGTACGAACGCGTCGGTGTTATTGTCAATTTCCATAGTAAAATGAATGGTAGTGCTGCTGTCGTTGGAAATGGACTGTCACCTTAAAGTAAATAATAGTACTACCGTACAGAAAGGAAACTTCCTACAAATCCGAAGTTTGACAGCCGTTCAGGTTCGAATCATGCTGTCCCTTTCTAATATATGGTACCATCCCTTTCGGCTATTTAGGGTTGTCAAAAATTCAAAATTCATTCTGTGGTCGTGCACGCAAACGGACGTCAAGTTGTGTCAACCCTAATAATTGCTTGGAGCAATACTTAGCCGAACGGAGCCGAGTATGCCCGAAGGGAGGAGTTTCGCACTACTATATAAATTATAATTCAGGAATTTTATTTATAATAAATTTAAAGTTCTTAGAAATTTTAAAGCATTCGTAAATCGGGATTGTTTTTAGGGTTCCGTACTCTAAGAGTAAAACGGGAACTTAGTACTAAGACTCCTCTGTCCGTCTGTCTGTCTGTCTATCTGTCCATCTGTCTGTCACCAGGCCGTATCTCATGAACCGTGATAGCTAGACAGTTGAAATTTTCAAAGCTGATGTATTTCTGTTGCCGCTATAACAATTAACAACAAATACTAAAACCAGAACAAATTAAATATTTAAGTGGGGCTCCCTTACAACAAACGTGATTATTTGGCCGTTATTTGCGTAAGTAAATCATATGGACATATGGTCATATGGACACCTGTACAGGTCGGCGGCTTCAAATTTCAAGAACGATCATCGACCTGACACTCATGTTGAGTCGGTTAGTTTGTGTGTTGCTGACACGGTAAAATGTGCCGCACGCGCCGCTGCACCGCCCGCGCGCCCCCCGCTCGTGCGACCGCCCCCTGTCACCTCGAAGTCACGTCAGCGTGCATATGCTGACGTCGCCGGTCAGCCTGTCGCAGCTAACCGGGTCAACCCGCCTGTCAAGGTGAATGAAGCACGGGCTCCACTTAAGGAGAAGTCCTCCCAAACCGATGTGGATAAGGAGGGATTCACACTGGTGGAAAGGAAACACAAGGCGCGCAGGGCGCCTCGTAAGCCTCTGTGTGGCACTGCGGAGCCGGTTAATTCTGGCCTACGAATTGCGACACCGAGTAAGGCGCTTTACGTGTCACGCCTACTGTAACGTTGCACGTTACTATATGTAGGTAATTGGGGTAAGTAATATAAGACATAAGAACTTATAGTATAATATTCATATTATATACGCTCATATTGTATAAGTTTGTTTTGTATACCGTTCAAGGTGTATAACGAACGTTAGATATAACATCAAAATATCTATTTTTGTTAATTATAACGTTATTTAAGTATAATATCATTGTCTATAACGATCATTATGTATAACGTTCATAATATCTCAGATTTATAATGTATATTACTCAATACATCTAACACTAAAATGCATAATGCTCGTATAGAATAAACCAGTTCGCAGTTCTAACCTAACCAAACCCACTTTTCTGGCAGCAGTTTGTTTTCTGTAGGGGTCGCAGTTCTAACCTAACCTAACCTACTTTTCTGGCAGCAGTTTGTTTTCTGTAGGGGTCGCAGTTCTAACCTAACCTCACCTACTTTTCTTGCAGCAGTTTGTTTTCTGTAGAGGTCGCAGTTCTAACCTAACCTAACCTAACCTACTTTTCTGGCAGCAGTTTGTTTTCTGTAGGGTCGCAGTTCTAACCTAACCTAACCTACTTTTCTGGCAGCAGTTTGTTTTCTGTAGGAGTCTCAGTTCTAACCTAACCTAACCTACTTTTCGGGCAGCAGTTTGTATTCTGTAGGGGTCGCAGTTCTAACCTAACCTAACCTACTTTTCTGGCAGCAGTTTGTTTTCTGTAGAGGTCGCAGTTATAACCTAACCTAATCTACTTTTCTGGCAACAGCTTGTTTTTTATAGGGGTAGCAGTTATTACCTATTTAGTATATCATACGCTATTATATTTCATAATCATTATACTAAAAGATAGTATATACTATGACCGATATACGTTATGTATGTTATATAAACTGAATTTAGATTATTTGAGTGTTATATAAAGATACATTATACAAAATGAGTATTATGTGAATTGACCGTTATTCCTAATAAAAATATTGATTTTGATGTTATAGCAAACGTTCATTATATCTTGTGAACGTTATTAATATGAAATTATATATTATGTAGTTATATCTCGTGGTGCCTTGTAATCCATCCAATATGTACTATTAAAAACGCATGCCATATATCTGGTTTTGTCTTTTCGGTATCCTACCAAGTCCCCATTAACCAGGTTAAGATAACAAGAGGACCCTTGTACTCCAGGAGTTCAATGTTCTACGGCAGATCCTACCCGTGACATTATTTCCATTAATTAGCGAAGTCAGTCAAAAACATCACCTTTCCTGTCTTATATTCTATCTAGCTTCAAATCTCATTTTTATTCACTACAATGGCGCCCGAAGGAAAAAAGCTTTACATATTGACCTGGTTACTGTGAGCTTGGGAGAGTGATAACATAAATTTATAAAATTTTTGTCATTTAAAAAACAAAAAACTTAACATTAAAAAAGTTAAGTGGAATTATTAGTTTTAAAAATAAAATATCATTTAATTTGTAACTATACTTGTGACAGGGTGGCAAATTTATCAATTATTGTAGTTATTATTAGGCTACACTATGAATAATTAGCATAGCGCTTAGCCACAAATTATTTTTCCTACTACGCTCCATTTCAGAGCATAAGTAGTGGTAATTTACTTGAATATTTCCGATATCAACGGGAGTGTTATTAGCTTATAATACTTAGGTGCACACCCTGACACAAGTAAAGCAGCAATCCTACCGACATGTCAGACGACGAAGGGGACGAATTTCATGATACAGGTGCGAGGGAAGCCAAACCCCCCACCACTACTCGGGAGTTAACAGGGTTCAATCCCTCATATGTCAATACACGACCGCGGGGTGCCGCTGCAGACACCCACCCACCCGGCCCATCCACGTCAAAACCACTAGAGTCTATTTTACCACATTTGGGGGCTCCGAGCCTTGTCCGTCAAACCAACTCAACCTTAACAGGGGCAGTCGCTACAACCCCAACGACTGGGACTGCGGGCAGTACAGAACGCCTTGTGCATGTACTGCGCGAAGACCATTTGCGGTCATGGAATTTGAAATTTTCAGGTGACTCAGATGTCACCGATTTTTTCCTTAGGATTGACGACTACAGACGAAGCCGAGACACCCCGGAGCGCAAGGTGCTTAAATGTTTTGCAGATTTATTAAGCGGAAAAGCCTTAGATTACTATAGGCACATACGCGACGGAGTCTCCTCGTTGTCGGAATTACAGGATCATTTCAGATCGTTTTTTACATCGATAGACAATGATTATACTTTAGAAAAAACTATTCGAGAGCACCGACAATCACCAGGCCAATCTTTACACTTTTACATATTGGAGATGCAAACTATGAATGCGCGGCTGACATCAAAATTGTCAGAAACAACCTTACTGCAGATAATTAAACATAATATTTTGCCATCATATGGACACTTGTTGGCTGTCGACGACTCGAATAGCATTCAAAATCTTATAGCTATAGGTAAACGTTTCGAAGCTTATTCAGGCTTACCTGGGCCTACAAATAATTCAAAAAACACAAAATCAATTAAACAAATTAACGAAATTAAAACTTATAATCAGAGAAATTTCAAAAATAATAATACACAAAGACAAATAAATCATAGAAACAATCAACTCACTTGTAAAAAATGTAAAAAATCGGGACATTCATACCAACAATGCCGCACTATTCCAGGCATTGTTTGCTTTCAGTGCGGTCAGAAAAATGTGCTTACAAGCACCTGCCACAAATGTAATCCTGCCAAGGGCAGACCAGCGCCGGAAGCAGACAATGTCCAAAAAAACTAGATAGACCAGGAGCCATCAAAGCAATCTCAAACAGACTATATTTAGGTGCGGTGACTCCTGGTGTAAAGGCGGTTGAAGGAGATAACCGAATTTACATTGATTTTAAGGTACGAGAACGAATATACACAGGTCTAATGGACTCAGGAGCAAATTTAAGTATAATAGGGAACAATTACCATAAACATATCTTAAATTTAGGATTTAATTTAATAAATTATACTACAACTGCGACTTGCGCAAACCGTTCTGTGGTTGAGGTCATAGGCAAAATCCTATTACCAATCAATTTCAGAGGGATGCTTTATAATATCGTGTTTATGGTAATCCCAGAAGTATCTGATGATTTCATTTTTGGCATGGATTCTATAATAACGCTAGAATTAATAGATCTGTTTAAATTAAAAGATATACACTCTTTAAAAAGGAAAACAACACTTAGGCCGGAGTCACTAAAATCATTATGTACCATAGTGCCAAAACATGACCTCTCCCCTCTTGAATCAATTCAACTAGACAAAGTAATAAATGAATTTAAGTCAATTAGTACAGAGGAGCGAGGTCTGGGTAAAACATCTTTAGTAGAGCATTAGGATCACAACAACGGGGCCACCAATAAAACAACGATATTATCCCCTTTCACCGGTTAAACTGAAGGCCTTAAATGACGAAGTAGACCGGATGCTTCAGTTGGGCGTGATAGCACCATCTAAATCACCATGGTCCAACCCCGTTGTTATGACCCCAAAGAAAGACGGTTCCTGGAGATTTTGTTTAGACGCCAGGAAACTTAACGACGTCACCGTCAAGGACTCATATCCTGTACCATACATTAATTCAATTTTAGATAATTTACGTGGCACACGGTACTTAAGTTCAATCGACTTATCGGCGGCCTACTGGCAAATTTCACTAAGTGATTCCGACAACGTCGACGGCTCCGGCACGTCATGTCAAAAATGTGCATTCGTGGTACCAAACCGCGGACTATTTGAATTTAAGCGCGTCCCGTTCGGTATATCGAACGCGGGCTGCGAATTACAACGTTTAGTAGACTCTCTTTTTCACCATAAATACGGCGAGAAGATCTTCGCATATTGTGACGACCTTCTCATAGCCACCAATACCTTTGAAGAGCATATAATTATTTTAAATGACGTGTTTCAAGCTTTAAGCAAGGCAGGTCTGACTATAAATTTTAGTAAGTGCGAATAAGTCAGAGCTCAGGTACCTCGGATACATAGTCGGTTCACAAGGTCTACTAACAGATCCACAAAAGCTAGATAGCATTAAAAATTTCCCGCGCCCAACAACCGCTAAGCAACTACGCGCATTTATAGGGCTCTGTTCATATTACCGACGATTCGTGGCAAATTTTTCAACTATTATAGCCCCGATGACAGCTTTAATTGGCAAAAAGAAGGGTAGAGACACCGTAGACTGGACAGAGGAAGCAGAGAGGTCATTCCTGGCGCTTAAAGAAGCCCTCACCCAGGCTCCGGTGCTCGCCTGCCCTGATTTTTCCAAACCATTCCAGATACATTCAGATGCATCAAGCGTCGGCATCGGCAGCGTACTTATTCAGGAATTGAGCGGTATAGAACACCCCGTAGCTTTTTATTCTAGGTTGCTTACGAAAACGGAACGAAATTACAGCACAACCGAACGCGAACTCCTAGCATTAGTGGATTCAATAAATCATTTTAGACCGTACATAGAAGGTAGCCGCTTCGTAGTAGTCACTGACCACATGTCGCTAAAATGGCTCAAAACGCTAAACAACCCTTCAGGTCGCTTAGCGCGATGGGCAATGCAGTTATCTTGTTTTAACTTTGAAATTAGACATAAAAAAGGTTCCATGCACATACCGGACGTTTTGTCACGTATTGAGGCAGTAATATTCGAGGGAGGTTGCAGTTCTAAAGATAATTGGTATAATAAATTATTTAAAAATGTAGAATCAAACCCAGTATTTCATAAAAACTATCAAATAAAAAATAAAGTACTATTTAGGTATTCAAAACCGATATCAAATTTACAGACAGAAAATAATTGGAAAATAGTTTTACCTAGAGAATTAATACCAGAATGCATCAAAGAAAATCATGAAAAACTAACAGTACATCCTGGCACATTTAAAACCTTATCAAAAATTAAAGAAAACTATTTTTGGAAAGGCATGTACTTATGCAGATGTGAAAAATTAAGTGGCCACGTGTGAGAAGTGTAAGGCATACAAACACTCAAATCAGCCTCCACATGGGCACATGACAAACCAGAAAAAGGTTAATAAACCTATACACACTTTATCCATCGACCTAATAGGTCCTTTAGTACAATCATATTCTGGTCACGTCTACATACTGTCTATAGTTGATGTATTCACAAAATACTGTTGGATTCACCCACTTAGAACTGCGACAACTAAAACAGTAACTTCATTTATAGAATCAGAAATTTTAAATAAAGAAGGAATTCCATGTGTGTTAATTTGCGACAACGCGACAATATTCCAAAGTAAACAATTTAAAGATTTTTGTGCCACACATCTGATACCAAGAATATTTTATAACGCATATTATGCACCTCAATCCAATACAGTGGAACGCTTTAATCAAACTATCGCGACCTGCCTAGCTATTTTAGTAGGACAAGACCAAAGGAATTGGTCCAAGTACCTACCGCAAATCCAGCTATCTTTGAATAGCACTATTAATATTGTAACGGGGCATACACCATTTTTGTTGGCAAAGGGGCGAGAGATGATGACGGATGGCATGCTGCATTCCATTAGGGGCGGTATTCCAAATTCGTTAGACGACCTCCAAATTTCCAACCGGTCCGACAGAGCAACTGCTCTCAACGAGATGGCAGATATCTTCCAGCGTGTCACGGATGCGTTGACCAAAGCGTACAAACAAAACGCGGTACGATATAACCTGCGCCGTAAGGAACTACGGCTAAGCGTAGGCGATATCGTATGGCGGCGTAATTTCGTACAGTCAAACGCAGCACACTTCTTCTCCGCAAAATTGGCACCGCGCTTCCTGAAATGCAAAGTCATCAAGAAGCATTCGGATGTCGTATACGATCTTCAGGACACAGGGAAAATCGGAAAGTATCATGTCAAGGACATAATTAAAGTCCCACAAGGTGTATGTCACACGTAACAAATTATTCTATATTATTGGGGTATACTTAGGTTAAAACCCATTTTTTTCCAAGCACGCGTGCTTCTTTGACCCAATCGGTCAAGATTTTTTCAAGCATTTCCTAGGAAATCAAGTTTTTTTGTAACTACACACCCCAAGGGCCCAGGGTGATTCAATTATGTTGAATATAATACACTAACTAAGACATGGAAAAGAAAACCAAGTTTTTCTTTTTCACTTAATGCAAGCCCGCTGGCTACATATTGGAATTGGACTTAAGTGCGAGCTACAAGTGAGCCTCCACTATCATTAGTATAATTAATAAATAAAAACTACCAACTAGTTACCACATTACATTAAGGCACTAGCAGTTTTGTAGTTGTAGGCATATAGTCATAGTAGAGCATGCTACAGTAAAACATAACTATTAGTATAACAATAGGTAGCATTACATTAGGTATAGAAACACATGTAATATACTAAACAATTAGAATAAATTAGCCTAGCCAAAGATAACTAATATTTTTTTGTTAACATTAAAATGTATTAATTAACCTTAAAAGGGGAGTTAGCTTATTATTAGCTGTAGCGACTAGATTACACAACTTAAAACCAGTTCAAAGGAAATCTAGGGTATAATTTTTTAGTTAAGTGGCAGAAACCACAGTGGGGTGGCCACACACTGTGATTTCTAACATGTAACACATGATAGTTATGGTCTAACCACAACATAGTGTTAAAAGGTAAAAGTGTAAATTGTAGGTTTAGAGAAGTAAAATTAAACTTACATAGGTAAATTAAATATAAATAATAATTAGAATACTAAATAAATACAAACTAGGTTTAGTGTCAAACAATAATAAATATTAAAGGCATGTATATATCTGTATGCATAGTTAACGCCCTAATGGACTCCATGATTTTTTTTGAGAAAAGATTTTTTTTTCTCCGGTTACCCCGGCTGCCTCGGTTAAGCGGTGCTTAACCTCTTTGCCGAGAGGGGGGATATTGTAGCGATGCTACATATTTGCCTATGATAGATACATACTTTCCCATACAAGATAACCTGTACAACATGACTGTCGCATTTCCAACAAAATAACATACACCGCAGTGTGACACTTATGTAAAACGATAACGTACCTTCCTAGCTGCAGGTTGATTAACATATCCTGCCTCCGGCTGACTGGTTTCGAAGGAACAAGTCTGAAGAGCATGCCACTTGAACGGAACTTGTCACCCAGGTTGTACTGAAGTTGCTGAACCAAACCTGGCTTCACGCATATCAAAATGATCCTCGTGATCCACCCTAGCTGCCCAAGTAGGTCACATCCTAATTTAATCCGTATTTTGGAATCATTTTCGGAATTTTTATGAAACACAAATCGCGATTTTGAAGGTGTCTAGGGGTAGGGATTCTTGACAGATGAACTGTCAAAAAAAAGTTACGTGTTTAGTTACTGCATCGGAAGGAAGATATTCTGAATGAAACAATGTAGAAAACAGCAATAGAAGATGTAATTGTCCATAATTATTATTGACCACTTAAAATATTACAAGTATTAATGAGCACCAATATATTTTCGAGAATCACATGATTTAGAAAAGAGTTAAGTTGGTTTGACGTTTGATGCGTTGATATGGATCGAAACGGAGCGCTGGGGGTAGGTGAGGTTTGATGACAGAGGTGTCAGTCGGGATTGGATTTCGCTAGCATTTAGATAGATCCTAATTAAGTATTGGAATAAACCATTTTCGCCCCCTTCCGCCGCCTGGCCCGGCCGGTGGAAGATCTAGATGTAAAGTGCGTGTATCGCCGTGTGTGTGTGTTGTGCGCGAAAAGGGCGTAGCCCACCGAGTGCGTCCCGCGTCACCGGCGAGTACGAGCATGGCTGGCAGTCGCGCTCCCCCGAGCGTTGTTGCGCGCCCCCGATTCTGCTGAGCGTCGTGTTGACGCTGTCTCTCACCGCAGGGCGCAGTTTTCTAGGCCTGTGGGCTGCGTGTCGAGCGGTACGGCGTGCCGCTCGGCGATCCCGAGGTGCTTCACACAGGTCTCTCCCCCACTGGTGTGGCCTGTCAACTCCACGGCGCGACATGTTGGTGCTGCCACCGAGCCGTAGGGCACGGCCTTGACCCGCGAGCCGTGTCTCGGACAGCCTTGCCGCGGTCCGGCGACCCCAAGGCGTCATCGCGCGGGTCCTTCTTGTGGAACTCCGAGCGCCGCGGGTTGTTCTCGCCCTGGCTTGCCAAAGCCGGAGCTTGAGGAACGCCTGCCGCCCACCGATAGTGATCCGCCTGCTGCGTTAAATACCAGTAGGCCTGCGGATGATAGCTACGTTTGGTACCCGTGAGTGCACTAGACTTTTACCTTAGGTTTTGGCCAAAACCCCGCGTTCCGCCCGTCTCGCGATCGTAGGATAGGACTTGCCATAGTGTCGGCCCACAGCCGCTGGCGGCTTGTACACACAAATTGTATTCCGGACAGCGCCCGCTCTGAGGCGGAGTGCCTTTGTAATCCATCCAATATGTACTATTAAAAACGCATGCCATATATCTGGTTTTGTCTTTTCGGTATCCTACCAAGTCCCCATTAACCAGGTTAAGATAACAAGAGGACCCTTGTACTCCAGGAGTTCAATGTTCTACGGCAGATCCTACCCGTGACATTATTTCCATTAATTAGCGAAGTCAGTCAAAAACATCACCTTTCCTGTCTTATATTCTATCTAGCTTCAAATCTCATTTTTATTCACTACAGCACCTATACTGCTTTCTCACCTTGCACATCTTTTTAACCTGATTTTTACTCAAAGAGTGGTCCCTCGGCAATGGACAGAGTCAGACATTATAATACTCTACAAAAAAGGAGACCCGGCTGACATTTCTAACTACCGACCAATAAGCCTTATGTCGAGTATTTACAAATTATTCGCATCATGTCTACAAAGAAGGCTTTCTTCTACAATCGAAAAACATATACCCATAGAGCAAGCGGGCTTTCGAAAAGGATTCTCTACAATGGATCACATCCAAGTCATCGAACAGCTTATAGAGAAACATATAGAATTTAATAGCGTCATGTACATAGCTTTTATTGATTTTCAGAAAGCTTTTGACACTATATCCCATGAAGCCATATGGAAAGCACTGTCAGATTACAACATTCATAATACATACATAGATATTCTAAAATACATATATAACAACTCTACAAGTAAAATTAAACTCGAAAACACAGGTAAAAAAATAAGGATAGAAAGAGGAGTAAGACAGGGGGACCCGATATCACCGACTCTATTCATTGCCGTCTTACATAACATCACTAAATCGCTTAACTGGAGAAATAAAGGCATCCAAATCGACGGGAAAAGCTTAAACCATCTCTGCTTTGCAGATGATATCGCAATATTTTCGAACAAGTCGGAAGAAATACAGGATATGATGCAATCACTACAAACGACGAGCAAATGTATCGGCCTCGAAATGAATATCAATAAAACAAAAATAATGACTAACGGAAGAAGAGACAAAATATATATCGATACAGAAGAAATAGAATATGTAGAGAGCTATATATATTTAGGCAAGGAAATCTCATTCGATAAGAACAGAGGAGTTAAAGAACTGGGCAGAAGAATAACAAAAACATGGAGCAAATTTTGGAGCCTAAAAGAGGTCCTAAAAAGCAATCTTCCAATAAGTCTAAAGAAAAAAGTTCTAGACTCTAGTTTATTGCCGTGCTTGACCTACGGCTGTCAGACTTGGACTTACACCAAAGACATAAGACACAAGATTCAAATCTGCCAAAGAGCCCAAGAAAGAAGCATACTAAACTTAAAAAGACTAGACAGAGTGCGGAACACAAAAATAAGAGAGAGAACGAGAGTCATCGACGCATTAGAACACTGTCTGAAAATGAAATGGCAATGGGCAGGCCATATAGCGAGGATGAGCGACCAAAAATGGACCAAACGTGTGACACTTTGGAAAGGGCCACAAGGAAAAAGAAAACCTGGCAGACCAACCACAAGATGGGTCGATGACGTCACCGACACCATACCGCACAAATGGCAAGAGGTAGCGCAGGACCGCTCAGAATGGCGGAGGCTGGGGGAGGCCTTTACTCGCGAAGAGGTCCACCAATCATAGCGATAGATAGTAATTAAGTTTTTTTTTTTTTTAATTATAATATCAATAATTAGATATGTTAGCTATAATATTATTATTTTTTAAGTATTGTTCGTATTGTGTGGAATTAAAGGCTTTTTTATTTTATTTATTTATATCGAAATATTTTCGCGCTCGCTTCGCTCGCGTTTTCAATAACTTTCAACGATACGACAAAGGTGACATTCGGGTGGCGACTGCAGCAGCATTACCCTGTTGCAATGTTACTGCTGCGGACTGTCAATTTTCGTGATAAAATGATGTGACTGATTTCCATATTAAAAGTAAAAATGTACAACTGTCTATCAAATTGCGTTTTTACATCGAAAAATTTTCGCGCTCGCTTCGCTCGCGTTTTCAATAACATTCTAAGATATAGTAAAGGTAACATTCGGGTGGTGACTGCAGCAGCATTAGGTACTCTGTTGCAACGTTACTGCTGCGGCACTGTCAATTTTCGTGATAAAATGATGTGACTGATTTCCATTCTCAGCAGCAATGCAGCAATGAATGTCACTCAATTCAACCTATGGGGCCCCATGGTCTATAAATGCTTAGGGCATTCAAATATCTTAAACCAGCACTGGTCGTTTGCGGAGACAAACGATTTGGGACTTGCATTTTATAAGTTGCATTACCATGCCTTCCCGAAAAAAAATCGAATCATTTCAATCGAGTCTCGCAACGCATTGAGGTTACAGTACAAGGGACATGTGGTCTTCCTCAGGAGTCTGAAGAAGACCACGGTGAGTGGCGCTCTAGCCAGGCAGGCCGCTTCGCTTTCGCTCGCGCGCGTATACCTTAAGTACTGTATCGTCCGATATACACCTACTACTCTGTCGTTTAAATCACGTGCAAACGGTGTAAAATTTGAATAAGGGCGAAAAAGACTATTGATTTTGGAGTGTAGTTTTATTTAGTGGTACCTAATTGTAAAATATTTTATCTGGACTACAGTCCTCTAGCATATCCATCTGTCAATTTTACTTCAAGTTCAGCGTCCAGGGGAGAGGGAGAGAAATTAGGATTAGAAATTAGCCGCTTACTGACAGACCGAATTCCACGCGGGCGGAGCCGCGGGCACAGCTAGTACCTAATAAATAAATAATAATTTCGAATAACAATTAATCCCACGTTGTATTATCATTCATGTAGTCTTGTGTGGTATAATAAGCTTTAGAAATAAGTTTACGCTTTACATAATTCAGTAATATGGTTTGGAAGTTTATTATAAAATCTTACACAATTACCCATGAATGATTTTTTAATTTTATGGAACCGAGTGAAGGGCACTGCGAGCTTATGTTTATTTCTAGTATTAATATTATGAATTTCAAAATGTTTCCTAAAATTTACAATATTTTTATGTACATACAGAATCTATCTCTATACATCTCTGTACATATAAAAAAGCTGAAGAGTGAAAAAGTCTGTACATGGAAGATATTCGAAAAAAAATTGGCTGGGGATACTTAGAGTCGATAACAGAACACGTTCCAACAGTTTTTAGAATTTTTGTCTGTTTGTCTGTTTATTTGACCGCGCATCACGTGAAAACGGCTAAACAGATTTTGATGAAAACTTTACTAATCTGTTGATAAAATCCCCGGCCAGGTTATACGCTATAAAAATTCAACCCCTAAAATGGGGGGTAGCCACAACACTCGATTGACTTACGTTTGCCCCTGAATCTTATGGCGCTACTTAGGAAGGAGGGGCAAACTTTTTTCAAATATGTGCTACCACCATAGAGTACCCTGGTAAAGTAACAGATGGTGCTGAATTCAATACGTTGTGACATGAATAAGCCACCGAGGAAGAATTTTGTCAAATTAACTCTTAGTTTAGAGGAGGGGGTACGGATATCAACAAATTTAATTGAATAATTATATTGATTTAATAACACAACAAAATTAAACGACAGTAAATTAACTGCCCCTCATTACACAGTGCCATCTTTTGGGGAACTGAGTAAACATTAAGTAGGTAATCAATCAAGAAAACTAAAAATGAATTTACATAGTTACGTAGTGGAAAATAAACACACATATCAACACGCGTATAATTGCATAATTATTTCAAATTATTAATTTGCTCCGTCATGAATTATACCTAATCGTAATTATATCGCATCCATATTCACACGTATCGCCTCTTTTAAGCACTTAATAATGGCCACGAAGGTGGGTAGGTACTTTGAAAAATCAAATCACATTGGCCTCTGTCATTTGCAGTGCCGGATTAACCCTTTATGCGAAATAAGCACCACGTCTAGGGGGCACCAAAACCGTAGGCAAAAAAACGCGCAGGCTGTATCAGCATTGCAGAGAGAGAGTCGTCGTGGAGTAGGTACCTACATGAAACTTTTATACGTGTACAAGTACCCATCTAATAACGAAGGATCGTAGGAATCAAGTAAGAGAGTGAGGGTACGTAAGAACATCTCCAACGTAGGCTTTCGATTTGACCTTACGCGGAGGCCCTTAAAGTCATATTGCTTGCGGCCAACCGATTTTTTCGACATAGGTTACCGATTCCATGGCGAATTTTGCTCTCTTGCACGCCAGATTTGTCGGCCAAGTCGAGATGCTCCTTAGCCGCGATCCTGAGACCTGACTGTCAAAGTGTTATAAGGGGCCCCGTGAAAGTCGAAAACTAAAAGCATCCCATCAAGTAGCGCTTTCGAGTGAAGCCAAAGAGCGAGCAGTAGAAGAGTCGTGATAACATGCATAGATTTGATTTCAAGCCACTCTTTTGCAGTTCGGCATTAGGTCTTATGCGAGGCCTTCTGCCTTACGGCAAAGTTGATCTTCTGCCTTAAGTACACTTGGGCGGATATCGAAATCCAAGCTTTCCTCTTTCGCAGCTGGGCCTTCTACCTTAAAGTTACCTGCCTAGTTTTCTTTACAAAAAGTAATGATATCCCACCAAAAACATAAATGTAAAAAAGGAGAGCCAAGTTCAATACAAAAATTATGCTTGGCTGTGGGCATCGCCGCAAAGAGAATAGAGATCTAAATGAGTGCCAAGTTCTATGCAAAATCCAAATATTGTATTTATAGGGACAAAATAACATTATGAACAAATATTAAACTCTATTTCTTTGCTTTATTGGATACCTATATATAACAATTGCTCTTATTTTAAAAAAATGTGAGATCTTAAAGTAGGTTAGATTTGACTTGGCCTTTATAGTTTCGGAAAAAAGTGGCTGTGACATACGGACGGACAGACAAACAGACAGACATGACGAATCCATAAGGGTTCCATTTTTTGCCATTTTGCTACGGAACCCTAAAAATGTACAACTGTCTATCATATTGCGTTTTTATATCGAAAAATATCCGCGCTCGCTTCGCTCCTGTTTTCAATTACTAGGATATGATAAAGGTGACATTCGAGTGGCGACTGCAGCAACATTACTCCGTTGCAACGTTACTGCTGCAGCACTGTCAATTTTAGTGATAAAATGATTTGGCTGATTACCATACTAATAGTAAAAATGTACAACTGCCTAAATTGCGTTTTTACATCGAAAGATTTTCGCGCTCGCTTCGCTTGCGTCTTCAATCACTTTCTAAGATGTGATAAAGGTGACATTCGGGTGGCGACTACAGCAGTATTATTTATTTATTTATTTATTTAAAATTTTAAGTCAGGCAACAGGGCCCATATTACAAATACCTTACAGACTAACATACATATATATTTTATAAACTTAAAAACTAAACACTATTTATTTGACAATACGGCGTGGCTCCGTTGAATCGGCTGTTCTTGTGTCGGATTCGGCAGTTTGCCCCGGAACCTCCGAAACACGACACCTTTCAGCCGGAAGTCGGCGCACTCGATGGTCTCCTGCAGCGGTCGCGGCACGTGCACCACAAAAGAGTTGAAGTGCACGTAGTGGCGCGATCGAAGCTGGAACACCCTCAGCGAGTAACCGGTCTTCTGGTGTACGTACTCCACCACTTCAGCAGCCGTGGCGGTGTAATGCAGGTACTCTGTTGCAACATTACTGCTGCGGCACTGTCAATTTTCGTGATAAAATGATGTGACTGATTTCCATACTAAAAGTAAAAATGTACAACTGTCTATCAAATTGCGTTTTTATATCGAAAAATTTTCGCGCTCGCTTCCCTCGCGTTTTTCAATTCATTTCTAAGATATGATAAAGGTGACATTCAAGTGGCGACTGCAGCAGCATTACTCTGTTGCAACGTTACTGCTGCGGCACTGTCAATTTTCGTGATAAAATGATGTGACTTCCCAAGTAACACACAAGCAGGATAATACAGTAAAATTATCATATTATTCAAATTATGATTGCATAAATTTTGTGTATAAGCGGTGGAAATTACTAAATTCGGAATAAAGAAATATGTGGGCCTAGTGGGGCCTATATACCAATTAATGCTGAATAAATTTTGCATAGTATCGGTTTTGCATATTAAAACTGAATATTACTTATTTCTTACACAGTTAGTCGGACATTATTCAGCTTAAAGCATTTGTGGTTACTAAAAGCTGCATAATAGCGGCATTAGCAGCAATTAGCTGTATACAGGGTGATTTCGGGGTCGTGGAGCAAGAGAGCCAGACATCATACAAAATCCAAAGATGAGCCTAATGATGTTGTTAATTATTGTATATCACCAATAATGATGATTATTTTCCAGATGACAAGTAGGAAAAAACATTTTTGCATACAATTTGGTGACCCTACTCAATGTGACGTCTTGTCGCTTTCCATACAGCGTATGTCAAAAGTCATAGGGTGACCATAATTACATAGTATAACATTAATTTTACTTGAAAAATAAGAATAATTCAAGTAATTATCTTTCAATCAAATACTACCATATGATAATGTGGATCATTTACAGAGTCAGAAAAAGTGGTTCTGGATCACGACCCCGAAATCACCCTGTATATGCTGTGTTGTGAGATATTAAGCAGACAATATTAAGAAAAATGTGATAGTGGCTACTAAATGCTGGAAAGAAGCGTCGGTGGAGACTTTCAACTATATAAAAGCGGTTGCAGTTTCTGTTTTAATGTTAGTTTTTGAATAAAGGTGGACGCTATTACTGGAAGCTGTAATGAAATCCAAATCTTATTTGTTATTCAGTAGCTGCATATATGGGTTAATTATGGCTTTTATAGTCTGAATAATAAATACTAAAACAACACTTATACTTAAGTTATAGCGATTTTAGTACACATGTAATATCTTTTCTTGCTAAAAGCTGCAAAATGAACGCAATGACAAACGCTATTCAAACTACTGCTTAGTATCAACAAGTGCGCGGTGGAGAGGGTTCCGTAGCTTTATACACGATCAACGGTGCTACTTAAGCCTGATTGCCTTGAGCTTGAGCTTGTTTTTTATTTTATTTAGAACGCATCTTGCGTATTTATTCTATAATCCAATTTTTATTAAAAAAATCGAGGTTTAGTTTTTTTAACAATTCTTTTCGATTGGTTATTTTACGTAAACAATTACTAGCTTCCATCGTAAATACTGTTAACGGACCATTTGCATACCTTACTGCAACGAGATAAGGTTTACCAATGGCCATTTAAGGTTGTTGCTAGTTGGCAAACAAGGTGTCAATGCTAGTTATTGATATTGTTGCATTAAAAACTTGTAGACTGGACTGGGTATGTGAAAAATAAAATAATCACCCCCATTAAAATATAGCGAAATCGGTTCTCCTGTCGATTTTGAACGGACTGTTTTTAGGTTTCAAGTGGGTCTACTCATACCCATCCCACACTATACTCGTACTCATACCTAAACAATACTGCCCATACCAAACTATACTTGTACTCATACCCGTGATACCCGCTACTAATATACCCGCACCTTCGCACCTATACCATATTCATATTCATACCATACTCGTAACCATACCATACTCATACTGTATACATCTTCGTACTCACGTCGTACATCTTTGCGTGTACCTTTACCTACTACATATTTGTCGGAACTGATAACGGAAAAAATAACTGTGTAATCTGCCGTGCCCCCAGATTTATCATATAACTTTAGAGATGGGTAGTGAGTAAATACTCACGGGTAAATACCGAGTAAATACTCAGTATTTACTCAATTTACCCGTATTTACTCGTTTATACCCGAATTGGTGGGTATAAACTATTTAGAGTGCTGAAAGGCTCAAATAAATTTGAAATATAGGTATATTTTGTAAGCCGCTACTGGATTAAGTACTCAAAATTGTAAGAAAAGTATTTTTAAGAGGGCCACTCCATACATGTAACTAATGTCACAAAAAAAAAATTAGAAACCACCTACGTGTTGCATATCATTAAATGGGTCTTTAAAAATAACAGGAATGTTTCTAAGAACTTTTTTGGATAAATTGAATATTTTTGGAAAAAAAGCCGTTTTGAAAGGCCAAAATAATGTTTATCTCTCTATAACTTTCGAACCAAAGTTCAGAAAAAATATGAAAACATATCGGGAGATTAGCCGTATAATAGAGTACAAAAAACAATATTTTGAACATCATAGGTTGAGCCATTTCTGAGTTTTCTTTAAAAAACCCTTAATAAAAGGTCGTAAGTGCCGCGTAAACACGCACTTTTAAGCGACATGCAGTTATCTAGAACATCGATAGAATTTAAGTACCATATTTTTAAAGTAAATACCTTCTTATTTAAAACAAAATTGTTAACTATGCATTATCACAATTTGCCTCTCACTGATAATTACCTTTTTTTCCAAAATTAAGCGTTTTATATGCTTTTTATTTTAAAGACATTGTTAATACACGTTAGCACTCTTC